>NC_058133.1:321963694-322082682 GCF_016433145.1 Gracilinanus agilis | reverse complement strand
CTCTCTTTCTCTCTCTCTCTCTCTCTCTCTCTCTCTCTCTCTCTCTCTCTCTCTCTCTCTCTCTCTCTTTCTTTTTCCCTCTCTTTCCCTCTCTCTCTCTCTCTCTCTCTCTCTCTCTCTCTCTCAATTTCCCTACTTTCACTCTTCCTATTTGTAAATAAACTACCATAAAGTCATCCTGATTTGGGTCTTTAATTTGGAATTGCGTAATCAATTCCTGGCGACCAAAACTCTTAAATATTCAGTCAAACCATAATTTTTACTCCTTACAGCTAATATTTCAAAACTAGTGAAGAGCTTATAAAAAAGGCCACTTAGAATATAACTAATGCTAATGCAATAACATTTTTATAGAAGAAAGCCAAGAATTCTATGAAGAACCTGAATTAAATAAAAAATCATTTATTAAGCACTTCTGTGTCAAATACTTTGCTAAGTATCAGGGATACAAATAAAAAAAGGTGAGACCGTCCCTGCTCTCAAGAAGCCCATTCTCTAGACGGGGAAGACAGCACACAGAGAAAGTTCAGCTGCAAATGAAGAATCCCACAAGTTCTAAGGCTGTGAAGGCACTGAAGATAGCAAAGTCCAGTGTTCCATGAGCTATTCTGATGACCTGAACTAAAGAAAGAAGAGGGAGGTTATGATTACCAAAAGGTAAGCCAAGTCCAGAAGATCCCAGGTAAATGAAGGTAGAATCTCAGAGGGAACCACACAAGTAAAAGGAAAAGTAACCCCACTCTCTAAAGCACCGTACCCTATATATAGAAAAACTATTCAGAAACAAATGTGCACTTACTGCAGCTTAAAGGTTCTCAATCGTCTTCTCTAATATAACTGCAATTACCACTACTCCTCAGGCTAGACAGAAGTATAAGGAATCAAATTAACCAGTTACACTTTCATGCTACAAATCCACTCAAAACTGCCAAGTTCAACTTTATAATCAAAAGGGAATTTGAAAGTCCTGTAGTAACTTAAGGTCCTGGAGTTAAAATAAAGATCATTAATGGGACCGGTGTGTATATCCCACCCAAGATCAGAAGCATGAGAATGTCATTCTATGACAGAATTAAATGATTTTTTAAAAAATAGATTTTGCTTAGCAAGGACTTTGTGAAGTAAATTTTTTTGTAAAATGTCAATAAAATGAACTATAATTATGAGCCTATAATTTGTCCTCAATTTAAGGTAACATCTTCATGTTTTCAGTGATGCCACTAAAAAGACAGAATAGATAGGCAGGCCAAAGCAATTTTTTCCTAATTATTTTAGTCACTGGTGGTTTTGTTTTTTAAGTGAGTAATTTAGGGCTTTTCCTATTGGTAATAAGAATGTTAATTAAGATATCTAACTCTTTCAGAAAACTATATTAAATTTGATTAATGTCTTTTTCAAAAAATGATTTGGGGGCAGCTGGGTAGCTCAGTGGAGTGAGAGTCAGGCCTAGAGACAGGAGGTCCTAGGTTCAAACCCGGCCTCAGCCACTTCCCAGCTGTGTGACCCTGGGCAAGTCACTTGACCCCCATTGCCCACCCTTACCAATCTTCCACCTATGAGACAATACACCGAAGTACAAGGGTTTAAAAAAAAATGATTTGATATTGATCAAAAGAGGATCTTAACCTTTTTGAATGTATCATGGACCCCTCTGGCATTCCAGTGAAGCCTACCAACCACTTCTCAGAATCATGTATTTAAATCTGTTAAATAAAATTCATAGAATTACAAAGAAAATCAATTATATTGAAATGCAAATGTCAAAATGTTGATTTTTTAAAAACAAATCTGAAAAGCCTAAGTTAAGAATTTTGTTCTAAGAGGAACATCAAAAGAGTGTGCCTCCTAAAACTTAATAGATCAAAGGAGAGAATAATGATCAAAAGAAGCTGCTTATAACATTGATTACATTTCCCAAAAAACAGAGTCAGGATCCAACTCCAGGTTCTTTGATTCCAGAGTTTACACTTTTTGATATTAATGAATTAAGGCTATTCTCACCAGACTGTATTCATGCTTCCTAAAATGAGGCAGCCACCACCACCTAGATAGGTTAAAGTAAGAATGAAGGGTGATTTGGTGGTGAAAACCTAGGAGTTTACTCTTCTTTCTTATGCTAACTCTTTGCTTCCAAAAAATAGGTCTCTTGCTATTTTTCTGAAACTTGCTATAGGATTTTCAATAACTAGCTGAAGACAAAAAAATAAAAGGAAGGAAAACCTTTGATAAGTAAGGGAAAGTGAAGTTACTATATTCAATGATTTTCCCAAGGTCACAGAATAAGTCTTTGCCAGTTAATAGGCTTGACCAAATGCTTTAATTTTGGTAGAAAAGGAAAATATAGTCCTGCTGAGTGGTCTGAATGACAGAATGGGCTATGGTTGGATGTCCACTACCTACACTTTCATAATAATAATGACTCATTTATAGAAAATAGTATGTATTACAAAGCACTTTTCACATATCCTTATTTTTCCTTATAATTCCTAGGTAGTACAAATATTATTTTACTTTATAAGTAAGTTCAGAAGTGGAACTTGAATGCAAGTTTCTCTGATTTCACATATATTTCGCCAAACTTCAATTAGAGTGACTGATGGGCTGTTTTACTTCTCTTGAAAATCTAAAAGTATAGTTATAAAATTTGTATAAAACAAAAAAAAACTCTTATCTTCCTAATGTGTTTGGGGAGAAAACTTATATTTTCATCATATAACATTTTCTTCCACAAGAGAGCAAACTTTTGATGTTCCTCCTAAAGCAAGGAATCTTATCCTGGGACCTCCAGATTTGTTTCTTAAAAAATTTGTTTCCAAAAAAAATAACTGCATTTCAGTATAATTGGTTTCTTTTATAATTCTATTCATTTTATTTTTTTGGATTTGGTATCTACCTTAGAAGAGTTGTTGCTTTTTTTTTTTTTTTTTTTTTTTTAATCCTCACTATCTTTCTTAGTATCAAATCTAAGGGCAAGAGCTAGGCAGTTGGAGTTTAGTGACTTGCCCAGAGTCACACAGGTAGAAAATGTAAGAGGACAGATTTAAACTCTGATCCTCCCCATTGTAGGCCTGGTGTTCTATCAACTGTGTTACCTAGCTGTCCCACTTTAGAATTAATCTTCCTAATTATTGGTTAATGTTTTGTGTCCTTTATTATTTGGGTTGATCTTGGGCAAAATAATTACATTCCTATAGTGAAGATGAGGTTCCTTTTCCATAAAACGAGGGGGTTGGACTAGATATCTAAGAGGCTATGAAAAGGCAAGGACAGAGAAGAGGACAGGAAAGGGGTGGAGGAAATAAGAGGGGCTCAGGGAGAAAGAGAGGAAGGAGAAAAAAAGAGACAGGACGGGAAAAGAAAAGGGGTGGGGAGGAGAGAGAGAAGGAGGGAGAGACGGTGACAGAAGGAAGGAGAGACAGAGACACAAAGGGATAGGTACAGAGGCTCAGATAGAAGAGGAGAGAAAGAGAGAGAAAGAGAGATAGGGAGAATGATAAGCTGAAGGGCGGGCAGAGGAGCTGACTCGCTGTAAAATGGACAGAGATCGAAAGAGCTCCGGACCCCAAAGGGCCCCTCCTGGAGCACCCGGCTCAGGACCCGAGGCCAGCCAGCTCACCATACTGCCTGTTCTCCGGGTCCGGCTGGAAGGTGAAGTGAGCTACATGCCGCCTCTGGGCCAAGTTCCCAGTTGCAGAAGGCAGAAGGAAAAGCCGCTCGAGCCGAGCGCCTCCCAGCTGTCGACGGAGCCTAGCTGCCTCCACGATCCCGGCCCGCACTCGCACCCACCGCGCTGTAGTAGTTGCCGCCGCCATCCTCTCACAGCACCCGCTGCAGACAGACTGTCAGCAGATACAGCTGAAAACACGCTGCCGGGATGGGGAGGGGGTGGGGAGGAGGTACCTGAGGCGACTTTCTGATTGGCAAAGCAGTCAGGGCGATCACGTGAGACTGACCAATCGTATCTCGGAATTCGGGGGCGGGGACGGGGCACAAGAGAAATGGGGCGTTTTTTTAAGAGTGGGCCTGCGCACTAGGATAGGCAAGGAGGAGCAGACTGGAGGCGGAGCGTGTAAGGTCACACTACTCTGAACTGGGCTCTGGGAGTCGCTGGGCCTGGGCTGCGGATTGGGCTTGGGCATGGGTCTACGCCTGGACAAGTTTAACTAGGATTTTTCTGGTACCAACTAGAATGCATTTTTTTTTTGAGAGAGAGGTAGGGTAGCTTTTTAACCTAACGCCTTTATTCCACTGTTTACCCTCTTCTCTCCTAGTACCTGCCACCTGTTGTCATTCAGTTTAGAACTTTGGAAAAAGTAGCTGAATTATTGGTTTGAAGTTATCATCAACTTCTGGAGAATGGGCATCACATGCATCTAAATCCGGGGAGTGCCAAACTGCCCCTTTAGTTTCTGATAGAAGGACTGATTTTTCCACCTCTCTTTTCAGGATTTAGTTTAGCCAAATACTAAGATTTTCTTCTCAAAAATCTTACATGAATGTTAGCACTCTAGAAGTCTGAAGGAATTAACGTTTTAAAGAATTTAACAAATCTTGTCTCAACACCTTCTTTTAGATGAGGCTATGGAATGTCCAAAAGTTAAGCCAAAATAATACAGTCCTAAGAAATTAGGGCTTTACCAATGTATGGCAAATCTGTTGTAGCAGACTAATATAAAAGGAAATATTAGAGCTAAAGGCAAAGAAAGAGGGGGAGATAGGGACTGAAAGGAAGAAACTAGGAACTAGGATGACTCCTAGAAACTGAAGTCTGAGAGTTCTGCCATTCACAAACTATATGGACCTCAGTTTCCTCATCTATAAAACAAGGGAATTGACCTAAATGACTTTTAAGATTTCTTCCTATTTGAAGCCAAAGTCAGATAAGATAGTGTTAGAAGATATCCCTATTGCATATGATGCATGCTTTAGTTTTTAATTAAATCCTATCATATTACAATTATAGCATATTTCATAGTTTTAGCATAAATTAGTGTTGTGCTTTTTCAAAGGCTTTTCCTGCATCTGTTGAGATAATCTGGTGGGTTTTTATATTTTTGTTATTAATGATTAATCATGTTGATTGTTTTCCTAATACTGAACCATGCTTGCATCCATGAAATAAATCCAACTTGGTCATAATGAATGATTTCTTGAATGATTTATTAAATGAAGAGTCTATCTTTTATGACAGGATTTATTTTAAATTTTTTTAATTAAATCTGACCTCAGACACTTCCCTAGCTGTGGGACCCTGACCCTATATGACTTAACCCTCATTGCCTAACCCTTACCACTCTTCTGCCTTGGAACCAAACATAGTATTGATTCAAAGATGGAAGGTAAGAGTTTTTTTAATATTTTTAATTAAAAAATAAAAATGTTGAATTGATATTCATTAATGATATTAATCTATAGTTTGCTTATGCTTCCCTTTTAGGATTATACAAATGGATAGTAAACATTATTTAAATAATTCTCTTGTATGTATTTCAGGACTTAAAAGGATTTTTCTCTTTTTAGTAGTTTCCTTTACAACTAGATATATTTTCTTTTTAAGATTTGATTTGTCTTCTTTTAGTTGAGATCTTTTAAATTTTGAAGATAATTCCTCTAATTCTTCTAAGGCAGGGTAAATGCGCTCTCTAAGCACCAAATCCCTGTAAGTTATACTCATTTTAAGGTTCTAATCTCCTTTTCTAGATCTCTTTTCTCCCTTGGGAACATTCATTAGTGGTATCTACCCCACCAACACCACTGAAACAAGATTTCCCTGTTTCTTCTCTCCTCCCTCCATTTCAATCCTTGCCATTGCCTCTTTGCTCGTTCTCCTGTAGGTTCTCTTCTTCCTGAGAGTCTACTGGAATTATTTTTGCTTCATTTTCAGCCTTTGACTTAATTATAGGTATATCACACATCCTTCCTCTATTTTCTTCCTTCTTTCCCCTCTTTTTGTAATTTAATCGCACAAAAATCATCTACTAGAGAAGATAACATGTAAATAGCTAGGTACATACATGATATATAGTGAATATCTTGTTTCCTCCAAATCCCAGCTATTCCATAATGTTTCAGGCCTGTTTTTTCACCATCACTTCTGTTTATTTATGTTTTCAACCCAGTCACTGTGTTTAGAAAGAGATTTCTTATTAGTCTCTCTGTTATTTTGTTGCTGCCTTAGTTGCTGTATTTGTTTTTTCTTCTTATATCTCTGTTGCCCCGAGTGTTTGAAAAGCAAACAATTTCTTCAGGTCCGGTTTTCTTTCTAGGAATGTTTCAAATGATTCTTTCTTACTGAATATCCATCTTTTGGTATTAATGGTTAGTCTCAGATTTGCAGAGGTCACTTTAGGCTACCTTTTGATTTCCTTTCCGTTTTAGAATACATTATTCCATTCCCTCTTGAGGAGTCTAGTGGGTAAAAAAAAAAAATCTTATGTTATTTGACTTCCTTTCTTTAAATTTAAAGGTCTTTTTCCTGGTCACTTGCAAAATTTATTGTTTATCAATAAAATTGCTAAATATAACCACTATGTGTGAAGGAGTTTATAGCTTTGAATTTTTTTTTCCTAAATGTGACCTATAGATTTTTTCAATTGGCACTTTGTTTTCTGTGTTTAGATACCTTTGGGCAGTTTTCTTGTATGATTTCATACATTGTGTTTAGGTTTCTTTTATTTATGTTCTTCTGGGAGACCTATAATCTTTAAATCAGTTGTTGATTCACTTTCCTTTCTCTTACAATATTTATTCAGTTACCTGAACTCTATGTTTAATCTGGAGGCCATATTATCTTCTACTACCACTATCTTCACTGTTGGTTGTCTGCCTGTGCTCAAGTTCTTTAGCCAAGTTTTCCTCCTTTAGTAATTTCAGCTTACTTACCCTCTTACTGACTTTTTGACTCCCAATCACTTGATAACACTTTTCCTAGAGGCTGTATCTCAAAACTCTCTCAGCCTTCTCCCACACTGGGCAATTCATGGTTCACTAGCCTTAGTCTTTGCCTCCTGGGGATAGAGTTCTATCTACTAGCCCTAGGTAAATACTAGACTCCTTCCCTCAGTATTAGTTGAGTACCTACACCCCTGTCCTGCCCCAGTTCTTTATGTTCCTCAGTTCTCTGGCTGAGTTGTGTTGATGCACAGAGCACTGCCCCACCCTTGTTCTTTTTTGCTATCCTACTGTTGCAGATTGAATAAATTTCTGCCATTCAGATTTCCAAGACACTGGAAATAATAGGGGAGGGGAGAAAATAGTTAAGTTCTGCTACATAGCATAGGTTGGCCTGTGCAGCCTAAATACCTGGAGTATGGTGAGTAGTAGGGAACTGATTAAACAAATTAAGTGTTAAGGGATATGGTGCTAGTTCATCAGACTTCTTTAGGATGCTCAGCATCCTAGATGGAAACAGCTTAAATTGCTTTATCTCTTGTGTATAATTCTTATTTTTGAGAGGTTTAAGAGATTGTTAGTATTAAAAAAAATATCTAGTGATCTATCTTGCTGGTCCATCCATCTTGGTGATATATTTTATATTTCATGCTTTTCATATTAACATACTATCTGTTATCTAATGCAAGTGCAGATCTATAAAACACCAAAATTAACAATACCAAGCTATATACTTCTATTTTCCTGCAAATATTCTTATCCTACTAAGCCCTCAACCTTCCAATCTGATACTTATGAGTCTTTAGGATCCAATCTATATTAAGGCACTCTATCATCATTGTTCTCTCAGTCAGTAGGTTATTAATAATTTAACTCATATCATGTTCCAGACCCTTGAAGATGCAAAGGCAAAAACAGTCCCTTGCTTCAAGGAGCTTATATTTTAATGAGATATATGTAAATAACTAATAGATACAATGACTTCCTCCATATATCCCAGGATATAAATATATATGTACATATATATATTTATATATATATGTCTTTGTCTTAGGATGCAGCTAAGTGGATCAATGGATAAAGTGCCAAGTTTGGAGTCAGGAAGACCTGAGTTCTAATATGATGTCAGATTCCTTGCTACCTGTGTGATGCTGAACAAGTTGTATAAGCTCTGTTTGCCTTAATCTACTAGAGAAGGAAATGGCAAACCACTCTAGCATTTTTGCCAAGAAAGCCCCACAGGGTCAGAAAGAGAATGTCTGAAAAACAATAAATATATACCTTGTTTGCATATAGTTGTTTGCATATCATTTCCCTTTTAAATTGTAAGTTCTTTGAAAACGGTAATCTTTCTGGCCTTTCTTTGCATCCCCAGCACTTAACTAAGTACCTGCCATTTAGTAGGAATTTAATAAATGTTTCTTGACTTGTCTATATGAACAGTAATTTATGAAGGGAAGGAACTAACAATTTGGGAATGGGTGTGGAATTGGGAAGAAGGTAGTATTTGAATTGTCTTGAAATAAGCCAGAAAAACTAATAGGTTAGGTCAGACATGAAGGACAAAGACACAAAGGCACAGTATGAAAAATGGAGAGCCATGTTCAAAGAAGAGTAAGTAGTCCAGTATAGATGACTGATACTGAGTAAAGAGCAGTAAAGTATATTCAAGTCTAAAAGACTTGAAATGTAGGAAGGGAACAGGTTATAAAGAGACCTAAATGCTAAAAAGATATTTATATTTGATCCTAGAAGTAACAGGGAACCATTAGAAGAACCATTAAGCAAGCAAGTGACATGGCCAAGGTACTCTGTCATCCTTATTCTTGGCACCTGACCACAGAGAGATTAGAGTGAGGAGACACTTGAGGCAGAGAAAACAGTTTGGAGGCAATTGTATTGTGAAGGTAAAAGGACAAGATTTGACAGTGGATCAGATATGTGGGATGAGTGCAAGTGAGGACTTGAGGATGACACCAAGGCTACAGGCTAGGTTCCTAGGAAGGTTTGCATACCTTTTAAAGTAATAGGAAAGTTCAGAGGAATGAGGATCTGAGAAAAAAGATGATCTCTATTTTCATCATGTTGAGTTTGAGATATCTAGAGGACACACAATTCAAAATATCAAAGAGTTAGTGATACAGGTCTGTAGCTAAGGAGAGCATCAAAGTCTGGAAATCATCTGTACTATGGCAATAATTGAACCCTTCCAAAAGGAGAAGGCAACCAATAATGTTAAATGTCACATAGAGGACAGGTAACTTAGAGAAGGCAGATTCAATTGAGGGATAAAGTTGGAAGCATCAGCAAGCACACTTTCATATGATAAACTTCAATACACATCTGCCAACCATGACTGCAGAAACCTTTGTTATGAAGTCCCTTAGAGACATTGGGTGACCACTACCTCTGCTTTTCATATTTTATGTTATGTGTATGTCTTTCACAATTGACCAGAGGCAGAATTGTGGAGCTGAACATTTTTATCCTGATCTTTATAGGTACCACCTCATCAATGAACCTTGAGCACATATATTCAAATCTAGTTTAGGCAGCTTTACATATTCTAGTATACTTTTCATCCATATTGTTATTTCTTCCAGAATTGGTAAGCAGGACACAATAAATACTTCCACGAATTCATTGTGTAATGGGAGGAAGATTAGTCTTCTAGTCAGAAAATTTGATTTAAATCACTGCTCTGGTCAGATGTATGGAGAAGGGAAGAATTTATGACCAAACAAGAGATAGAGAACATTATAAGATATAAAATGAATAATTTTTTATTATATAAAATTAAAAAGGGGTTGTATAAGCAAAACCAATGCAACCAAGATGAGAAGGGAAACAACAAATTGGGAGAGAAAGTTTTATAACACATTTCTCTATAAAGGTCTGATTTCTGAAATGTATAAATAAGTCAAATTTATAAGGATCCAAGTCTTTCCCCAATTGATAAATGATCAAATGATATGAATAGGCAGTTTTTAGATGAAGAAATCAAAGCTTTCAATGATCATGTGAAAAAATGTCCTAAATCCTTCTTAATTAGAGAAATGCAAATGAAAACAACTCTGAGGTACCACCTTACAACTATCAGATTAGCCAATATGACAGTAAAGGAAAATAATAAATGTTTGTGCTATCAGGACTGATGAACAAAATGATTTCAGAGAGAATTGGAAAAACCTATATGAACTGATGCAGAGTGAAATAAGCAAGAACATTATACACTGTAACTGAAATATTGTGGAACAATCAAATGTGATAGACTTTGCTACTAACAGCAATATAATTGATCTGGGACAATTCTGAGGGACTTATGAAAAAGACTGCTACATATCTCCAGAGAAAGAACTGTTGGAGTATAAATACCGATGAAAACATATGATTTATCACTTATTTATTTGGATATATAATTTATTTTCATTTTTAAGTTTATTCACTTAAAAATGAATAATATGGAAATATGCTTTGTGTGATAATGCATATATAACCAAGATTAAATTGCTTGTCAACTCTGGGAGAGGGGAGGGAGGGAAGAAAGGAGGGAGACAACATGAATAATATAACTTTTGAGAAACTAATGTGGAAATTTGTTATTAAGATAAAATAAAGACATAAAAAAAATAAATCACAGCTCTGAAAGTAGCTATGTTAAGCCTATGTTGGCAATCCTATGGCACACGTTATATATTATTCAAGTGAATAATCTTAAAAATATTCTGGAGATATGTAGCAGTCTTTTCCTTTCTCCACACGTGGCTGAGGATTTTTCTAATATGACCTACCCCTCTACCCAACAGCCCAATGGGAGCACTTCCTCCCCTGTCCCCCCCAACCCCACCCCCTGTCTAGGATAAGGTGGAGGAGTTCCCATGTGGCATGAAGTTTGCTGTTTGGGCACTGTCTCTAAAAGCTTCACCATCACTGCCCTGGGCAAATTATGAACCTCTCCGAGACTCAGTTTCCTCATGGGGATTATATGTGTATATGTGTGTGTATAACATATATATATATATATATATATATATATATATATATAATCTTTACTTTCTGTCTTAAAATCAATGCTATGTATTAATTCTAAGACAGAAGAGCAGTAAGGGCTAGGCAATAGGGGTTAAGTGACTTGCCCAGGATCACACAACTAGAAAGTATCTGAGGCCAGATTTGGATGCAGAACCTCTCATCTCTAGCCTGGCTCTCAATTTGCTGAATCACCTACTCACTCCCTACATGGGAATAATTATCCATCTCACAGGGCTGTTGCCAGGAAACTTCACAAAATGTTGAAGGAACTTCAAAATGTTGTATAAATGTAATCTAATGCAAAGTCATTTACATATGCCATGACTTCAAGCTTGGAGTATTTGTTTTATAATGATTTGTACCATAAAGAGTGATAGATTGTACTCAAATCCACATTCTGATGCTTAGTAGCTAGCTGACCACAGGCAAGTGATTTACTCTTACAGTGCCATTTTTTTTACTTGTAAAATGTTAATAACAATAGATGAACAGCTTGCCTGACAGAGACTATCTTCCTTTACAACCCAATCATTAGTGATAACTCCTACAAAAGATCTTTAAAGATCCTGCCCAGTTATTACCATTTGTTCTCTCTTGAAATTAATTTATATACGCTTTATATTTAGTTCTGTATATGTTGTTCCCCTTTCTCCAGAGCTTAAAGTGAATTATTTATTTATTAAGATTCAGATCAACAAATTATTACTTTTATCTCTTAGTTAATCAATTTACAAATTCTCTGCAGCTGTTTCAGTGAAAACCCCTAGGATAGTAGTTACCCCAAGATAAAATCTTGAGTCAATACATAATTAATTATGATTTTGCTTTTCCAGTAAAAGTTCCAAGGCAATGCTTCCAGGATAATTGCAGTTAGTTGGAAAAAAACTAGATCCCACTATCTATCTAACTTCTTTTGAGATACAGTAAGGCCCCATATCTGCCAGGGATATGTTACTATCATGGATGGTAAAATTGCCAGTAGAAGCAAACATCTGCTGGTCCTGTATGTCATATGATTTTCTTGTATATACATACATATAATAAATTTTAATTACTAAATTGAACACATAGTAAGATATTACCAACATTAAATACAGTAATAATAAAGTACATTATTCATTATTATACAGTACTTTACAGTAGCTCCCTTTATTCTTAGGATAAGTGAAAGCAGAAGAACTGGTAGGCAGAGAAGCCACTTCCAGGGCATGAACTATGTGTTAGCCCTTTTCCTCCCCTAGAGGCAGCCCCCTTCCTGCCTCCATCTCTTTCCTGGAATGACTGAGGGTAACTGAAACTACAGAAGAAACAACCACAGATAAGGGGGAACTACTGTACTGATTTTTCTTAGCTCTATAAAGGCTGATTTCACCTCTACATCCTGTATAAATCCAACATATGCTTATATATGGCCAGGAATTATATTCACAATAACAGTATACCTGTTACCAATGTTTATACTTTCCTACATTAACATGATTTTAAGACTAAAAACTACTTTTTAGATAGATATCCAAAGATTTCCCTTTGGTAATCATTTTTCATCAATCAGACTTTTAGACAATGTAGGTTACTAGTCAACCTAAAGGAAGCCTAGGGAAGCAAGGTAGGGGATATATGGTGGTGTATCCTATTGACCATGGCAGCAACTCTAGCCTTCCCATATTCCAACCTTAAAAAGCAAAATTGGAGGCTGCCTTCATGCCATGATTTTTGTCTTTTTTTGGTGGTGGGGAGTGGGAGAACCACCTCTTCAAGGTTCCACTTGTTTAAAAATAACTACTCTGCTACTTGGCCCAGAGTTTCTTCCCCTGTTTTCTAGCCTGAAATTCCCACAATGAAAGCACCTCCTCTGAATTAGACAAAAAAGTTCACAACATTGTTTCTAACAAGACTACTACTAAATTGCATCTATTGGAAAAGAGAGAAAAACTATCTTTCATTGGCACCCTTTATTGTTATATTATCACATATAATAATATTATTATTGTTATTAAATATTGCTTCCAGACTTCAAAATTATGCAAAATTATACACATACTGGGTAACTTCATCACCCCATCCTTTTCATCCCCCTTTTATACATGATATTCTCCTATTAATATGTAAGTTTCTTGAGGGCAAAGCCTGCCTTTTTGTTTATATTCATTATCTCTAGCACTTAACACGGTACCTAACTCATAGCTAGCATTTAATAAATGCTGGTTTCTTTCCTTTTTTTCTTTAACTACTTACCACAAGTCATACAACTTTTTTGGTCCTCAGTTTTCTCATCTATAAGATGAAAGGGTTGTTATAAAATAGATTAGAAGGAAGCATCTTTTACAGCTGTTAT
Organism: Gracilinanus agilis; assembly: GCF_016433145.1. Taxonomy (NCBI): domain Eukaryota; kingdom Metazoa; phylum Chordata; class Mammalia; order Didelphimorphia; family Didelphidae; genus Gracilinanus; species Gracilinanus agilis. Next base: position 322,069,424 of record NC_058133.1, on the reverse strand, counting down.
TCAGGAGAAGGAATGGAATTCCAGACCAAAACAAAAGATAACAGTGATCATAAAAGATAAAATAGACCATTTTGAGTACATGATATTGAAAAGCAAAATCAGCAAACTAGAATAGGAAGTGCTACTGTCAACTGGGGGGGGGGGGAAGAATCTTTGCATCAATTTTTTATAAACATTTAATATCTGAGATACTTAGGGAAATAGCACAAATATATAATCCTTGGCCCAGGGCTCCCCAAGATTTAGGGCTTACATGGACTAAATACAATCCTAAGGCCTGTGCCAGAAGTGTCTTCATCTCTCTTTGGTTCATTATGCCTCTAACCAGTTCATTACAGGGAAATCTCCCAATACAAAAGAGGTAGAAAAGACAGAAAGTTGTAAATGCTAGATTACAAATTTTTTTAATGATTTTTCTTTAACAAACTGTGACTTCCCAATTCCTTCTTTCCTCTAAGATAAAAGCAGCCTCACTGACAATAACCCACTGACCTGACCAACACCTAAGAATCTTTTCTGCTGAGGAAAAAAACTGAATTGGATTTAATTTCAGCCTTAGATACCTCCTAGCTGTATGATCCTGGGCAAGTCACTTAACCCTAATTGTTTAGCCTTTACTTCAATTCTGCCTTAGAATTGATATTTAGTCTTGATTCTAAGACAAATGGAAAGAGTTTTTAAAAATTGAATTGGATACTTTCATGATAAAGCTAATACTTCAGGCTGAGTTTGGAATGTACATAAAGATCTAGAAAGAGACCATTGATTGATACAATTAGAAAAAATCACTGTTCTTATTACAAAAACCTAAATTAATAAGCTCCAGGACTATCTGGGAGAACTCCACATCATTTCTGCACTTGGCAATCATATGGGAATTCTCTTCACCTCATTAATGTAGTAAGACTATCTAACAGACTAAGAAACTCCTGGGGAACAAAGCAATCTTTCAATTTCCATTCAAAAAACTATACACACACACACACACACACACACACATATATATAAAACCAATAATGGTAAGTTCACTTTCTAGATGAGAGATATAATAAATATCTTAAATTGGCATCAATGATATACAAACAATATATAAACGATGTCCACACATATATGCACACATATACATAACTATCATTCCCTTAAAGATAAATGGTAAAAAAATATGAATAAGCATTTCTTTATAGAAAAATTAGAGATCTACAAACCAAGACAATCTGAGGTTTTGTCTCATATCCTTCAAGTTGGAAAAGATGACAAAATATGTGGGAAGGTTGTGGGAAGAGAGGCATACTAGTGCTTTGTTGGTGGAACGATATCAATATAACCATTTTGGAAAACATAATTTGGAATTATGCAATTAAAATTACTTATACCATAAAGAAGACATTAAGAAGAAGAAAGTTCCAATATATACCAAAACATTTAAAGCAGCACCATTTTATGATAGCAAAGAATTAGAAACAAAGTCTTTGCCCATCAATTGGGGAATGGCTAAACAAATTATAATATAGGAATGGAATAGAATGTTGCTGGGCTATAAGAAATGACAAGTGTGATTAAAACAAAGAAATATGGAAAGAACTAAATGAACTGATGCAGAATGAAGTAAGCAAAAGCAAGAAAATAATATACACAAAGTCTATAACAATGAAAATGGAAAGAATAAACATAGAAAAAATCAAGACCAACCGTTGCAAAATTACAAAAAATAAGCATAGTTAGAAAAAAGAAATATAAGAAGACACCGCCCCATACCTTTTGCAGAGATAAGATGTTCACCGGTGTTGCACATTGCACAAATTTTCAGACTTTTTCATATACTGATCAGTTATGCTGATTTTTCCCTCTTCTTTTTCTTTTTCATTTCAGCCTCTAAAAAATACTATTTGCTATGATGTTGTTCTCCAGGAAGGAGAAGAGGAATGCTACTGAAAAAAAAATATGGTGATGTAAAAAACAAAAGACATCAATAAAATTTTATTTAAATAAATATATTTTAGAAGAATCATTATGTACAGTCAGAATTTGTGCTATGATAGTAGCTATGGCTAAAGGAATCAAACTGTTGTGAGAGGACTTGCAAAACATTACTTTTAAGTTCTAACCATTTAAATTAGACCATCTTGATCCTAGATAGCTTTGTTAGTCTATAGAGCCTTTGAACTATTAGAAAATAAAGAGCTAACTAAAGATTCAAGTAGGTTTGATTGCTCTGTTTTGTTTTTACCCACAGCTAGGTTTCTACATCCCAATTCACTGCAATAATTCATTCCTTTATGTCTCTTAAAATATTGTTCTATCTCAAATATTCTTCATCTTAACTTTTACTATACTCAGTGCATTAAAGACGATTCCACATTTTTGAACCAACTAGAATAATATATCCTGCTACAGATTAGCTAATACAAAATTTGTTGTTCAGTTGTTTTCAACTCTACATGAACCCATTTGGGATTTTCTTTGCAAAGATATTGGGATCATTTGACATTTCCTTTTCAAATTCATTTTACAGAAGAGGAACTAAGGCAAACAGGTTAAGTGACTTGCACAGGGTCACACAGCTATTATGCATATTAATCCATATTTGAACTCAGGTCTTTCTGTCTTCAAGGCCAACACACTATCTACTGTGCCGCCTATCTTCCCATGGTACAAAATTAAGATCCTAGCATTAATTAAGATCATTGTCTTATTCAACTCCTGAAACTACTGACCTATGAGCGCTTAAGTGAAGTGATTTCCTTTATTCAGAATAGTTTAATATGTTGATCCTCAAAGAGGAGATTCTGTCAAAGAAATGTGGCTGAAAATTGAATTAGGTCATTTCTAGTTAAAGATTGTGTTATTAGCATTAGTGACTATTCTGAATATTAATAATAAACTGATTTTTAATATATTGTTACTTTTTTCTCCCCTTCTAATTCCTCAGACTATCTTGGGATAGAAAGATATCTTAGAACATGGAGAATCTATTTCAAATTTGATATTTCTTCCTCAAAACTAAAAATGTTTGTATTTTAAACTAATGTCAAATTAAATTGTTTCTATCAGACTTATACCTCAAACTTGAAATATAGTATTCATATATTTTATTCAATACTCACAATCTTTTGTGATGACCCAGACATTTAATAACTACATGGACTATCAACTTAAGTTCACCTCAGAACACTTAATTGTACAAATTCAAAAAACAAATTTTACAAAATTGCCATAGGCTTATGCCTGCCTTCATGCTAGGAAGGGCCTATTTCAACACCAATAATAATTATGAGGAGGGAAGTACAAGTAAAATAACTAAAAATGGAACAAAAAATAGACAAAGGAAAAATAATTCTTAAAAAAAGCTTGTGCTTTTTTGTTAGCTTCTACCTTCTTTGTTAGATAGCAACTTATATCTCTTCTCACTTTCTAAGCCAAATTCCTTGAAAAAGTTCTCTTGTGTGCCTCCATCTTCCCATTCTTTCTAAACTCTTTGCGACTTAGCTTCCAACCTTGTCATTCACCTAAAATCACTGCCTAATGACTTTTCTTGGTCCTCATCCCTTTTGGCCTCTCTGTACCATTGTTGGGTTGATCATTATCTCAAAAATGTCTTAAACTTAACATATCTAAATCAGAACTCATTATTTTTCTACCCAAATGCACAGATCTCCTAAGCTTCCCTATAATTGTGGAAGGTACCACGGCTCTTCTGATCACTCAGATACACACATTCAGAGTAACACTTGAATACTTACTTTAATTCATAAGACATATGCAAACCATTGCCAAATCTTGATGCTTTCCCTCTCATATTTCTAATATTAGTCCCCTTCTCTCCACTCACACAGCTACCAGCCTAGCTCAGGCTCCCATCACCTCTTCCCTGCACTTTTGCAATTGTCTTCAAATTTGTCTTCCTGCTTTGTCTCCCTCAATTCAGTTATCTATCTAAAGCAGTGATGGGCAAACTTTTTAAAAAGGGGGCCAAAGGAAAGGAAATACTCATCTGTCAGTCTATTTCTAAGGCAACTCTTTCGAAGTTTCATTGTATTGTATCCTACTCATTGTATTCGCCAGATTAGGAATAATGTCACACAGCAGGATAGAACATTTCAGGGGGTCACATCTGGCCCACAGGCCATAGTTTGCCCATTACTGATCTAAAGCATATCTGCCATGCTGACTTCCCTCGAGAGTCAATCTGACCATAGGACATCCTCTTTCCTCTTACAATCAGTAAAATCTAATGGCTCCCTATTACCTCTATGATCAAAAATAAACTCCTCTGACATTTTAAAGTTATCCACTTTGCCCCTTTCCAAACTTTTTATGATCCATTCATATTGAGCTACTCATGAATTCCTCACACAGAAAACCCTCTTCTCTTCCTTCCTAATTAGTTTTCTGTCACTGCCTCTCCTCCTTGCCTAGAAGTCCCTCCTTCCTCATTATCAGCCTCTTAAAACCTGTGCCTTCTTACAAGACTCAACACAAACACCAACTTCTGCAGATTTTTCCAGGTCCTCCCTTATATTCCCCTTTAAAGTAGCTGTGAAGCACTGTGCATCTCATTTATATCCATTTATGTACAATTTGTCTCCCCTATTAGAATATACCATCTTTGAGGACAAGAAATGTTTCTGGTTTTTACTTTGTTGGCTAAAAACTTCATCCAGTGCTTGTTGTGTAGAAAATACTTAATAAATGCCTATTGATCAGATGATCAATTTCTAGCCTCTTCAGAAGAGAAGACAAAGAGGAGAAAGGCAAGGAAGTCAGGAAGGCCAAAAAAAAAGGGACGGGGAAAAAAGAGAGGAAAAAAGCAGCAGAATGCCTGGCCGTTTTAGTAAATTTTCATATTGAAAATAGATCAATAATGATGTGTTACTAATGAAATTTCCTCCCTCCACCCCCCCTTTTAAGTGGAGTTAGAAAGCTGAAGAGGATATGGGAAGAGGAGCAAGAGATTTCCTTTTAGGCAGGAAAGAAAGTAAGGATGGCCTCAGACTAGATGAATAGATTGCCACCTACTGGTCTATTGTTGCACGGAAACCTATTCTCCTTTCCTTGCTGACCTCTCCCCCAAATCAATCAGTTAGCCCATCTATAAGTATTAAGTTCCTATGCCGGTTACTCTGCCAGACACTGGGGACATAAATATAAAGAATGAAAAATCCTTACCCTCAAGGAACTTACATTCCAAAGAATACACATACTCTGCTGTGAATTCCTTTAAAGACAAGTCTTTCATTCATTCTCTATTACATATGTTCCAGAGAAGTATAGCAATGATTTAAATCTTTACATTTTAAATGACTGGCTGACCCTATCATAGTCATTTCTGAGAGAAGAATTGAAAGAATGGAGTGAAGGGGCACAGAATAAAAATCCTTCTAATTCTAAAATTTACCTCTAGCAAAAGATACCAAAGACAGACTTGTCGTTTGTCTATTTTTGACATTTTCTCCTGAGGGCAATCTTGATTAGTGAGCCTCCCAGGAAATTGGTCAAGGAAACAAGGAAAAGGGGGGCTGCCAGGACGACGGGAGTAGATCAGAATCATACTGAGGACACCATAAACAGAGGGACAAGGATGAAAATGATGATAGAATGTGCTATAAAATTAAAATGGTAAGTTGTAGTACCTGAGTTACAGCTCTTGGTGGCACACTTTAACAATAATGACTGCTTCTCTAGAGAATAGTGCAGAATACCAATATGTGTAGAATTTAAAAGGTTTAAATTACTGGAATCATATCCATTCCTGAGAGCCTGATGGCAGATAAAGGAAGGAAAGGAAGGGAGGTCTATGGAGATAGGAGGAAAGGGCAAAGACAGGAGGGACTGGAGGCAAAGAAATAAAAATTCATTTCAAAATTTTACTTCCAGATCAAGGCATCAAAGATGAGCTTCAGTTTATTATTCTGCCACAGAACTTTAGAGTTGGATGAGAACCACAATAGACATCTGGCTTGACCCATACGTGAACAAGAATCCCCATACCTGAGAAGTGGCCATCTAGCTTTTGCTCAAAAACCTTAAGAAGGTGAATGCCCTGCCTCCGAAGGCAGTCCACTCTACCTTGATACAGATGGATTTTTCTTCCTTATATTTATCCTAAATTTACCCATTTGTAGCTTCTACCCATTGCACTTAGTTCTTTCCTCAAGTGCAAAGAATAACAGATGGCCTCTTTCTATATGGAAGTCCTTCAAATAATTGAAAGTTGTTAGATTAAAATTAATAACTCTTGGTTCTCATTTTCCATAGAGTTTATTAATAATCACTTGAAATCCCAAGGCCATTTGCTGTCTTAGTTACTCTCTAGTCAATCCCTGGGAATTTTTATGAATTGACTTTCAGAGATGCTTTATTATCCTAATCTGTTGATTTCCACTTAAAAGTATTTCCAAGCACTTGTGAAAAATTAATATTGGGAGAGGTGGCTAGATGGCTCAGTGGATGGACAGCCAGACCCAGAGATGAGAGGTCCTGCATTCAGATATGACCTCAGACTCTTCCTAACTGTGTGACCCTGGGCAAGTCCCGTAGCCCCATGGCCTAGCCCTTGCCACTCTTCTGCCTTAGAACCAATACATAGAATTGATTCTAAGATGGATGGTAAGGGTTTAAAAAAGATAAAATTAATATTGATTTGCAATATTTTTTGAAAAAATTGTTTCCCTTTTGGCCTCCAAAAACCTTTTGATGTGTTAAAACTCAAATAGTCTCTCTCCAAGGCTATGAAAGTGAGTTGTGTCCTCTCTTCTTTTGTCTAGAATCTCTTGTCTTTGTTAAGGATAACAGGGAGTAAAGGCCTATCACTGGGCTGGATTTTCTTACAGGGAGAGTGGAGACATGTTACCTATTTATTTGTAAAGAAGAACTCTCTCAGATAATATTGGTCAGTTCCATCCACCATAGTGGTCCAACCACATAGTGAGGAGGAAAGGATAGCTTGGTGTCCTCCTGACTCACCTTTTCCTGGGATGAAGTTCTGAGGGAGCAGTTGTGGTCTCTGAAGCTACTTCCAAAATGTCTGTTTCTCAATTAAAGATGTCTAAGGGAAGGACTAGATGATGACCTCAGAAGGGATATATATTGGCTTGTGCTACAGGAACTCTCTCCCTTTTTATCACCCAGCCTAGCTGCTTAGTTGCTTGCTCTCTCTTGGGCCTCCCACCTTCTGCCCCACTCAAGTTCTCTGGGTTCTGTTCAGACTATGGAGTCCACTAGCTAATTAGAAATCTGAAGTGGCCATTTAATAAATTAAGTTTAATAAATATAGTCTCCAGAGAATTTCTTTCATTATACATTTACCCAAGGCTTCCTAATCAAATCACTGGTAATTTAGAAACCAGTAATTAGAGGGTTCATGATTTAAAGACATTCTTTTATTGAATTCATTAAGAAATACTGTTGGGGTAGCTAGATGGGTTAGTGGATAGAACATCAGGCCTAGAGATGGGAGGTCCTGTGTTTAAATCTAGCTGCAGACACTTCCTATCTGTGTGACTCTGGACAAAGTCACTTTACACGAGTTGCCTAGCCCTTACCACTCTTCTGCCTTGGAATTGATAGTATGGATTCCAAGATAGAAAATAAAGGTTTTATATATTTATATATGTATGTATCTCTGCCACATTGCATCCCAGAGTCTTGAAAACCCAAGTAAAACTTTTTTGGTCCTCCCTTGGTACCAGAGAAATCTGATTTTTTTCTTTTTCTTTTAAAGGGTGTTTAGAGTACCTTATTGTAAAATTTGAAATAAGTACTTGGTCATAGGTTTATATATAAGTCAATGTTAAGAAAGCTCTACATTTCTAGCCTTTATATGTCATCTGCTGGCCTTTGCATTTTGTTTTTGCAAACTTGATTATTTTAGCTTTAAAAAAAGAAATTGTGTATATTTATGGCATTAAAAGATAAATATATTGATATTGCAGGATACCATACATATATTTTATGCATTTATGAGTTTTTAAATTTTTTCTGGGCTATCTATTGGTCTTCACATGTTGTCTGTGGCTTCTGCAAAGCTTCCAGAAAATTCCATTTAATTTCTTATGTTGACCCATGCTAGGAAACCATGATAGGGAAAGTCAAAATGTGAAAGGGATACCTATTATGTGGTGTTATAGATTAAAGACTGGTTTTGGAATAAAAGGACCTAGATTTGAACTACTTATTCCCTGTACAACCTTGAATAAGCTACTGAGGTCCCTCACACTCAATTTCTTCAGCTATAAAGTAAAAGTTATATTGGGTGCCCTCTAAAGTCCCTTTTAGCTTTATTTCCACTTCCATTACAGTGTACAAAATAGTAGTAACTAGGTGGCATGATGGGTAAAGCACTAGGCCTGGAGTCAGGTAAGCCTGAGATCAAATTTGGCCTCAAATAGATTACTAATTTATGACCCTGGGAAAATTATTTAACCTCTATTTGCCTCATTTTCTTCATCTGTAAAATGAGGATAATAGCATTTACCTTCCAGTGTCATTATGAGAATCAAACAAGATAATAATTGTAAAGGACTTTATATAATGTCTGGCACATAGTAAACTCTATATAAATGTTAGCTATTATTAATTTATTATTGCATTTGTATACCTAGATCTACCATGATGCCTGGTACATAGTAAATACTTAGATGAATGTTCTATCCATCCATCTGTCTTTCTATTTATTTATCTATCTATCTATCTACCTATCTATCACAAATCACAATATGATATATGCTATAGAAGTGATGCTAGGGTCTTAAAAGCTATGCCAATAGAGCACAAACTCTTGGCGGGTTCCATCAAGCTGGAAAGTCTTCGAATATAGACCTAATGAAAAACTGTTTGTTCCCTGAGAATTAACTTAGGATAAGTTGAGGGAGGCTTAAAGATTGGATACAATCAATTGGGGAGGAAGGGGTCCACCACAACTCATTAAATCGCTGACTAAGGCATTAGAAGAATTGAGAACTACATAAGTGGGGAAAGGGTCCATCGTGATAAAGTCATGGATACTTGAGATATAAAAGTAAATATTTTATAAGTTCAGAAGTTCATATGCTGAATTTCTTTCAAGGTAGACTCCCCTAAACATAACATATTTTCCCTCTGAAAGATGACTATATCACTCTAGAGCAAAAAATGAATAATATGGAAATAGGTATCAAGTGACAACATTTGTACAACCCAGTGGAATTGCTTGTTGGCTCTGGGAGTGGGAAGGGAACAGGGGAGGAAAAGAAAATTAATCATGTAAATATGGGAAAATATTCTAAAAAAATAAATACATGAAAGATGACTATATTTTGTAGATAGGTTATAATATAAGCTTAAAGAAAATATAATTTCATTGGTGAAAGTATTCCCTCCAAAGGCACAGATCAAAATCCCTCTACAACTTTGTATATATTCTTCTAGAGTATCTACAGCCAAAAATATTTGTCAACTTGCAACCAACCTGGGAATGAGCCACTAAATTTGGCCAGGTTGGTTCTTGGACAATAGGCACACCATCTGCCTTTTTCTAGCAAATTATCAGCATAGCTTTTAAAAAAATGAAGATCACCTTAACACCAACATGAGGAATAAAAGGAAGCCTTGATTATTTTTATGTTGTGCTGAACTCCAAAGAGTGAAAACTATTTTATAATTTTTAAAAGATGGTGATTAACTACTAGATAATTATTTGAGATGAACTATTGAACAGGCAATTGAAATTAACTACAAGATAGGCCAGTGATGGTGAACCTTTTAGAGATGGAGTGCCAGGCCCCACCTCTACCCCACCCCCTAGACCAGGTTCCATGCCCCTCCCTCTCACTGAGTACTGGGTCCACCCTGCCCCACACAGAGAAGGGAGAGAGTGCTCCCATCAGGCTACTGGGAAGAGGACGGGTAAAATGATGAATGTTCTCAGCAAATATAGAGAGGGGGAGGGAAGTGGCCCAGGCAACCCACTTCCCTCCAGTTGTGAAAAAATGTCATCAGCCTTGGGGGAGAGTGGGAGGGGAGCAGCTCTGCCCAAGTCCCTCTGCCTTTCTAGTAACATACTCTGGTGAGGGGAAGAGGGAGAGGGATCAGGGGCCAGGGAGGATGGCCATGTGCCCACAGAGAGCTCTCTGCATGCCATCGTTGGCACCTGTGCCATAGGTTCACCATCACTGAGCCAGGCAAAGTCACACTGTGCTTCTAACCTTTACCTCCATTCTCCTCACATTTCATTCAGAGATATGCTGGTAAATGTTTGACAACCAGATCTCTAGGCAGGAAATGTATGAAGGAGCAATTTTCAGTTTAATCTACATTATTAACATTTTCTCCCATACTTTCTTAAGTCAGAAAATGAGTATTAGGGGAAAATAAGAGGGGGGAAAAGACTGAAATCAGCAAAAATATCAACAGGAGCTCAAAAACATTGAATATAAGCAGATAAATCAATAGGGAAAACATTAATAGCAGAAGGAAATAGCCCCCCACCCCAGACCTAGTAAATAAGTTCAAATATCTATGAATAAACACTGCAAAACAGAGGAAACTGATCCAATATTTGATGGCGCAGAGGACTTTGTGGTATTTGAGAAGAACATGGAATCACAACATATTATTGCTAGAAGAGAAATTAAAATCATGAAAACAGAATGTATGGTCTACACAGCAAAAATAATGGGCAGAATAGAAAATTTTAAATATGTTATAGCAAGTTTCAACAAAAAAACAAAAGTGAGAACAATGTATCAGGAATACAAATACACAGAGTAAAGCTTAAGCTAGAAGAGGAACAAAAAAATAACAACATTGAAATAAATGTTCTTTTTATAGGCAAAATATACTGATCTCAAGAACAAGATATGTAGAGACAATCTAAGAGTTAAGGTTTCTCAGAAGAACATGACAAACCAAAAAGAAATTATATAAATGATATAAAAACAATCCAAGAAAGCTGTCCAGAATTCCTGAGCATGGACTATTAAATAGCAATTGAAAATATTCATATTTCATCTCCAGAAGAAGCCCAAGGCTACAAACTCCAAGACACACAGAGACTAAATTCTAATCAATTCACAAACAAAATCTGTAAATGATCATAAGAAATACATTCAAGTACAAAGGAAAGTGTGAAGATAGAATTATCTCTCTGTCTATTTTAATAAAATCAATCAGCATCCTTTAACTTAAAAGAGTTCACAAGTCAAAAACTTTCACTTCCAAAGGGGACTGCCCAGCTCTGGGTAGGACTAAGCAAACTGAAAGACTGCAATTAGTTTGTGTGAAGAAGGGGGAAAGACAGGAAATGATGTGGGAAATGGGGTATAAAAGAGACCAACATGGGCTGGAGAGCATGGCCTTCTACCATTCCTTTCCTGGCATTTGGAGAGATTGGTTCTGGAGATTCCTGCCCTGGCTTTGGAGGAGACTTTTTCCCTGGAACCTTGCTAAATGAGTGGCTCAGGCTGTAGAGGAGTCATAAGCCCACTATCCATCAGGTGTTGGAGTCCTTGGACACCAGTGAGAAATTAGTTTCACTCTCTTCGGCCAGTCCACTCCCTCCTCACAGTAGTAGTGGTAGTCCCTGACCTTCCTCTGCCAGGCACTGCAAGAAACTCATCCACCTCCTAAGACCAGCTCATAGCACATCAGCCAGAAATCCTGGGGCCCAAGCCACCAACCTCTTCAGACACCTAAGAGGTCTCTCCAAATTGACATCTGCTTGTTCCTCTCTTTCATACAAACCACCAGTTTATCAAGAGGCCAGAAGAGGGAGATATGGGGCTTTTATGATCACAGATCCATAATGATCCCAATTAGAAAAAGTCTTATTTTCCTCCAAACCACAGGAAGATTTCTGCCTTCTCAGGGCCAAACTGGACTTCTATCCTTCTCCTTCCAATCTTGGCAGCTTTTTTGGCTCCATAGAAGACTCATTTCTTTCTCATATCCTGGGATACATTTTTCTCAGTAAAGTATCTTTGATCCTTGGAACTAGTTTCATAGATTTGAGGGAACCAGCAGTCTTCTAATTGGAACCCCAAATTAGTCTTTCTTCTGGAGGTTCTTCATTCTCTTTAGGTTCTGCTTTTGGTGTGCCAGACCCTATGTCATAAGCTGCTTATGTGAAATGCTTCATTGGGAAGACTAAGCATGTAAATCTGGGAGATTCCAACATGCTCGCCTCCCAGTGGAATCACAGGGGGGGTGGGGATTGTATGGATAGAATTTGCTCCCCAGGACTCTCTTACCCAGCATCCCATTTGTGTGCTCATGCTGAGTGCGAACACTGTGTGTGTACATATGTAGGGTAAAGTTTTGGTATGACCCACCTCTCTCTCTTTCCTTTAATGGGGCTGCTGAAGCTGGCTTTGAGCCAGGCAAGAAAATTTATACACGTGGTCTTACTTTAGTTAGATAAGTAGGTTTTATACTTCTATTTTTTACTTCTTCTACCTTCAAGTGATTATTAATAAACTTTATAAAAATAATACTTGGAGTTGTTGATATTAATTTAAATCTTACAAAAGGCAATTTGAATTATATAAGACTGTTTTGTACCCTCCAGAAAATTCAGAAGGGAATGGAATAGTGTGTTTTGAAGAGAACTAGGACTCAAAAAATCTGAGTTTAATTATAAATGAAAAAAGATAGACATTCATTAATAAGAAGCATTTGGAATATTCTTAGGAAAAAAGCCCAATCTATAATGGAATTGAGCAGGAAGCCTTCTTATTAAGATTGGGGTGAAGCAAAGATGCCCATTATGAATACTGTTATTCAGTATTGTACTGGAAATGATTCCTATAGCACAGTGATTCCAAAAGTGGGCGTTACCACCCCCGGTGGGTGCTGCAGCGATCCAGGGAGGCTGTGATGGCCACAGATGCATTTATCTTTCCTATCAATTGCTATTAAAATTTTTAAAAAATTCATTTCCAGGGGGCTAAGTAATATTTTTTCTGGAAAGGGGATGGTAGGCCAAAAAAGTTTGGGAACCACTGCTATAGCAATAAGAGAAGAAAAAGGAATTAAAGGAATTAAAATAGGCAGTGAGGAAGCAAAGGCAACATTCTTTGGAGATGATATGATAGTACACTTAGAGAATCCCAGAGAATCAACTGAAAAACTAATGGAAGCAATTAACAACTTTTAGCAAAGTTGCAGAATATAAAATGAACACTCATGAATCATCACCATTTCTATATATCACCAACAAAGTCCAACAGCTAGAGATGGGAAGAGAAATTCCATTTAAAATAACTGAAGACAATATAAAATATCTGGGAATGTACCTACCAAAACAAGCTCAAGAGCTATATAAACAATTACAAAATACTTTACTCACAAGTAAAGTTGGATCTAAACAACTGGAAAATATTAATTGCTCATGGGTAGGCCAAGCCTATATAATAAAAATGGCAATTTTGCCAAAGTTCAATTACTTATTCAGTGCCATACCAATCAAAATTCTAAAAAATTATTTCATATAGCTAGAAAAAACAAAACAATATTCATCGGGAAGAACAAAACGATTAGAATACAAAGGGACTTAATGAAAAAAATATGAAGGATGGAGGTTGAGCTGTAGTAGATCTCACACTCTGTTATGAAATAGTGATCATCAAAACAATCTGGCACTGGCTAAGAAATAGAGTAGCAGATCAATGGAATGGACTAGATAATCAATATATAGTAATAAATGAACATAATCACTTAGCATTTGATAAACCCAAAGATACAAGGGGAAAGAGATACTTTGGGGGAAAGAACTCACTATTTGGACAAAAATTGCTGGGAAAAATAAAAAACAGTAGGCATAAACAAATAGAAAGTAGGTATAGACAAATTTCTCATACTGTATACCAAGATAAAATCAAAATCGATACATGAACTTGAAAAAAAAAAGGTGATACCACAAACAAATTAGGGGAACACAGAATAGTTTGCTTATAAGACCTATGGATAAGGGAAGAATTTTTGACCAAACAACATGGAGAGGATTACAAGAAGTAAAATGAATAATTTTGATTACATTAAATTAACAAGTTTTTGAACAAACAAAATAAATGCAACCAAGATTCAAAGGGCAACTGACAAAGGCCTCATTTCTCAAATATATAGAGAACTGAGTCAAATTTATAAAAATATAAGTCATTCCCCAATTGATAAATGGTCAAAGCATGGGAAAGACAATTCTCAAATAAAGAAACAAAAACACATTTATAGTCACATTTAAAAAAAACACTCTAAATAACTCATGAATAGAGAAATGTAAATTAGAACAACTCTGAGATACCACCTTACACCTATCAGATTGGTTAATATTACAAAAAAGGAAAATGATAAATGCTGGAAAGGATGTGGAAAAACTGGAACACTAATATACTGTTGGTGGAGATATAAACTGAATCAAACATTCTAGAGGTCAATCTGGAGCCCAAAAGGCTAAAAAATTGTGCAAATCCTTTGACCCAGCAATATCACTACTAGCAATATTATATCTCAAAGAGAAAAATGTACAAAAGAGTGTACAAAATAGGGAAAAGTATACAAAATATACAAAAATATAACAGCTCTCTTTGTGTAGGCAAAAAAAAATGGAAACCAAAAGAATATCTATCAATTGAAGAATGGTTGAACAAGTTGTGTGACATGATTGTAATGGAATGCTATTGCTCCATAAGAAATGCCAAATGGAATAATTTCAGAAAGATTTAGAAAGACTTGCATGAACTGATGCAAAGTGCAGTGAGTAGAACCAGGAGAACATTGTATGCAGTAATGGAAATATTGCACAATGATCAACTGTAAATAATAAACTATTACCAGCAATGCAAGGGCCCAAAACAATCCCAAAGGACTGATGATGATGAAAAGTGCTATCTATAGTCATAGAATGAACTGACTGAGAATGAATGCAGACTAAACTTTGACATTTCTTGCCTTTTATTTCCTTCAGTGGTTTTTCTTACATGTGCAACATATGTCTTCTTTCGCAACACGAGGAAAAAGGAAATTCGTATTGCATGATAACCCTGGAATAACATTTATCAAATTGTTTGCCACCTGAGGAGAAGGAAAGAGAGAAGGGAATGGAGGGAAGGAGGAAGGGAGAGCATTTGGATTGCAAAATATCAAAAACCAATTGTTAAAAAATTGTTTCTACATGCAAATGGAAAAATAACAATAAGTTGGTAAAATGAGTTGGTAAAAAGAAAAAAAGAAAAGAAATAAAACCAGACCTGGAGAAATTATTGGTTCTCAAGCATTTCAGACAACAAAAATGTGCAAGGGGTGAATGAATGGAACAAACAAGTAAGAGCAACAAAAGTAATAGCAGAGAGACAAATAAAGCACTTCTTTCTGAATGTACAGAAGGAAATGGGGTAAAGGTGATGATCAAATGGAGCTAACAGTGAAGTACTTTATGGGGGCATTATGGACAGAACCTGGTGACATCCTTCCTACAGATGAATCAATGTTTTTTGTGAGACTACATCACAAAGTGGGAAAGTGAATGAAAGATGGATGGGAGCAAAGGGACAAAGGAAAGTATATGATGTGCCCAGGTCAAATCAAAGACTATAATGAGGAAAAGGTGACCCTAACAAATTTGATTTAAAAGAAGCTAGACAATCAAATCAATAAAATAGTAGATGAACAAAATGAACTCACAACATCAACAGAAGAAATAAAAAAGAATAATTAAAACATATTATACACAATTTTAGGCTAACAAAATGACAACATAAAAGAAATAACCAAATATCTTCAAAAATATAAAATACCCAAACTATCATAAGACTGGGTTGAGATCTTAACTCAACCTCAGAAAAGGAAATAGATCTAGCTATAAAGGAACTACCAAAGTGTGTATGGGGGAGAGGAAGACTCCTGTTCTTGATGGATTCACAGTAGAATTCTATTAAACTTTTCAAGAACATATGTTCATACCACACAAATTACTCAAAACTGAAAAAACAATTCCTTACCAACATTGATTGTTGTCATTTTTTTGTCAAAAAAGAGATTTTTCTTTTTATTTATTTATTTGGAATATTTTTCCATAGTTACATAATTCATGATTTTTCCCACCCCTCTTATCTCCCCCCTCCCAGAGCTGGCAAGCAATTCTATTGGGTTATACATGTATCAATCATCATTCAAAACCTATTTCTATATTATTCATATTTGCAATACAGGGATCTTTTAATGCCAAAACCCCAATCATATCCCCATCAAACCATCGATCATATGTTTTTCTTCTGTGTTTCTACTCCCACAGTTCTTTCTCTGGACGTGGATAGCATTCTTTCTCATAAGTTCCTAGGTATTGTCCTGGATCATTATATTGCTACTAATAGAGAAATCTGTTACATTTGATTGTGCCACAGTGTTTTAGTTTCTGTGTACAATGTTCTCCCAGTTTAAAGAGATTTTTCCTAGATGATTTATGTTTTCTAATTTATCAAACTCTGGCTTGTGGCATTGCCCTATTGCTAAGTCTCTCTTATATAATCTCTTCCATTGATCTTTCTATTTTTTAATCAATACTAGATGGTTTAGATGACTGCTGCTTTATCACAGTTTGAGGTCTAGAAGTTCTATTTTACTACCTTCATCCTTATTTCTTTTCCCCATTTCCCTTGATATTCTAGAGCTTTTATTTTCCAATTAATTGTTTTTAAGTTTTATAAAGTATTCTATTTGGCAAAATATTGGCATACCATTAAAGTTATAAGTTTACTTTCATAGTATTGTCATTTTTATTATAATAGTATGGCCTAACCATGAGCACTGAATATTCCTGTAGCTATTTAAACTTTTTATTTCTTTATGAAGTGTTTTGTAATTAAAGATATACAAGCTTTTTGTGTGCTTTAGCAGGTTGATCCTCAAATATTTTTGCATTTTATACTTATTTGGAATGGAATTTCCTTGTCATAATCCTTTTATGAGACAAATATAATCTAATACATAAACCAATGTTGGAGGGGTTGTGGAAAGTTAGGCACATTAATATATTGTTAGTAGAGCTGTGAAATTATACAATCATCTTGTAAAGCAATTTGGAATTATGCAAATAAAGTGATTAAAATATCCATACATTTTGAGCCATTGGTTCCATTACTGGGCTTATATCCCAAAGAAGTATTGATAAGAAAATAGTTCCTAAGAACTCCAAAATATTTATAGCAGCTCTTTTTGTGATAGCTAAGAATTGGAAACAAAGTAGATGTCCATCAATTGGGGAATGGTGAAACAAATTGTGGTTCATAAATATAATGGAATATTACCATGCTAGAAGACATATTGCATATGATGAATTCAGAGAAATGTGGAAAAATTTATATGCACTAATGCAGAATGAAGTAAGCAAAGCCAAAGAAAACAATATACACAACTACAACAATGTCGATGGAAAGAATGACCTACTGGAAAATCAAAAGTATAAAGATCAAATGGGAATCAAATGAGGACATATGAGGAGACCTTCCCAATCTACCCCTTCATACAAGTAGGAGGGTCATAGGTATTACAATGTTTTCAGATTTCGTACATGTTTTCTAATTTTTTTCAATATATTGATAAATTGTGTTAACTTTTTTTTCTCTCCAAAAAAACACTATTTTTAATATGGGATGGATCTTTGGGAAAGAGAGGGAAATTTGGGATAACTATGATGATGGAAGAAATAGATAATATCAATAAAAACTCATTTTAAAAAATGAAAGTTTCTAAGAAATCAAGAATTCCTTAGTTTAGTCATTTTGGCATTGGCCTCCTAAATAGTAAACTCCTAGGAAAGAGAAGAAAATAATCTTTGAGAATAATAATAATAATAATAATAGAATAATAATAGCTAGAGGACTAAAATCACAACATGGGAATGTCACCTGAAGGGAGGCAGCTGTACTACAGTGGAAAGGGAACTTAATTGGGAGTTCTTAATTTGGAGTCATGGGACCCGAGTTTAAGTCCTTGATCTGCCTCTTTCTTGTTACCTTAGAAAGTCCATTCTGGACTTTGGTTTTCTCATCTGTAAAATGAAAGAGTGAGACCAGATAATCTCTAAGGTTCTATTCAACTCCAAATCATGATCCTGTGACATTATCAGTCTTCTATGATATTGTTATGCTCTGAGTTGCTCAGACAGTACAGGTAAAAGATCAATGGGTTATGTTGGTTAGGAGACCTCCAAGTGTCTTTGCCTTTAGGCGGAAGTTTAATGGGGTGTCCAAGTTTTACATCTTTACATTTGTTCATGTGTTCTTTAAAGGCTTCCATACCTTATATATACCAATCTCTGTGGTTGGGGAAAAAATGCCATTCTATCATTTGTAGTCATATTGTACATTGAGTGCCTTTGCAGGAATTGGAGACCCTGTTACCCAGTGAAGTGCCAATAAATGCTTAACAACCAGCTTTCCATAATGACAGGATACACTTAAATTTAATCTACATTGTTAACATTCTCTTTATCACTTTCTTAAACCTAGACAATCAATAAAGCAATAAATGAAGTCCTATTTTATATTGTAAATATTTACACAGAAAATTTAAGATTAGGTTTTGACAAAATGGTTTAATCTGGCTCTAGGATGTTTGATTTGTTACTGACATTTGGGGAAAACTCACTATGAACCAGGCTTAACTTAAGCTTTACTATATAGAGTTTTCTAGGAGATTTCCATGAGGGACCATAAGTCAATGAAAGAAAATTACTCCTTTGACTTCTGCCCCTTAGGATTGGACGTAATAAATTTAAACAGATTTTCTTCAGTACAAAATTTTAATTTCAGAGCTTAACAATTATAAATGCATGTGTACATTTAGTCAACCAAGAATCAATCCTCAGTCTAAGCCACTGCATATCATACACATTGAAACAAAAAAGTACAAGTCATGGAAAAAAATACTCTGAGGCTTCTTTAACATAAGGAAATAATTAATGATGTTAAATTATCTTGCACACTGAACATCATAAATTACAAAGTCAGCATTTTATATTACTAATTTTATTAACTTTTTAAAACACAACTATAGTTGAATATTAAAACAAAAAAAATAGCCAATAGTGTCTTAAGATGGTTGTATGTAGTCCTTCACTCTCACTATTGCATACAAAAGTCAGCATTACAATGAAGAGTATTCACTGACTCCCCTCACCCCCATTAAGAGGTTTGACACTGAACACCACCTCTGGGATGATGCTCATCATCCTCATAAAGATTCCTCATTGTAATGGCACCTTCTTTCTTGAGATGGGTCAAAGTCCACCAGATCTACCTGATCCATTTCTTTAGTCTCCTCTACTTCCTTTCTTTCAGGCAGTAACTTTTCCAATAAAGACAGTTTATCTGATGAAAGAAAGCCATTCTCTGGGAAGTTTATTTTAAATTCAGTTATTGGAATTCCTTTCTCATAAAGTTGGTGATAAATAGGCATGCCTTCATTCAGTACCCATTTGATATCTCCATGTTTGACAATCTGACCAGGATGAGAAGTAATGACTATAGTTCTACTATCAAGAGTTGATATTGGTTTCTGAAAACCCCATAATGCTTCAACCCATGAAAAGGTCCTCACCCCAATTTGTAAATATAAGATTGTCCTTCTGATCCAAAACATTGATAGTATCTCCTGGCTCAAGTCCTGGTTCCTGGTCACCTTCACCATGGAATCTTCTGACCATCTTTCATGCCCTTGTCAATATGAACCTCCAGAAGTTTTTTCTCTCCGATTTTCCTTCCATTATAGCTTTTACATCTATCTTTAGGGCTGATTTGTTCCCCCATGCCCTTGGCATTCCACGCAAACTGATTGAATTTGCTGAACCATTCCAGGTCCTATCTGATGAATTCTTATTTGCATTCCAGTACCTCTACAATTGGGATAGCATTCTATAGCTCCTTTCTTACCACCAGTCCTTCACATTTATCACAAATTACATTCATTTGCAAAGCCAGTTTTCTTGTTGCACCATTATATAGATCTTCTAAGGTCACCAACAACTGATGAACATTTTTACCTCTGTGTTCCCTTTGCATTCTTCCACCTCCTCCAAAAAAACATATCAAAGATATCCATTGGAGAACCAAAGCCAACACCAGAACCACCCTCTTTTATGGCTTGTTCTCCACCTTTGTCATATAAGTTTCTCTTCTTTGCATCAGAAAGCACTTCATAATCTTGAGAAATCTGTTTGAACTTTTCTCCTTCATTTGGATTCTTATCTGGGTGATAGTTCAAGACTAGTTTTCTATATGCCTTTTTTAGTTCTTCCTGGGAAGCATGAGGTTTTGCTCCCAAAACATCATAATAAGCTGTTTCCTTCACCATTTTCTATAGCCAGGGAACAACAGTTGCAGTCCACTGCATGTCAAAATGCCCACTTTTGGGGTGGGGCAAAAGGGGACTGCCCAGGAGTCAGTTGAGATATTTGGGGAGCAAGTAGAAGAAAGAGTAGATGGGGGGAGAGGGAGAGGGAATGAGGTCTCAGGTCCAGATCTCAGGCAGCGGTAGCTGCTACCCTTTGCTTCTTGCTGAGTTTTCTGGAAAGTTCCCTAAACAGACTTTTGAAGGTCCTGATTCATTGGATGCATTTGTATACATGCCTTATTTTCTCAATTAGTTTATAAATTCCCAGAAGATAAAATTCTTTTGGTCTACCTTAATTTTGCCTCTGTATACAGTTTCCTCTTTGCGCAAAACTATTTCCCATTTTTGACACATAAAATCACCCTTTGAGGAATTTCTTTTGGAATTTTTCCTATAAATATCAAATAGCAAGCATTTGTTTTTGAAATTAAAGACATTAATTCTGTTGGAATTTTTTAAAAATGATTTTTACAATATTCCTTGAAGATCACTTATTCATTAGTCAATAGCCATGTATTTGAAATTCATGCTGTATGAGAAGTTCTGGGCTAGGATCCTGAAGATAATTAAGGCATGAGCCTTGTCTTCAGAGATCATAACTTGAATTTTACACCTAGAACATGACTTATTTTGCTTTTCTTTTTTATATCATACATTTGCTATGTCATATATAGGCCAAAAAGGGACAGCGTGTACCCAGCCAATTACTTTTGCCCTCCAGGAGAAAATTCCCACATCAAAAGGTTAAAGCTTGATTATGTTCCTTTCCATGAAGGCCATCCAAGGTGAATACTAGGCTCCTCCCTTCACTGGGTTAGCAGTCTCATACTGAATAATTTCAGTCCTGCTGGCATCCTCGGTCAATAGTATTTTTTTTTTACTTATTAAGTAATTTATATAATTACTAAATTATATTTATTAAAATATGACAATATTTTAATATTTACTAAGCCACCATGCTCAAGACAGACACCACACTCAATATAGATGCCATACATAGAGCTGAAGATACAAAGAAAAGAGGGGAAAAACAGTTTCTGCCTTTAAGGAACTCACATTCTAGAAGGGGGACAACATATAAACAATGATATACATACAAGTTATATACAGAGTAGATAGTAAGTCATTTGGGAATGGAGACCCATTAGGTGACTAAGATTCAAGGAAACCTTCACAGGGTCATAAATTTTGGAGTGGAAGGGACCTCAGAAGTCATCTATTCTACGACTTTCATTGCACAGATGAGGAGACTGGGCAAGTTCTTTGACTAGAAGGAGCAACTGACATGAAATAAGAGAGAAGAAAGAAAGAAAGAAAGACTTCTTCTGAGACTGAGATGCAGTAATGTAAGAACTGATTCTCTGCCTCTTGTGCTAATTTTGGCCTAATAGTCAACACCAAGAAAACAGAGATCCTCCACTCAGCTGGATTATGTCATTTATAGGTGGAACCACTAATCACAGTAAATGGAGAAAATTTGAATGTTGTGGGAAAGTTCACTTACCTCAGCAGTATACTTTTCCAGGATCATACAAGTAATAAAATATCAGATGCAGGATTTGAATTCTGGTCCTTTGACTCCAAAGAGTCCTTCTTACTGTACTATTTTTTTAAACTCAGAATTAGCAAGTAAAGTTAGAATCACCATTTCCTATTTTGATTTAAATGTTGGAAGAAAAGAGGATGAGCTCAGCCAGGGTACAAAGCTTGTGGGTACTTTTGGCCTGCAGGAGGCCATCAAAGTTCATGGCATTCGCACAGCTCCACATGAGTTCTGGAACCCACAAAGCAGGTGTCAGAAGGATGGATATTTCTCACTCAATTTCCCCTATGTGACTCTTTTTTCACTAGCATTCACTTGTATTGAAACTATTTCAATCAGTATCCCTATTCAGCACCAGGGAAACACAGAAAAACAATACAGGTTCATGGCAAGAACAACCATAGTCACAGACTATATACTATCCCAAAATAAACCCCTAAATAAACTCCCATAATACAGAAACTTCCTCTAGAATTATCCCCACAAAAACCAGCAGTTAGTGAGTTAATGCAAGTTTCTAAAGTCCCAAGCAAGAATGTACCTGGCCTGGACTTGCTCCTAAACTCCCACTGATCAAGGAAACAGTGAGTTACTGGGAGAACAGGGGAATGACAAATTAACACAGAATCACCCTTCCAGAACTGCATTCTTATTGACCCTGTAGAAAAATGAAAGAATATAATTGAAACAATATTTGGATCAAACTGATATTATTGTATCTTGTTTGATATAATCAACAACCATAACTATCTTCTTGATTAAAGATAGGTCTGTATAGCATAAAGTAGGAATATAAATGATTTAATTAGTTAAAATATAATCAACCATTATGCTTAGTTAGGAAATGATGTTCTTGTACCTTATGGATGGCTGAAAATAATAAAGTTCCAACTAAGCCATACTGTAATGAATGATTTTTGACAAGCTTGATTCTTTGTTTAATCACAGTAGGATAATTAGTAAACACCAATCATATGATATTTCAAAAGTTAATGTGTGATTTTTGATGTATGGGAAAATCAAAACCTGTATGAGATCATAAAGAAAAAAGGGTATAAAAATAAAAATCAGCAGATGGCAAGAGAAAGATCAGCCTCAGCAATTTCACTTGCACTCTGGCTCATTTTCATTTCATTTCATCACGCCATCCCACCTCCAGAGACCCCCTAAACGAAGAGCAGGCTCTTTGCATTGGCCTACTCCTTTTTTGAGGGCTGTTCATGAAATCTTGGTGAAGGAGCAAGGTGGTTGGAGGAGCTTTATCTAAAGTGATTATCCCCTGTCTTATGTCCTCCTTCCCCCAAAGGATTTTATTATTTTACTAAATTTAAGAGATTTCAAAATTTATAAAAACTGTTTTACTTTTAGGGGGCAGCTGGGTGGCTCAATGAATTGAGAGCCAGGTCCAGAGACAGAAGTTTCAAATCTGGCCTCAAACACTTCCTAGCTGTGTGATCCTGGGAAAGTGACTTGACCCCCATTGCCTAGCCCTTACCACTCTTCTGCCTTAGAACCAATACATAGGATTGAGTCTAAGATGGAAGATGAGGATTTTTTTAAAAAGTATTACTTTTAGTCAAATTGTATATAAAACTCATTTTGACCAGCTACATTGGAGGTCAATGAAGCAAGACGACTCTCATTTTCTTCCACTTTTTAATTTGCTCTTAGGTCAATAAATCTGAATTAAAAAACAAAAAAAGCAAAATAACACTTTATCTACCTGAAGTGAATAATTCGTTGAAACTTGTTCCTTCAAAGATTTCACTATTTACTTTAGAGGGTTTGAAGTGAAAAAATAGGTATTGCTCTTTTCCTGAAATTCCTGCTCATCCTTGTTCCCCTCCTTCCCCATTCAGATTAAGGAAGAGGAAAAGGAAAGAAGAAAATAAGCATAAGGACTTGATCTTAAATGGAGTAAAATTAAAGTCCTCAAATGCAAACAAACTTCTCCATTCTCTTTTCCTTTCTCTGCACAACTCTCCCTACCTTACCCCCAAACTTTTCTGAGAGGACTTGCAACTATGGAAATTTTAGGTGTTGTTTTCTTTTTGTAATTCCTTCCAAAGGCACTTAGGAAACAAGCTATTAAGATTCCATGATTTTAGTCCTGAATTATTAAATAGTCAGAGGTTACATATAGCTGGATATGTGTGGGGACTCAAAAAGGAACTATTTGGTGAAAATCTGCTCTCAGAGTATTATTTGAGAGAGTAAAAAAAAAAAAAAAAAAAGAACAACAAATATCTTGGAGTATTCCTTCTTGACCTTATGTCAAGAAGATGAGGTCAGTGGCACAATCAAATGTAATGAACTTCTCTACTATCAGCAATGCAATGATTCAGGGCAATTCTGAGACACTTATGAGAAAGAACTCTATCCACATCCAGAGAAAGAAGTATGGGAGTAAAAACATAGAAGAAAACTAGGCTCCATGGGAAATGCTCTCTCTCAGTAGCCATCCAGGGGTTATCACTCCCTCTAGGAAAACCTACCTTATGAGAGTTTTATAGCCATAAAAGGCATGTCTTTATATGTCTTATCCATTACATTATTATAAATGTAGAGGTGAGGAATACTATAGTGCTATAGCACTTCACTTCAACTACTAAATGGACCCTTACTTCTTATTACAAATAACTCAAAGGCAGGCAAATGATCAGTCAGAGGTAACCCCTAGATAGCCTGAAAAATCACTTCTGAAGACTCCTTAAAATCAATTGAGATTTTTAGCTCATTAAATTCTCCAAAGATTGTATATAGGTTGTAACCAGTTTGATGGAGTACATTCATCATCTATGTGACAATTAACAAAGGCAAAAAGGTGCAAAAAGTTATTAAGGCAACATGTGACCTTGATGGATCAGGTGAAAAACCCAGTATCCATAAGGACCTATGGTTTTGCCATGGAAAAGGGTTTGTCCAAGTTGTTTATGGACTTTTATAATGGTATTTTCTCCAGTCCAGTCATAGGGGAGGTACAAATAAAGACAATGTAACAGAATATATAGCTAAATAGCCAAAACACAGTAGCTGAAAATGGCATAGTATAACAGAATATTATAGATTAGATCAATATGTGAACTTAAAAAACAAAATTAAATCAGAAAACAATCAGAAAATACAATATATGTGACAGGATACAGGCATTGAATTCAAGAGTCCTTTTCTCCAATTCTGATAACTGTGTTACAGAGACTTCTTCACTATTTGGAGGGGAACAAACTAAAACAGTTAACATTGATAAGGCAAATGGAGTCGAAAAATCACCTCCAGACTCTTTCAAGGTTCCTTCCCCTCCCCAGTATCATCATCCATCTAGATTCCTTTGGTCGCACTTCTGGGGTTCCCCATACCTGCCCTGGGCATGGTGTATACAAACCCCATATTGGATGTGTTGCAGAGACTGGTCAGGCCAAAATGGCAAGAGGGTATAGAGAGGTGAATCTCCCCTCTGAATCTTGAGATTACTTAAACTAACAGCAAGGCATTCAATCAGTACACCCAGAAACAGCAGCAAAGGAAGACATTCTAAAGCTGTAAACTGCGCGAGTTTGGTAAGACTTTCTGGAAATGAGAGCTGTTTGAGATAGGCAGGAAACTGGGCCATGTTTGCAATCTCTACTTCCTGTCTGTAGGCAGCACTACCCTAGTATGTACTGAGTAAAGATAAGAGGTTTGGAAGAATAGCCTTCTTTCCCTCCTCCCAGGGTAAAAATACCAGGGAGCTGCTTGCTTCTACTGTCAAGTGGGCAGGAGACTGCTGCTCGCTTGATTGCTCTACCCGGCTATGTGGGCAGGGATTTAAGAGAGTGGAAGCTTGCCCCCAGGTAAAAGGAAGCTAATTGTTGCCTAAGAAAAACTCCCAGGCTTCCAAGGCAGCAATTAGTGAGTACTTTACCAACTGTTCAGAAAG
This sequence comes from Gracilinanus agilis, assembly GCF_016433145.1. NCBI lineage: Eukaryota > Metazoa > Chordata > Mammalia > Didelphimorphia > Didelphidae > Gracilinanus > Gracilinanus agilis. The sequence continues at coordinate 322,043,607 of NC_058133.1, read as the reverse complement.
TGGCTTGCAAGGACCCCCAGCTAGTGTATTCAAGAGACACAGTGTCTGACTCGTAGCAGCAGGTTCCTGGCAGCAGACTTGGCAAGGACCCTCAGACAGTGTTTGGACAAACCTGGGAGGCAGCGGCAGAGGCAATGGCAGCAGTAGTGGTGGCAGTGGTGGGTGGGAGAGGAGGAGCAATGAGGGCAGCAGAGGCTTTTAGAACTAATCTGTCTTTTTGTCTATTAAAAAAATTGCTCTACCAACTTAGAAAAGGAGCAAGGGTTCTAAACTCCAGACTTCTGGTTGCCACAATGTAAGATTTAAATTAATATCCAATAACTTGAAGTATTATATTTTATAAAGTTTATTAATAATCACTTGAAGTAGAAAGAAAATAAACTAAGAGAAGTAAAAGTTCAATCCTAATTATCTAACAAAAAGTAAACCCACGTGTTTAGATTCTCCTGGCTCTCATAAAGCCTGCTTTCCTTGCTTCAATTAGGGGAAAAGAGTGCGTGAGGGGGGAGCTACACAAAACTTATATCCTCTATAGCACATAATGGGAGAAGGAACATGGGAAGCTGGGATTTAGAGTCTGGGGGAGAAAAATCTAATTATACTTTACCTAAGAAATAGACTCCCTGAAAACCAGAATAGACCAAGCAAGAATCAATGACTCCATGAGACAACAAGAAAAATACAATCAAAAGACTAAAAAAATATAGAAGCTATAAGATATCTGATATTTTTTAAAGAGTTGACCTGGAAAAAGGATTAAGAATATATAATTTAAGAATTATTGGACTTCCCAAAAATCATGGCTAAAAACCCCCCAACATATTTTAAGAAATTATAAGTGAAAAATACCTTGATATATTAGAACCTGAAGCAAAATAAAGACAGAAAAACTCCAGTGATCATCTCACAAAAGAATCCTTAAAAGAGAAGGTCTCAGGAATGTCATAGCCAAAATTCAGAACTACAGAAAAAATCCTTCAAGCATCCAGGGAAAAAAAAGTGGTTCAGATATAGAAGAACTACATTAGGATCACATAAGACCTGAAAGTTTCTACTAAAATTATGAAATTTTGGAATACATTTTCCAAAAGGCAACCAAGATAGGCTTAGTACCAAAAATAATTGCTGGATTGAACTTCTCTGCCTCAGTAGTTTTTGAATAGCTAACAATAGGAGCAGCTGTATGAAGCACAGAGCTATAGGAAATGATTGCTGTGATACTGGGCATAAAGGAAGGATATGGCTCCCTGGGACTAAAGCTTTTCTCTTCAGAGAATACATTGTTGAGGTCCTTTCACAAGTTGAACTGCCAAGCATTCAAACCCTACTACAGAAAGAACAACTTTGATGGGCTGGCCACATAACCAGAGTACCAGACACGTTTGCCTAAAAGACTATTTAACAGAGAATTCCCACAATGCAAATGCTCACACAGAGGTCAGAAGAAGCAATACAAGGACAGACACGCTTAAGGTCTTGCTGAAGAACTTTGGCATCAGTTGTGAGACATGAGAGGCACTAGTACAGAACTGTCCAGCATGGCATGTCCACGTTAAAAAAGGCAATGTGCTTTATGAGCAAAACAGAATTGCGATAGCTCAAAAAAAATGTGAGATATGCAAATTTAGAAACATCTTCACTCCAAATATTCATGAGCTATTTGTGCTCAACTTCTGTTAAACCTTCCACACTCATATTGGTCTATTCAGCCACAGCGGAAAGCATTTTACATTGACTTCAACAAGGGCAACAATGAGTTAAGGAACATTATTGAAATAATTTCAAAAGGTGAAGCTTTATATTTGAGTCCTATGCCAGATTACAACTGGTCCCTCATATAGTGCTATGAAGCATTTGCTGCTTTTCTGGTCATTTCATTCTATCTTAATGAAGAAAAGGGAAGAGAATTGGTATTTATATAATACCTACTCTTTTCTAGGCACTATGCTAAGCATGTTTAACAAAATATTACCTCGTTTTATCTTCATGACAATTTTGTGAGGTAGATGCTATTATTACCCCCATTTTACAAATGAAGAAACTAAGGAAGACAGAGGTTAAGTGACTTTCTAAGGGTCACATATCTTGGTAAGTGTCTGAGATCTCATTTGAAATCAGGTCTTCTGATTCCAAGCCCAGGACTCTATCCACCATGCCATCAGCTGCCTGTGGTGAAAGCATTGACACTTGAATCAAGAGAGGACCCTAATGACTCTATGGAACAGCTACCAGCCAAGAAAGATATATGTGATGAAAGATCAAATGAGGCTTCCGCTTAGTGCATTCAAAAGAAAATGTTCCTATATTCTGCTGGATATACAGACAGTACAGATACAAGAAAAACATTGTTGGGGTTTGTGTGCATAGATTTTCTTTAAAAATCAATTTGATTGCTATTTTTTGCTTTTATACCACCTATATTTTCCTAGGGAATCCCTCTTCTCTTGCAAATAGTAATCCCATATAAAAAAATAGAACAAAAAAAAAGGAGGATGGGAAAGCAGTCTGGCAAATTTACATATCAAAAAAGCACTGACATTGTATGCAGTGTTTCACACTCAAAGTCTCCCATCTCTGCAAAGAACTAGGAAGAGAACCTTTTCCTTTCGCTTTCTATGAACAAAGTTGGTCACTCAATTCTAGTCATTTTGTTTTTCTTTCCATTTACATTTACATTGTGAATATTGTATTACTGGTTCTTTCTTTTTTTTTCCTTTTTTTTTTATTTTAAACCCTTAACTTCTGTGTATTGACTTATAGGTGGAAGAGTGGTAAGGGTAGGCAATGGGGGTCAAGTGACTTGCCCAGGATCACACAGCTGGGAAGTGTCTGAGGCCGGATTTGAACCTAGGCCTGGCTCTCAATCCACTGAGCTACCCAGCTGCCCCTCTGTATTACTGGTTCTGATATTTCACTCTGCTTGGGTTCTTATGTCATACTATACTTCTTTGAATTCTTCATATTCATTGTTTCTAAATAAATGTAATATGCCACTACATTCAGGTCCAAAAACATTCAGCTGAACAGCATATACCTTGTTTCTAGTTCTTTGCTACAATAAGTATTCTGGTACGTGTGTGGCTTTTTTTTTTTTTTTTTTTTGGTCCTTGGAATAAATGCAAAATTGTGAACTGTGTGGGTCAAAGAATATAAATAGTCTAGTCCCTTTATTCACATAATTCCAAATTGCTTTCCAGAATTATGGTATTAATTAACAACTCTACCAAGAGTACATTATTAATGTTCTCATTTCCCTCCGCAAAACCAACATTGACTCTGATAATCTTTTATCTTCTCTATCATCTTTTTGGCTCTGATGTAAAGATTGAGGGTTGTTTTGATGTGAATTTTCTCGTTTTTAACAATTTAGAGCACTCTTTCATATGGTTGTAAATAGCTTATAATTCTTTTGAGAACTACTTGTTAACTCTTGATTGCTTACTGTTGTGAGTAAGATTAGATTAGCTGGTTATTAGATATTGATTATATATTGATTAGGAAGTACCTAGCAGGAAGGAGCTGGAGCTGGGAATTCCAGGTTGGAATGAAGGAGGAGGAAGTCTATCTGTGTTCTGTGTGTGGACTCCATTAGTGGTAGGCAAAAACTGTTGCCAGCCTGGGAGACCTCAGAGCAAAGGACACCTTGCATCCTGTTTTCCCCTGGATCCTGTGTGGTGTGGCATTTAAGGAAAGAACAAGATCTACAGAGCCAAGAAAAGAGGACAGTGCTTCAAGCAAACCCCTTACTGCTTGGTTCCTGAGACAACTATAGCTCCTGGCATCCAGACATCATCAGTGGATTGCAGTGAGAAATCCCAAAGCCACAAAAGCCCCAGCTGTACTCAAGCCTGGCAGGTTCCAGGTTTGAGGCAGAAACCCAGAGACTCCAGTATAGCTCCTTGGGCCCTGTTAGTTAGATAGCTTAAATTAGTGTAGTGAATAAGTCCTTCCCTGTCCCTTTGGGTTTTGTTATTAGGTGTTAAGATTTTAGAGTAGTCATTCCTATCCCTCCTTTTAGTTGTTTCTAATTAAAACCCAATTTCACCTTGTTACCTTGTCAGTTAATTCAAGGCCTCTGGCCAGAGTGACAGTTGACTGTTATTTTCCATTTGGGAGTGGTGTAGCTGTACAAGACTTCAGTGATCAGTTTTAGTCTCTCTTACATCCCAGAGAGTATTCCCACAAACCCCATAGTTGATTTTTAATATCCCTGGTGACCCCATATTTTCCTACATTACTTACCTATCAGGCATTGGTTTTAGGTCATATAATTTGTGTAAGATGCCCATGTATCTTGGGGTATCAGACTTTAATCAGAAGTATTTGATACAAAGAATTTTTTCCTCAATTGACTCCTTCTTCTTCTCCAAGATATGTGCACTTTTAAGAAGATGTTGATTTTGGCAAGAACCCATGAATCTGGAATTGTACCTTACCACCTGAAAGATCCACCGTTTGAGTATTTTAACTGTACCCTTCTGAAATGCTACCAACCCTGAGGCCTAAGTGGAAGGCTCAATGGAATGAACACATAACTTATCTATTAATTGGTCCTATGGATTTCAATAAATGAGAGAAATGCAGAGACTCACAATCAGGATGTCTTTCAGTTGAAAGACAAGCTACAAGAAGTGTATCATTTAGTTATGGTCTCAGTTCAGAAGATTCTTATGGGAACATGTGATTCTATTATGCTTTAGTTTTCCTTCAAGAATTCCAGAAAGGTGATGAGTTCTATTATGTGATCTTGGTAGAAAAAGAACAGACAATACAATGGAGGGAGAGAAAGCCATTTCATGCCAAGTAACTGAAATATCTGGTAACTTGCCACTCTACAAAATAGTCTCAGAATGTAGCCAGAAACCTAAAAAGATAACACATCAACAACACCTTCATCCCTTCCGAGAGTTTGTCCAACTCCTGAAGGAGGAGGCTGAAAAGAAAAATTGAATCAATCTGTTGTGTCCAAAAAAGAAGGATGAGTTACAGATAGGCTCTAAGAGCTGGCTGATAACTCAAAAGATGATTTAGATGAAAATGAAATATATTGGTGCCCATCTGAGAGTCAGGAATGTCAACTGGAAGGGAGGATATAAAGCAGAAGTTCTTAATCTAGGACTCATGAGCTTGTTTTAAAGTATTTTTGAACTATTTCAACATAAATGGTTTCCTTGATAATTATATGTGTTTTTAATTTATGAATTTAAAAATATTATTCTGAGAAGGGTACCATAAGCTTCATCAGACTGCCAAAAGAATCTATGATTAAAAAGTAGTTTAGAATCCTTGCACTACAGATGGTTATATTCTGGGAAAATGTGGTCCATTTGATGAGATTTAAGAAACGAGGCCATTGTTTAGGGCTTTAATTATATACAAAATATTATGATTATGTTTCCTAAATCAGAAGGAACATCTCCACAAAGTAATGTCTCATAATGCCATGGATTAATTAAGTAGGTATAAGGTCTTAGGTTGTTTCTCTCAATGGCTAAGGACAGTACTTATTGAAATCTCCTTGACAATAATTCATATCTGAGTATTCTGAGCCTGGTTATTGTTGATTCCTTGTTGAATGTTGATGCCAATGATATCTTCTTGGGGAGGAGTGATTATGTCTCAGGGTTTGGGATGCTGAGTCATGGAATAAAATAATCTCTAAAGAATGAAATAGAGGATTACCAAAAGGCAACAGAAAGATCTCTTGTGGGAGTGAACCACTGCATCACCTTGTAAACAATGACTTATAATGTGGCATAAAGTATATTACCAAAGAAATACATGAATGAAAAATAAGATAGGCTGGACACTGGTCAGAGTGAGGGAAAACTGATGGACATCCTTTATTTGGCATCCTAGTGATATCAAGAGAAATTGAGGTATGTACCTAGCACCTTAGGTGTAATCCACTCCCACACCAAAAAAAATGTGGAAGAAATATGGATAGACATAATTGTATCACATCAGAGGGTATCACTGGAAGCAAATTCAATTTGATGAGATCACAGATCAATTTGAGTACTGAGTATTTGCAAATTGGGCATAATTTGGTTGACTAAGCCCTTCTGGATTGGATCCTCTCCCTTCTCCTAAGCCTATAAGAAAGAAAACCCATCAACTGGACAGGACAATTAGATAAATACACAGAGAAAAGACAATCCAGAAACCCAGAAGAGGACTTTAACTCTTTGGGGGTGGAACTTAAATATCTCAGCCCATTCCTCCTTCTTGGGGGACCTTCTACCTGCCTGGCCACACATGTAACCCCAGGAGTGACAACTTTAGTATCTATAAAAACATTATATTTCAACAGACACATTCCCTACACTCAGATGAGACTGTATAATTCAACAATTCAATTTAGTAAAGGCTTTGGACTCAGAAAAATTGAGTTGTGCTCCATATTTATCTTTGCCACATGACTGTTTACCTACTACTTCCTTTCCCAGGTTCAAGTTCACAGCCAAAGCCCAACAGCTGGTCAGATTAGGTTTCTACAATGATGTAACAAGTGAACACAGCTGTTTTCTCTTGCAAAAGAAATCCCAATGCCAATTGTGTCTATATATGTTGTGAGGTAGGAAAAAGGTCAAGAAATATAGGTGGAAGAGACAGGCAGGAAAGATAATCTTATTGTGTCATGATGATAGGCCATCTATGCCAACTTCTCTTTTACAGGAGAAAATTAGAGATTACATCTTGAGAGTCAGAAAGGACCTTAGAGCTCCTCAAGTTCCCCTCCTTTGGATAGTGATAATCATTCATTCAATGAATGAATTCATGCTTCATGAGCACCTAACTAACATGTATGGCACTACATGGAGTATGAAATTGTACAAGGATCACTGTTCTATCTCAGTACAGAAAACTTATCCAGACAGAAAGTATTTTACCATTAGTCTTTTAGAAATGCAAAATGTCCAACGAGGAACAATGAAAATGGGGAAGACTCTCCAATCTGACAACTCTTGCTCCAATAGTAACTTGATTCCAAAAACAAACTAGTCTTTTCCTCTCCCATTTGCCTGGTCACTTAATACTGTTTTTTGGCGGGGGTTGTTTTTTAAACATAGAGATTAAATGGCTATTTTGGGAAATATTCAATATAAAAAAACTCATTTTTTAGAAACAAAATTACTCTTTAAAAGTAAACTATGGGGGGCATCTGGGTGGCTCAGTGGATTGTGAGCCAGGCCTAGAGATGGGAGGTCCTAGGTTCAAATCTGGCCTCAGACACTTCCTAGCTGTGTGACCCTGGGCAAGTCACTTAACCCTCATTGCCTAGCCCTTACCACTCCTTTGTATTGACTCTATAGTATTGACTCCAACACCAGAGGTAAGGGTTTTTAAAAACAAACAAACAAACAAATCAATGAATGAATGAATAAACAAACAAACAAATAAATAGATAAATGACTGAGTGGCTAAATCAATCAATCAATCAATCAATCAATAAATAAATAAATAAATAAAAGTAAATTATTATATGGTATGACGCTCTGGGAGGGGAGAGAGGAAAAAAGGAAGCATACAGGTGAAAATGTAGGCAATGTGAAAAAAAAGATAAATTTTTAAAAATCAGTTACAGTAGGGGGCAGCTGGGTAGCTCAGTGGAGTGAGAGTAAGGCCTAGAGACGGGAGGTCCTAGGTTCAAACCCAGCCTCAGACACTTCCCAGCTGTGTGACCCTGGGAAAGTCACTTGACCCCCATTGCCCACCCTTACCAATCTTCCACCTATGAGACAATACACCGAAGTACAAGGGTTTAAAAAAAATCAGTTACAGTGTTGTTTTTATTTTAATACATCTTATAATAAACAAGTCAGAGTAGGTTCAGTGGCAACTCATTTCTTTGATACCAGGAAAACAGAAGTTTGGTAATAGTGAATTTTCTGGAAAATGGAAGATTATACTTTTTAATCACAAAAACTTTTAATTTTAACTATTTAAGATAGATTTTTTTTTAATTTTGAATTTAACAGACTAGACAAAGAAAAGAAAAAGAGGAGAGTATGAGAAAATAATTTTCACATTTATCCTGCTGAGGAATTCAATCAACAATTGAACTGAGGCTCCTTCCTCAAGCTCTCAAATAACCTCCAGAAGAATTAAAAACACTTGGGTACCCTGGAAGACTCTTGCCTTATTTTATATCCTTTATGAACTGCTCTGGGCCTGGGATGAATTGCAATGGAGGCTTACTGGACTTAATTTTGAGATTCAGACCTGACTGATTTGTAGGTCATGGGTGATCTCTTTGTTATAAGAGCATAAAGAAATGACTAGCCTGACTCAGAAAGTCAAACAAAATAAAAAGTGTGCTATCCATAGTTAAAATCTTTGTCCATTTGGAATTTCCATCCTGAACACAATCAATCTACTTTTCATATGGCTCTTCATTCTGCAATCGATATTTTAACTGATAGAAATGTACTTGTCATTTTTAATATTATCTCCAAATTCTTCCAGTTGTATAAAATAATTAACTGAAGTCATCTCCACCCCCATTTTGTACTACTTTTTGCTCTGCACAAACTCATACCTCATTATTAATTGAAATTCTCTAAATTTCAACAAACAAGTTCCAACTCCTTCATGAAGTCTTCCTTTCTCTGTGCATCCACCTAACTCCTTCCTCACATTTAAAAAAAACTTTGGCTCTCTTCTTTGCTTCTATTACATTATAACTTCTATCATACTTATTTGTATACATACCTTTCCCCTTCATCACCCTTCATTGCTTCTCCCCCTTAGTAATAATCTCTTTGAGAATGGAGGCTGTATTATTTCTCATTTTATATTCTTAGTGCTTAATTAGCATAGTGCCACATAGCAAATACTTTAAATGATCTTGGTTGACATGAATTGGATCTGTAAAATTGGAATAATAATAATTGTACTACTGACCTCCCATGATTTTATTGAGGACAAATTAGCTAATATTTGTAAAGTATTTTAGAAGCAATAAAGCACTATGTAAACATCTTCTATTACTGTTATGCAACTAAATAAAATTTTCCATTTTTTCTCTGCTTTTTTTTAATTTTTAAACCCTTAACTTCTGTATATTGACTTATAGGTGGAAGAGTGGTAAGGGTAGGCAATGGGGGTCAAGTGACTTGCCCAGGGTCACACAGCTGGGAAGTGTCTGAGGCCGGATTTGAACCTAGGACCTCCCGTCTCTAGGCCTGGCTCTCAATCCACTGAGCTACCCAGCTGCCCCCTTTTTCTCTGCTTTTTGATAGTTCTCCATCATCTATAATCTGTTTGAATTGACTATTTAGTGGCAGCTAGATGGTACAATGGACAGAGCAAAGGACTTGGAGTTAGCAAGATCTTAGTTCAGATTTGGCTTTAGAAGATGGCAGAGTAATCCAGAGCAGCTCTGTGCCACCATGAGAATACTCTCTGAACATGATTAAAATATCACCACAAAATGAATACAGGAGTGAAAGAACCAACAAGGAGGCAGAGTAAAACAACTTTCAAGAAAAGAAAAACCCAAAAGATAGGCAAAGAATATCTGGGTCACTGGGGTGAGAGGAGAACAGAGCCAGCAAGAAGCTGTAGCAAGGAGGGAAGAGCAAGCCAAGGGAAAGCCACACTCCCACACCCCACATCTGTTGACTGAGGTTCAGGAACCTATGGCCAAGCCAACATCCAGACCCTGAGGTCCTGCCTGGACAAATAGTGGTACAAGCCAACCCATACCTGGCATGGCTTTAATTAAAATACTAATTTCTATATTTATAGCAGCCTTTATTATTTTTTTTAATTTTTTTTAAACCCTTAACTTCTGTGTATTGGTTCCTTGGTGGAAGAGTGGTAAGGGTGGGCAATGGGGGTCAAGTGACTTGCCCAGGGTCATACAGCTGGGAAGTGTTTGAGGCCAGATTTGAACCTAGGACCTCCTGTCTCTAGGCCTGGCTCTCAATCCACTGAGCTACCCAGCTGCCCCCTAGCCTTTATTATTTTTAATTGTAACAATAAGAAAGAGAAAATTTAAGGAATTCATTAAGGTCAAAATGTTTATGTGTCTACATGGAAAAAGGATTGCTATAATTCTCAAAAATTACTCTTAGTAGTAGAGAAGATAGAAGGAATTTACTCAGAAATAGGGTAGAGAAGAAAACTGATTATGATGATATGATGTATATGATAATATGATATGATATGCATATCAATGTGATGACATGAAATAATATGTATATATTATATATGCATATTAATGATATGTAAAAAAACAAGGGGTGAAAGAGAGGGTTGCACTGAGAGAAAAGGCAAGGGAGAAAAAGAATTGGATAAATTATATGACATAAAGAGGTATGAAAAATCATTACAGAAATGGGAGGATAAGGGTGGTGACAGGCAATGCTTAAACTTGACTCTCATTATAACTGACTCAAAAAGGAAAAACAAGTATACTCAGCAGGGTATAGAATTCTATCATCCTATTGAGAAGTAGAAGGGAAATGAGACAAAGGAAGGGGGAAGTCATTGAAGAGAGGGGGAATTGATGGGGGGTGACAAAAAGCAAAATATTGATGAAGAGGAACAGAGTTAAAGGGAATAAAGCAGGATCTAAAGGGGATAATATGATGGAGAACAATACACAGTTATCATAATGCTGAATGTGAATGGGATCAACTCATCCATAAAACAGAAGAAGATAGCAGAGTGTATTAAAAACCAGAATCCTACCATATGTTGTTACAAGAAACACATTTGAGGCAGGGTAACACACAGATTAAAGGTAAAAGGCCAGAGCAGAATTTATTATGCTTCATCTAAAGTACAAAAAGCAGGAGTAAAAATCATGATACCAGACAAAGTTAAAGTAGAAAATGATCTGATTAAAAGAGATAAGGAAGGAAATTACATTTTGCTAAAGGGTACTATAAACAGTGAAACAATATTATTACTAAACACTTATGCACTAAATGGTATGGCATCTAGATTTCTAAAGGAAAAATTAAAGCAACTCAAGGAGGAACTAGTAAGACCACACTAGTGGGGGTTCTTAACCTTCCCCTTTCAGAACTAAAGAAATCAAAACAAAAAAATAAATAAGAAAGAAGTAAGGGAAGTGAATGAAATACTAGAAAAATTAGAGTTAATAGATATCTGGAGAAAACTGAACAGGGATAAAAAGGAATATACCTTCTTCTCAGCAGTACATGGTACATATACAAAGATTGACCATGTACTGGGGCACAGAAATATTGCAAACAAATGCAGAATGGAAGAAATAATAAATGCAACTTTTTCAGATCATAAAGTGATAAAAATTACAATGGACAAGGGCCCATGGAAAGACAAATTTAAAATTAATTGGAAACTAATCTAATTCTTCAAAACTGGTGGGTCAAAAAAGAAATCATAGAAATGATTATGGACTTCATTAAAGCAAATAACAATGAGGAGATAATATATCAAAACCTATGGGATACAGCCAAAGCAGTACTCAGGGGAAATTTTATATCTCCGAATGCCTATAGCAACAAAATTGAGAGAGAGGACATGAATGGATTGGGCTTATAACTTAAAAAAACTAGAAAAAGAAGAAATTTTAAATCACCAGACAAAAATGAAATTGGAAATCCTAAAAATTAAAGGAAAAATTAAGAAAATTGAAAGTAAAAGAACTATTGAACTAATAAATAAGACTAGGGGCTGGTACTTTGAAAAAAGATAAAGTACTGGTTAATATAATAAAAAAGAAATGAGAAGTAGATTAACAGTATCAAAGATTAAAAAAAAAGGGAGATCTCACCTCTAATAAAGAGGAAATTAAGGTAATTATTAGGAATTATTTTGCCCAATTATATGGCAATAAACATGAAAATCTAGGTGAAATGGGTGAATATTTACAAAAGTATAAATTGCCTAGATCAGTGATGGGCAAACTTTTCAAAGAGGAGGCCAAAGGAAAGGAAATGCTCATCTGTCAGTTTGTTTCTAAGGCAACTCTTTTGAAGTTTCATTGTATTGTATCCTACTCATTGTATTCATCAGATTAGGAATAATGCCATGTGACTGGATAGAATATTTCAGGGGGCCAAATCTGGCCCATTGGCAGTAGTTTGCCTATCATTGGCCTAGATTAACAAAAGAGGAAATAGAATACTGAAATAATCCCATCTTGGAAAATGAAATTGAACAAGTCATCAAAGAACTCACTAAGAAAAAATCCTCAGGGCCAGATGGATTCACAAGTTAATTCTATCAAACATTTAAAAAACAACTAATCCTAATATTATACAAATTATTTGACAAAATAAGCAAAGAAGGAATCTTGCCAAATTTTTTTTGACACAAAGATGGTATTGATTCCAAAACCAGACAGTCCAAAAACAGAGAAAGAAAACTACAGACCAATCTTCTTAATGAACATAAATGGAAAAATCTTAAATAAAGTACTAGCAAAAAGAATATAGCAAGTTATCACAAGGATTATCCACTATGACCAGATGTGATTTATACCAGGAATGTAAGGATGGTTTCATATAAGGAAAACTATTTTACATATTTGACCATATCAATAATCAAAGCAACAGAAATCACATGATTATCTTAATAGATGCAGAAAAAGCCTTTGACAAAATAAAGCACCCATTCCTATTGAAAACATTGGAAAGCATAGGAATAGAAGGACTCTTCCTCAAAATTACAAACAGTATATATTTAAAACCATCAGGAAGTATCATCTACAATGGGAATAAGTTAGAAGCCTTCCCAAGAAGATCAGGAGTGAAGCAAAGATGCCCAATTTCACCTCTATTATTTAATATTGTACTAGAGACAATAGCAGTAGCAATTAGAGAAGATAAAGAAATTGAAGGGATTAAAGTAGACAATGAGGAAACTAAACTATCACTCTTTGCAGATGATATGATGGTCTACTTAAAGAATTATAGAAAATCAATTAAAAGGCTAATAGAACTAATTAAGAACTTTAGCAAAGTTGCAGGGTACAAGATAAACACACATAAATCATCAGCATCCAACAAAATTCAGCAGCAGGAGTTAGAAAGAGTAACTCCATTTAAAATCATTCTAGACAATATAAAATATTTAGGAATCTATCTACCAAGACAAACACAGGACTTAAACGAATACAACTACAAAACACTTTCCACACAATTAGAGCTAGATCTAAATAATTGGGAAAACATTAATTAGTCATGGGTAGGATGAGCTAACACAAAAATTACAATTCCACCCAAATTAATGTACTTGTTTAGTGCCATACCTATCAAACTACCAAAAAACTTTTTTATAGAATTAGAAAAAATTATAACAAGGTTCATCTGGAAGAACAAAAGATCAAGAATATCAAGGAAAATAATGAAAAAAATGTGAAAGATTGGGGCCTAGAAGTACCAGATCTTAAAATGTAGTATAAAGCAGTGGTCATCAAAACAATATGGTACTGGCTAAGAGACAGAAGGGTGGATCCATGGAATAGACCATGAATAAATGACCTCAGCAAGCTTGTGTTTGATAAAACCAAAGATCCCAGTTTTTGGAACAAGAACTCACTATTTGACAAAAACTGCTAGGAAAATTGGAAAACAATATGGGAAAAATCAGGTTTAAGTCAACATCTTACACCCAAGATAAATTCAAAATGGGTAAATGACTTAAATATAAAAACTGAAATCATAAATAAGTTAGGTGAACAAAGAATAGCATACCTGTCAGATCTGTGGAAAACAATGTAATTTAAGACCAACCAAGAGATAGAGAACATTAAAAATGTGAAATGAATGACTTTGATTATATCAAATTAAAAAAGTTTCATACAAACAAAACCAATGCAACCAAGATTAGAAGGAAAACAACAAACAGGGAAAACATTTTATAACAAAATTCTCTGACAAATATATAAGGAACTAAGTCAAATTTACAAAAAATCAAGCCATTCCCCAATTGACAAATGGTAAAGGGACATGAATATGCAGTTTTCACATGAAGAAATCAAAACTATCAATAAGCACAAGAAAAATGTTCTAAGTCCCTCCTGATTAGAGAAATGCAAATCAAAACAACTCTGAGGTTCCACCTTACACCTAGCAGACATGACAGCAAAGGAAAGTGATAAAAGTTGGAGGGGATGTGGCAAAATTGGAACACTAATATGCTGCTGGTGGAGTTGTGAATTGGTCTAACCATTTTGGTGGGCAATTTGGAATTATGCCCAAAGGGCTTTAAAAGATTACCTGCCCTTTGATCCAGCCAAATCACTGCCAAATCACTGCTGAGTTTGTACTCCAAAGAGATAATAAGGAAAAATACTTGTACAAAAATATTTTTAGCTGCACTCTTTGTAGTGGCGAAAAATGGGGTGGTGCCCATCGATTGGGGAATGGCTTAACAAATTGTGGTATCTGATGGTGATGGAATACTATTGTGCATCATAGTAGGAATGATGAACTGGAGAAATTCCATGTGAACTGGAAAGACCTCCAGGAATTGATATAGAGCAAAAGGAGCAGAACCAGAACATTATACAGAGACTGATAATCTCTAAAATCGAATGTAATAGACTTTTCTACTAGCAGAAATGCAATGACCCAACACAATTCAGAGGAACTTACAGAAAAGAATGCTATACATATGCAGAGACAGAATGTGGGAGCAGAAATGCAGAAGAAAAACATATGATTGATCATGTGGTTCAATGAGGATATGATTAGGGTTTTGATGTTGAAAGATCACTACTGCAAATATGAATAACATGGAAATAGGTATTGAACAATGATACATGAATAACCCAGTAGAATTGCTTGTCAGCTGTGGAGGGGGGTCATAAATCATATAACCATGGAAAATATTCTAAAGGGAAAAAAGAAAGCTAAAAGGAAAAATCTTGCACAATTCCCTTTATTTGTAAGCTTGTTACACTTCTTGAAATCATCTTTGTTCACAAGTTCATCAGTCTTGTGAAAAGAACTTGCTTGAATAATAGAATTTCTAAACAATAAAATTAAATTACTAACAATGTACAAGTCTGTTTATAATATAGAAATGAATTCTTATGATTCATTTTTGTGACAGAATGAATTTATAATTTTAGAAGAAGAGAAGAGAATCGAGCAAAATCTCTTATATGTGTAGGATCCCTGGTAAACTTTTATTGTTTAATTGCAGCTCCACAATATTAAAATTAATTGCATTTCAGCCCTAAACTATGGTTAGCAAACTTGATATTCAAGATAAAAGTGTTTACGACTGCAACTAATATTATTTTAAGTTTTGAATTCAGATATAGTTGTGTGATGGAACATTAGGCCAGTAATCCACCAGTACTCAGCCCCAATCTATCAGAGTATGATCCTGAATTGTGATAGGTAGAAGCCTTTAACTGGGAAAAGCCAAAGGGACATTAAGCACACCTGAAGGTAGGTTTTCCTTGGACTACTTCCTTTTGAAAAGGAGTGTTTCCCATCTGACTATTCCTGAGCTTAGCTATGAGGCAGAATTGTTACTGAACAATTGATTGACAACTGTGACTATTACCTGAATTCAAAGTTAAGGATGCTGATAGACATGTGATGAATCAGACTTATGTCTAAAAGGACCAGTTGTGATGCTGTTATAAATCTGTCCCTGCTTTTTTCTTTTGTAGCAAATTTCTGTTATCAGAACTAGTGATCAATGGAAGATATGAGCACAATACTTATATGTTAACTATTACTCTTTTGAATCTAAATGTGTAAGTTATTCCTTATCTCAAACAACTAAAGTGAATTAATACTTGAACTTATCATCTGCCTGTTAATACTTACATAGACAAGTATAATATCTATTTATTTGAATGTGGTTAATAGCTGAATGTGTTTTACTACTGGTAATCCATTTGATATACACTATTCTATGTATACAATATTGGGAATTACTTAAGTGTATCTGTACCCCACCTTAAGTTTTTGTTTCAATTGGAGTATAGTCAGCTATTTATTATAAGTCAATTCATTTGTATAATCATTGAACCCAAGGGTAGAGAAATTTATGTAGTAAAAGTGTTATTTATATATTTACATAAAGGATTAAATCTCTAATACTATCTGATCCTCCTAAAGGAACTGGAATTAATTTGGAATGGAAAGTTTTGAGAAGCAACAGGTTCAATAATCCTGCATGTCAAATGTAAATGATTCTAATAGACATATAAAACCCCCCAAATTTCTGAACTTTAAACTGAATCATGAGTTCCTTATAATCCTATTCCTAATAAAGTCAGAACCACAAGGATTTGAAAGTTTGTTTTAATCACCTCAACAAGTTATTAAAGAAGCAAAATTTGAAAAGTTATAGTAATTTATATTGTGATCTGCTTTGTAAACAATTTTAGTAGGAACATCTAAGGAATCTCTATAGGTGACTTGGAAACAAAGAAGCAAATCTAGAGAAGCAACCTATTGCTAGAAGTCCAAGAGAAGATGTTTTTAAAAATCAAACAATCATACAGGACATCTGATATCCAAGAAGAAATTTGTGTACATTGCAGATGGATCACTGAAATGCAAAGGATTTGATGTTAGTTAATGTTGATATTCATTATTGTATTAATTTTGCCTTTTCTTTCACTGTATTAAGTTCTCTTTCCATTTCTTAATGTTTTCATGGCTATCATATCAAGACTAACAACAGATTGTGACCAAAAATTAGGTCACAAAGACAGCAATAATAGGAATTTTCACTGAACTGGAGAACTCAGGATCTTATGTATACTTAAGGGAGTAAACAAAAAGGACAACTGACTAGCTTATCTAGAAGCTAGGGAAAGAAGATGTGGCCAGAAGCTAGAATATCTGGGAGCAGTCTAGACACAATAAGAGAAAATAAGAAGACAAAAAGAGTACTTAAGATTATATTATATGCACTAATCCTATTTAAGATGATCAATGAGTACTTGAAGGTTTATTATTCAGTCTGGGACAAACCTATTAATCCTGTCTTGGGTGATCCAGGAATGTTTGAGGGTTTCATAAAACAAGGTTGTCAGCATGTACATAAATAAATGTGAAAGAAGGAAGAATGTGATAGAAGCAAAGGAGAAAGTCAGATAATGTTCTTTTTAAAATGTGATGAGGAGAGGTAAGTAGGTGGGTAGATGAGGGAAGGCTTCATGAAGGAGTTGGTACTTAATCTGGGCTCTAGAGAATTTCAATAATTAATGAGGAATAAGTACATGCCAGGCATAGAGTAATGGGAGGTGGGGAAGATATGGATTCAGTTAACTAATTTATTTAGCTTGAGAGTTCAGGATAGCATCAAAGAATGACTAATAAATCTACTTTGCCTAAAGTATAGATTGTAGAATGTAGAACATTTTACCAAAAGTTAAGAGATTTACTTAGAATCTCACAAGTAATGTGTCTAAAGCTTTATTTGAAATCAAGTCTTCCTTACAATTCTATCCACTTTGCCACCAGTTGCCTCAACAAGTACATGTGAAGTTGTACAAATTAATTTCAATAGATAAAGAATATTAATAACTGGAAAAGTCAGGAAACAATTCACATAGCAGGTAGGAGCTGAGCAATGCTTTCTTCGAAGGAAACTAGATATTATAATGCAAGATTGCCAGCAGAAGCCTTTTCCTTCTGCAATTTCAAACTGTCACAAAAAGGCAATTGGAGGTTTTAGAATCTTCAGAAAGTCAGTTGGAGCCTGAGGCTATAAATAGGGCTGAAGTCCAACTGACATGGCTTTTGCCTTCTGGTTCTCACTTTGCCTGGGGGCTTCTGCTTTTTGGGCTTGGGCTTAGCCAGTTGGCTTTGGCCTTTCAGCTTGGCTTCAGCCTTTTGGCTTGGCTTTGGCCTTTTGGCTTCAGCATTGGCCTGTGCTTATTTTGTCTTGGGAAATTTGGACTTATCTGATTTCTCTGGACCTCTCCCTGATTTCTCCATTACACCCCTGCTATCTCCCTGAATTTCCCTTTGGGCCCTGGGAAGAAGGGTGGCTTGGTGATTGGACATTGTGGGTTTAGATTCTGTAGGCAAGTGGGGCATCCTAAAACTAGTTACCCCTAATTTAGTGATTTGATAAATACTTTACTTCAAAGGCAGTCAAACCTTCCTAACTGGGAGAGCCAGACTCTCTCAGTCTAACCTTCTCCTGAGACCCGTCCCCCAACACCAGCTTTCTCCCTAGCAGCAGTTAGAAAACCTAAAACCTCTTTCCCTCTGGTTATTCCTGACTTTAATAAATCCCCTTTGTTACCTATACAAGTCTCTGGGGAATCATTGTATCAAAGATTAAGGCAAGGGCTAAAGAGGGAAGGAATTATTTTCTTTTTATTTCTTGAGGGAACTGCAAGCATCCATCTTGGCAGGAAGTACCTATCTGAGATTTCCTGCAGCCATCAGTTTCACTGGCAGTGAGGAGCCCTTTTGCTCATCCCTCAAGGGACTTAGAAATTAACAAGTGAAGTCCTCCAGCCAGATATAAAACATTTCTGACTGGCCCAACTCCTATCGGTACCTTAGAGATACCTTCCCTGATTGAAGAACCTCAGCCTATCTCCCCAATATCCTCTGTATTTAGCCTCTGTGAATAAACCTGTTTAAGCTGCCCTCCTGTATACTCTCTGTCATTCCCTTACCTTCCTATATACCACCTCATTCATCCCTTCCCTACACTCAGCTATCCCCTTCATTTCCCTTCCAAATCACCTATATCCCTTTTATCCATTCTCACTACCCAAATTGCCTGAGACCTGCCAAGATTACCCAACTTTTTCATAACAGTATTCTATTAGGCAGGGGTGAGGATGGAGTGCATTCCACCTTTTTATAGTATCAAAGAACTGAGGAGGGGAGGGGAGTAGGTACCCAAAGACTAGAGAATGTCTAAACAAATTGTAGGCCATGAATATAACAAAATATTACTGTACCGTAACATTCTAAATAGGAAGAAATAAGAGAAGCATGGGAAGACATATGGAAACTTATGTAGAATGAAGTAATCATTATCAGGAAATCAATGTACATAACTAATATAGTGTAAACAGAAAGAGCAATGAAATGAAATTGAACACTATGTAATTATAATGACTAAGCTTGTCCTTGGGGAAGAGTTAAGAAAATATCTGTTCTTTATTTCATGGCAGAAGTAGGGAACTATTTATGTATTATTAGATATGGTAAGCATATTATTTAGTCTTATATATATGTATGAAGAAGGTGCTCTCTTTTAAAAATTCTTTGTTATAAGGGATGGCTCAGTCAGTAGGGAAGGTAAAGAACTATATATTCAGAAATGAATGTGATATAAAAACAAAATTCATCAATTGGAATAAGTATTCAAAATTGTCTGTTGCCAATTGTAAAGCCATATCAGTTGTTGAAATGATGGTAATTCTAGCCCTTTTCAAGGCTAGAAAGTTAGGATGTCCCTTATTCCCATTCTAGTATCCTTACATTTTTAACTCTCTGCAAGCATCTTTTTTTTCTGAGAGAGAGTAAGAAAGAACAGAGAAAGAAATGAAGTTGCAGAGAAAAGCTTGATTGAACTGAAATACAGTGCTATCACTTGACAAAAACCTTCATACAAATTGACCTGAAATTATATTTCAAAACTTCTAACTCCTACTTCTTTGCTGTAAACACTGGGCGAGTTTGGAGGAGTGATATCTATATGACCATCTTAATAATCAAACTAAATAAACATGTAAGTGCATCCAATAATTAGGACAGCCAAAAAGGAACTAGACAAAAGTACTCAGTCAATGGGAATCATGGAGTTAGAGGGAAAGGATACTTTGAAGTCTTCTAGTCTATCTCCCTCATTTTGCAGAAGAAACTCAGGACTAAAGAAGTTAAATCCTACTTTTTCTCTGAAAGTATGAGAATGGAGGATACAAGTGAATCCAATTGTATCCTAACAAGAGTTTTTCCAGTTTCTTTCCATGTCCTTAGGGTTTCCTATCTTTCCACATTTCCATGGCATAGGGTTTCCATGGGGTGGCAAAGTATATTAGAAAGAGCACTTACCACTGGCTAAGAAATAGAGTAGTGGATCAGTGGACTAGATTAAGGAGAAAACACAGTAGTAATTGACCATATTAATCTAATGTTTGACAAACCCAAAGATCCAAGATTTAGAGACTAAAAATCATTATTTAATTTTTTAAATTCCTGGAAAAACTGGAAAGCAGCTTGACTTAAACTAAGTATAGACTAACATTATACATTGTACATCAAGACAAAATCAAAATGGGTATATGATTTAGACACAAAGGATGTTATCATATATGGAATAGTTTACCAGTTAAATTTATGAATAAGGGAAGAACTTTAGAACAAACAAGATATAGAGAGCATTACAAGATGTAATCAAATTATATTATCAAATTAAAAGGTTTTTGCACAAACAATACCTATGCAACCAAGATTAGAAGGAAAGCTAGATGCCAGGGGAAAAAATTTTATAGAAACTTTCTCTAATAAAGACCTAATTTTGCAAATACATAGAGAACTAAGTCAAATTTATAGAATTCTAATCATTCTCCAATTGATAAGTGGTCAAAGTATATGAGCAGGCAGTTTTCAGATGAAGAAATCAAAGTTATCCATAAACATATGAAAAAATGCTTTAAATCACTACTGATTAGAGAAATACAAATTAAAATAATTCTGAGGTACTATCTCACACCTATAAGATTGGCTAACATGACAGAAAAAAAAAGCAACAAATGTTGGAAAGAATGTGGAAAAACAGATACTTATTCACTGCTGGGTGGAGTTGTGAACTAATACAACCATTCTAGAGGGTAATGTTCCATTCCAAATTTCAAATTTTGGAACTATGCCCAAAGAGCTATAAGACAGTACATACCCTTCCACCCAGCAATATCACTACTAGATTTTTGCACCAAATAGATAAAAGAAAAACAAAAATGACCTACAGGTTTAGAGCAGCTCTTTTTGTTGTGGCAAAAAATTGGGAATACAGGGAACGCCCATTGATTGAGGAATGACTGCTCGAGTTGTGGCATTTGACTGATGGAATACTATTGCACTATGAGAAAAGACAAGCAGGATACTTTCAGGGGGGCAGCTGGGTATCTCAGAGGATTGAGAGCCTAGAGATGGGAGGTCCTAGGTTCAAATCTGGTCTCAGACACTTCCTAGCTGTGTGACCCTGGGCAAATCACTTAACCCCCATTGCCTAACCCTTACCACTCTTCTGCCTTGGAACCAATATACAGTATTGACTCCAAGATGGAAGGTAAGGCTTTAAAAAAAAGTATACTTTCAGAAAACCCTGGAAAGACTTACATGAAGTGATGTAAAGTGAAGTGAGCAGAGTCAAGTAATCTTTATATACAAAAACAGCAATTATACAATAATCATCTGTGAATGACATCTATTTTCTGAATGATCCAAGACAATTCTGAAAGACATATCATGAGAAATTCTATCCTCCTCCAGAGAAAGAACTGATGAAGTCCAAATGCAAATTGAAGCATACTTTAAAAAAAACTTTCTTTATTATCATTTTTTGGGGTTTGCATTTTTTT
This sequence comes from Gracilinanus agilis, assembly GCF_016433145.1. NCBI lineage: Eukaryota > Metazoa > Chordata > Mammalia > Didelphimorphia > Didelphidae > Gracilinanus > Gracilinanus agilis. Next base: position 322,022,075 of record NC_058133.1, on the reverse strand, counting down.
GCAACGTGGTTAATATACTGTCCATGTATAGTCTATATCAAATTGTTTGCCTTCCCATGGAGAGGAGAGAAGGGAGAGAAGTTAGAACCCACAGTTTTAAATATAAAATGTTAAAAAAAATTTTGTTTCCCTGTAATTTGGAAATAATAAAATATTTTTAAAAGAAAGAACAATCAGTAATCAAACAACCAGAGTTCTACATCAGTGTCCTGCACCAACTAGCTAGAGGACCATGGACAAGTTACTGTGGACAGCAGGATGGGAAATTTGAAATCACGATACAAGGGGTACCTAAATAGAGCAAAGCTACATAACAAAAAATATTCTACTAACTAAACTACAAGAGGATGTGAACTATTTTAACCATACTTTCTGCATATCAGTTTATAGCTTTAAGAAAGATTCATTTTGCTTTACATTAGTTTAAGTACTAGATTTTGGAACCAGAAAAATCTGGCTTAAGAAAAACCTAAAAAGTAAAAAAATAAAATAAAAATCTGTGATGTTGGGGTGAGGAGTGATTTTTGAAAAACGAATTCTTCCCTGTCCTTTCTGCCCTCCCCCATTCTATTAAAAAAGTTTAAAAATAAAATAAAAAATAATTTGGCTTCAAATTCCAACTCAAACACTTACTACCTATGTGACCTTGGGAAAGTTACTTTACATCTGTGAGCATATGTTCCCTGACCTGTTATATGAAGGTAAATTAAATAGTTTCTGAAGTCTCTGCTAACTCCAAATCTGAAATCCCATTAATTCAGCACCCCCAGGTACCCAAAGATTACAGAAATTGTGCTCTGTGAATGTAATGGAATATCACTGTGCCATGATAAATAATGACCATGAGGAAATCAGAGAAGAACAGGAAGACATACAAACCAAAGCAGTGAAGTAATCAGAATCAGGAAAACAATATACATAATGACTACAATACAAGCATCATTAAACAACTACTTATGCAAGATACACCTCAATCTGCACACAAACCTAAAATTTGAGCTCTGAGGTACTATATAAAAGTCCTTTACTCTTCCACAAGTGTCTTGGAATGTAAATATCCATTATCCGTATCTTGAGTCTGGGAGCTTAGTACTAAGGCAGCATCAGTACATTCCTGCACAGGAAAATAGTTCTCTCTGATCTATCCCATCCCAAAAGAAAATTTCTGGGCAAGTAAAAAAAAGTGGGGGAGAAGGGTATGTGAATATATATATACATATATATACACACACACACACACATATACGTTCAATGATCATGAAAGAAAAGACATTTTTAACAAAATTTAGATTTGAAGGAAAAAAGTTGACAAAATAATTGTGAAATATAAAGTCAAATCCACCTACAATAGTATATATTCATTAATTCCTTCCTAGAAGAGATTTTTAGAATTGGAAAGACTTACCAAAGGTCACAGAAATAACGTCATGAATTAGAGACCAGAACCCAGGTTTTCTTACTCCCAGACCCAATGCTCTTTTCCCTCCATCAATATTTGGTGTTATAACTACACAGTCTTGGTGTGGCAATCCCCATCACTAAAGACTGGGAAAGATCCTTCTTGATCGTATAGAACAAAAAATTGATATTTATTTTCTAGAGAATTGTGCTAAGGAATAAGTGTTAATATATTATATGTACATATGTAATATAATAATAGTGCTAAGTTCTCAAAACAGTAAGAGGCAAAATGGTATAGTACAAAGAGAGGTGAATAGAAAACTATAAAAACCTAGGTTCAAATCCTGCTTCAGATGCTTATTAGTTGTGTGCTTCTAGCCATGTGACAATTTCTCTGGGGTTTAGTTCAATCATCTATAAAAGAAAGGGGTTCTAATTGTAGCCTTTAAGGCACCTTCCATCTCTAAATCTGTAAGAAGCATACGGAATAATATTTTTATTTTAAAATGCTAAAAAATATATAAAATGCATTTCATCATCAAAGGAAGAGGATAGAAATCACTAGGTTTACAACAGAGGTTTTTAACCTTTTTGTGTGTCATGGATCTCTTTGTCAGACTGGTGACATCTATGAATCTCTTCTTAGAAAAATGTTTTTTAAATTAGAGGATTTTTATTTATTCATCTTTAATATTCATTTAAACAATTTTTTAGTTTTAAATTTTCTCCCTCTCTCCATCCCTGCCCCCATCAAGTGAGAAGGCAAGCAATATGATACCCATTATATATATGAAGTCATGAAAAACATATTTCCATATTATCTCATGTTGCAGAAAAAGCAAGAAAAACAATGTGCTTCAATCTGCAATCCAGAGTTCAGTTCTTTCTCTGGAGGTATGTAGTGTTTTCTATCATGAGTCCTTTGGAATTGTCTTAGATCATTGAAATACATAAGATTTTAAAGGAAATTAATTAAACCAAAATGAAATTATCAACTTGTTTTTAAAAACAAGTTCGGGCTAGTGCAACGATTCAGTAATATGGTAAATAGGTCTTGATCAATGATACATGTAAAATCCAGTGGAATTGTGTGAAGGCTGGAGGGGGATGGTTTGGGGAGAGGGAAAGAACATAAGTCATGGAACCATGGAAAAAAAATTCTAAAAAAATAAATAAATAAGTTAAAAATAAAACAAGTTCCAGACCCTGAGTCAAGAATCCCTGCTATAACTAGAAATAATAGATTAATTTATGAGGGTGAGAGAAAGATGATTTGTATTTCATTGGAAAGGGCCATAAACTCACTTTGATTCATGGTCATCATAGGATTATAGATTTAGAGGTAGAAGAAAACTTAGATATCATCTAACTCAGTGGTTCCCAAACTTTTTTGGCCTACCGCCCCCTTTCCAGAAAAAATATTACTTAGCGCCCCCTGGAAATTTTGAAACTATTTATTGAACTCAGAATAGAAGGTAATACAAAAAAAGTGTGGCCATCATCACCGCTTCCCTGGATCGCTGCAGCACCCACCAGGGGGCGGTAGCGCCCACTTTGGGAATCACTGGTATTCTAACTCAACCTCCTCATTTTAAAGTTGGGGAAATTGGTGTTCACAGAGGTGAGGTGACTTACTTAAGGTCATGTAGGTGGTTAAGTGGCAGAAGCAGACTTTGAACAGACTGGGGAGAAGGTTTCCTGTTAAATTCAGGGATTAATCTGCTCAGTGTAGGTACCACTAAACCTATCTTGAATTACTATTTCTTGCAACTTGGTAGCAGAAAACCTCTTTAAAGAGATTTAACAGGTTCAGCCTTTGCTCTCAGACTTCCTATCTTGGCTTTTTTTTCCCCTTTTCCCTATCAAAAAAACAATGTTTTTAGATTTACGAGATGATTCCTGCATCAAAGGTTGTAAGTATCGATGTGTTCACTCCACCAAGAAAGTAATTTTTTTGTCTCGAGGTGGGATTTGAGTGAAATGGGTGGATGAAAGGATGACAATATTGGCAATGGTGCCGATGCCAAAAATACTCAGTTTGGGGATATGCATATAGATACTCCTTTCTCTGTTTAAGGACAAATCCTGTTAAACTCATATTGCAAGAGCTGATTTGAGCTTCGAATGTTCATTAAGTGGCTTACCAGGATGAGTTGGAGTATTCAGTGATCCTGTGAGATGGTTACTCTCTTTTGTGAGTAGATTTATTCCCCCAAGCCCCCCAACAGCACTTTCCTGAATGCCTTCCCTCCTTCCTCTAACTTGAATGATCTCCATTAAAAATATGAGACAGGGAGCCTCTGGGTGGCTCAGTGGATTGACAGCCAGGCCTAGAGATGGGAGGTCCTAGGTTCAAATCTGGCCTCAGACACTTCCTAGCTGTGTGGCCCTGGGCAAGTCACTTGACCTCCATTGCCTAGCTCTTATTGCTCTTCTGCCTTGGAATCAATACATAGCATTGATTCTAAGGAGGAAGGTAAGAGTTATTAAAAAAAAAAAAAAAAAAGATGAGACAAAATGACTTAGAGACAAATGCTATTTTGATTACATATACTATTGATAGCCCTTTTAACTTTGTCATGGTACATTCTTACATGTTGTCTCATTTGTTACCTCATAAAATTACAACAATGGAATGAGTGCTTATTTTTCCTCTTCAGATGGAGAAATAGATACTAAGAAATGGAACAAGCTGGCCAAGGCCACACACTTAGTTTGATTCATAATCAGGACCAGTTGTATCCTGGCCTCTCTACTTGTTACCTTAGTGATCCATCTGTTTTGTCTCTGGAGTAAGACATTGTGATCTTCTCCTCCCCACAGCTGTGGGTTACATAGTGCCCTATTTCATAATCATTATTGGCTTATTTCAAGAGATCAAAGAGAAGCCCTGACAAGAGTTCTCTGGATTACCTTTTTGTTCAAGATAAGCCTCAAATAAGACAAAAGAATGGGACATTCATAGGTTGTTCATCATTGCAAGACTTTACCAGGGTCATGCTGGTAAATGTATTTAACTGCTTTATTCTCCAGGAAAAAAACAAAACCACATACAGAACTTTAATTTCCATAATTAACATCCCTCTCTAATGTCTAGGAAGTCCGCAAATTGAAGCATTTAAGAATTTCCATCCTGGAAATACTCATATTGAAATTTTAACATTTCAGCCCTCATCAGTCAGTATGTGCTGTCTCCAGCTCACTCCTGCTTGGAGGTAGATTCCACAGACTGTAAGAACTTGGAGCAAATGAGTCAAGTCTCTACTAAGTCTTTTCTCACTCTTAAAACTTTACTGGAGGCTCAGTGGATTGAGAGCCAGGCTCAGAGAGGGGAGGTCCTGGGTTCAAATCTGACCTCACACACTTCCTAGCTGTTTGACCCTGAGCAAGCCACTTAAACCCCATTGCCTAGCCCTTATCCCTCTTCTGCCTTGGAACCAAAACGCTGTATTGATTCTAAGACAGAAGGTAAGGGTTTTTAAAAAAACAACTCTAATTATCTTTGTTCTCCTTCAACCTTCTAAAAAAGCCCTTTTTACTTCAGAAGTAATAATTGTGAAAAGCAAGTATCTACCTCTGGTTAAAAAATAATAATTCATTTATACTGCATTTTCAAGTTTGTAGAGAGTGTTCTTCCAAACTATCCAGTGAGGCGAGTTCAGTTTTTCTTAATCCCAGGCACATGTGACGTACTGATATGTCTTTAAGTCATTAGGTTAGGCTTCAAGTCATGGGGATCCAGGTTTGAATCCCACTTCAGACACTCATTGGCAATGTGACCATAGACAATTCACTTAACCTCTCTGAGGCTCAGCTTTCTCATTTGCAAAACAAAGAGATTGTACTCATTAACTTTTAAGTTCCTTAGGAGCTCTAAATCCATGATGCTATGATCTCAGGTGGTTCTTCTGGAGGCAGTTTGGTACAATGGGCAAAAAGGATAGAAGACGAGTTTTAGTCATGACTTTGCAATACCGATTAATAGCAGTATATATTAGTAATATATATATATATGCATATATATATATAATAGCAGTAAGCCACCTCTACTGATCCTCTATTCCTTCAAATCTAAAATTAAAGCATAAAAATGATCCTCTCTTCTTTGTAGAGACGGGGAAACTATTGGCTCAGTTAACATGGTTAATTTTTCTAAATTATTTTCTCCATTTCCTTTTTTTATTCTTTGTAAAGGTGATGGATTTTGGGGTAGGAGGAAAGAACATTGAGAAATTAAAGTAACATTAAAACAAAAGATATGAATACCAGTTTTTTATAGAGTAGAAGCCACCTCTGGCTAGATTTGTGTATCAATGAGCTTCCAAAGACATGGGACAAGATGGTTTTTCTCTCTAAAGAATGAAGCATATACTATAATGACTCTAGTTCAGTTCAATTCAAGAAATAGTCCACTTTGCAGAGAAATCACTGTGCTAATCTGAAGAGGAATAAGCAAACATAGATGGTTACCCTAACCTCGCAAGGGTAGTATGACTTTTAGGTATTGTAGTTTTTATAAATATACTATTTACCACTAGGAATTCTCAATGGTGCACAGAATTGAGGTCTGGGTTTTCTAGACTGGGTTCTAGGCATTTAATAAGTGAAGAGCACAGGAGAATATATCATTGACCCAAAAGATATAAGCTATATCATACTTCCTCCCCCAATGCCAAAGCTTTTAATATAGCCTATGCCCTTCTGATAAGATGGAGGAACTAGACAACTTAAGTGAAATACTTTGGGCATCTGCAATTTATCTGAAATTTCACTGTGTCGAGAAAGAGTTAGATTTCTATTATTATATGGAGTATACTGGGTAGACATTACAAAGCAAAAAAGTCTGTGCTTTATTTCAGGGGGCAAAACTTCCTATGGCTTAGGACTACCTAAAAGTGGAACTGATCTTCTTAGAAGATAGTAAGTTCATTTTTCACTTGAATTTTTCAAGGAAAAGGTCAAACCCTCCTCTGCTTTTAGAGATATTGCCACAGGAGATTCTCGTTTAACTATGCAATAGACTACATGTGCTCTGAGATCTTTCCAACCCTTAGATTCTGTGACTGTTTCATAACTATAGGTCTAAACCTATAAATTGTGTATTCCTTAGGATGAATGTCAAGTTCGACTGTAGCACAGTATGAGACAGGGGATACCATTTTGGAAAGTGACTATCATGTTCAAAGCATTGGCTTATTATGCTTAAATATATGTTTGTTATAAGAAAATGTTCTGTTGGAGTAAGAGATCAGTGAGAAGTGATAGTGATAGAAATGTGAGAGGGTGCCCTGATGAGGCTTCAGCAAAGATCTAGAGGGCAAAAGTACAGAGATACTGAAACTGCAGAGACCACCTACCCAATGGTGACAAATGGAGCTGGGGCCCTGAGACAGGCAAAAGGAAGAGGTTTCTAACAATCCTACACTAAGTGCCCTAGCTGAAAAAGCCCTATAACATTCCAGCTTAAGAGAACACAATACCATCCAGGTGATTTAGTGGCAAAAGGTAGAAAAGGAGAAAGGAAAAAGCATTTACATGGTACCTCTATGTGCCAGGCATTCTGCTAAGTACTTTACAAATATAATTTCATTAGATCCTCACAACAACCCTGAGAAGTGGGTGCTGGTATTATCTCTATTTTATAACTGAGGAAATTGAGGCAAAGAGGTGCCTTTCCCGGGGTTTTACAGCTAATGAGTCACTGAGGCTGGATATGAAGTCAGATCTTCTTGATTTCGGGCTCCTCATCCTATCCGCTGTACCACCTAGCTGCTTTTAAAAGAAAAGCCTACAGCTTCTGTCAAAGAGTGAGAGCAAGAAGTATAGAAGACTAATGTACTGAACAGAGGTGGCACAACTGGAGAAGTGCCCAATGACCAAGCAACCTACTATTGGGAGGCAGAGCAGACAGCTTAGCACCAGCCAGCAAAAGAACAACCTGAGTTGTCCAGTTGAGCAGTAGTTAAGGATAAGGAGCCAACACAGCCACTAAGTGACCTGTTTTATACAACTCAGCAGTGAAATGATTTGTCCAGTCAAAACACCAGATTCTATAAGGAATAAGCCCTGCTAAGCTGCCCATCTCATGGAAGCACTGTGTTTTTCCAAAAAAAGTTATTCTAGTTATATTTGTAGGGAAAGAGATTGGGGAAATGTTTCGTGACCACTGTTCTTGCTATGTTGAGTAAATGCTTTTTCCTAAAGAACTGAGTCTCCTGACTGAAGATTAAGGGAAATAGAGTAGTAAGAGCTCATCTGATTCTATGGATATTTTATTCCATCTAAGGATTATGATAGAAAATTTATGAACTTGCCTTTATGTTTTGTTTTATAATTTCATTACAACAGCCTTGAATATATTATACTGTAGCTTCTGCATAAAATCGATAATATCTTTACTAAAAGTCACTTTCTTTTAAATTTAATACTCTCCTTGGGGGTCTCTTATCCAATTCATGCTTGCACTGATATTTTGAGTTCCTAGAGGCATGGCTTCTATTTCTAGGATTTTGAAAGAGTCCTTCTATACTTACTCTCTTTCAAGAAAGTCAATTACTCTTTTAGATAGTCCTAAACCATGGGAAATTTTTTTCTTGAAGTAAAGCATAAACTTTCTGCTTTGCAACTTCCACCCACTATACTCCTTGTAACAATAAAAATCGAATTCTGTCTCAATGCAGAGTTATTTCGGATAAATTGTAAATGCCCAAAGTGTTCCACTTAAGTTGTCTAGTTCCTCTAGCCCAGTGGTTCCCAAACTTTTTTGGCCTACTTCCTCCTTTCCAGAAAAAAATATTACTTAGCGCCCCCTGGAAATTATGAAACTATTTATTGAACTCAGAATAGAATGTAATACAAAAAAAGTGTGGCCATCACCGCCTCCCTGGATCACTGCAGCACCCACCAGGGGGAGGTGGCGCCCACTTTGGGAATCATTGCTCTAGCCTATCAGGAGGCCATATAGGCTGTACTAAAAGCTTTAACAATAAGAATAGTCCCTTTGGCACTGGGAGAAGTATGATATAGCATTTGGTATATTATGTTGAATCTGAATATTTTAAAACCACTGAAAAATAAACAAAGTGTGATGTAGTAAAAATGAGTACTAGGATGTTCTAACCCTGGCTCTTCTAGAGACTACCTATGGGACCTAAGGCACATAATGTAGCCTTACTCTGGGTCTCCGTTTCCTGGACTCAATGATTTTTAAGTATTCCAGCTCTCAAATTCAATTTTTTTTTTTTTAAGATAAGGTCTCCTTATTTTTCCCAGGCTGGAAGTACATTAGCCATTAAAGTACATTTAGACCCAATCATACTGCTGATTGGCACAAAAGCCTTAACTTGCTGCATTTTTTTCTGACCTGGGCCAGCTCACCTCTCCTTAGTCAGCATCGTTGTCCTTCATTCCTCAGAACTCACCATATTGGTAATGAACTTAGTGCTGAGGCCCAATTGGCTTTAGCCATGCTACAGCTCAGAATTCTCTAATTAACTTGATTCACTAGCCTCAGACTCTGCTGTAGCAAGGATTACAGTAGTATATCACTATTCCTGGCTAGAATTATGTGATTTTAAAAGCAGGTTATTATTGTCTTCTTGGAGATTTTATTTCTGGCTCACTTTCATGACACATCTATTGGCTCAGCAAGGTGATAATTATACACCTGACCTTAGGGGATTCACATAAAGAGAGACTCAATTTTTATACAATTAAGATGAACTTCCTTATTCCTACTCACTAGTCCTATCTCACTGCTGTGATGTGACTCTGATATGATTTTTATATTCTTTTGAAAGATTTTTCCTCAGGGAAGTTATTAGGACTCTAGGCAGAATGGACCCCTTATTTTGATTCTTTGCCTTCCACTTTGTTTATAACCACACATTGCCACCTAAGCAAGATAGGGAGGTATAACACAATGAACTCAGAGGGGGAAAATGATTTCTAATTGACTGAGAAAATGCTGAAACCAATGCTGCAAAGGAACTTATTTCAGTTAGTTGTAGAGATATTTTGAGAAAGGAAGGCAGAGACATACAAAGACAGAGAAACATACAGATTTAGACAGAGAGAAGGGTGAGGATAAGGATGTTATTAACTTTTAAATGGCAGACTGGAGCTCCAGAGCAGCAGACATGTAAGGGGAACCTAGCCTTCTATTTTTAGAGTGGACCTCTGCATTATGAGATCATTCTCCCTCACTCTTGGTTTGAACTGAGTTTTATCTTGTTCCCAGACAGAGAATTAATTTACTATTGTCTTTGGTCAATTTTAATTTTTTTATATTTACCCAACTTCTACTTACTTTTTCACTTGGATAAATGATTTTCTCCCTATTTATTATTGTGATAGCTCTTTGTGTTGCAAACTTTGAGGGGTAAACAGTTAAGTCTGTGGGTATAAAGGAAGGACTCTCCTCATCCTTTGACATCAATAAGGAAGCCACTTTGTTCAAAATCTAGACCAATATTCCTAGACTAGAGATATTTTAGAGATGACAGATATAATTCTAGCCTGATAACTCTTTAGGAGCCTGGAAGAGAGATTGCCCAACCTCGGGGACCTAGAAGCTGCTTGCTCCTCCTCCTTCTCTCCCCAACCTTACCCCATCCCACTTAGGCTGCTGATCTACATCCTTTCAACTACTTTCAAGCACTGGAAATAGGCTGGCAAGATGAGATAGATCAAACCGATCCTTGAAACCCTTTCATCTGTATATTTGAGTAGCACCACATATACATATATAGATCCTACTTATCTCCTTCATTTTATTCCTGAGTTAGTTTCTACTTAATTTTTTATATCCCCAATTAGCAAGCATGTGTAGGATGTATTGCTCTACAGCAGTGATTCCCAAAGTGGGCACCACCTCCCCCTTGTGGGTGCTGCAGCAATCCAGGGGGACAGTGATGGCCATACTTTCTGTATTACATTCTATTCTGAGTTCAATAAATAGTTTCATAATTTCCAGGGGGCACTAAGTAATATTTTTTCTGGAGACGGGGCGGTAGGCCAAAAAAGTTTGGGAATCACTGCTCTACAGGTTAGAACTTCTTCACATTTCTATTGATAGTTATTTACTATCAATTAGTACTGAGTACTAACCCCATTTAATTCAATATATTTTATGGAAGAGCAAAGAGGGATATTACATGGTCTCTGCCCTTAAAGAACTTGCAATCCATTTGGAGACACTGGGACTAGATATAGATATATGAATAACCATATCTGTAGATATAGATATGTGAAAACTAATAATCAGTGTAGCAGGGACCCTTCCTTCCCTCTCCTCCCCCACCCTCCATAGAGTCATCCAATCCGACATCATGGATATCAGAAACTACGTGGTAGGGGGAGGCTCCCTTTCCAGCCATGTGTGATTCATCACCATCACATTACATTATAGGTGAAGGATCTCTTAAATTGGCTTCAGAGTCAGAAAAGCTTAGCAAATTCAGTGGATGTATGAGAGGGACTGATATATCTCTCCATCTCCCTTTCCAACTTTGAAGCTCATTCCCTGATCCTGATGCTCTTTGCCTTTCTCAATCTCTTCTAATGCCAAGGTAACTCCAGATTTGTAATAGGGGATTTTTTTTCCAGGTGGAAGAAGAAACTAAGGATCACAGGAGATAAAATTCACAAGGCCGAAGCCACCTCCAATCTTGATCCTTTACTCTTTCACTGCAGCTGGAAAAACTACACTTTCCAGCAGTGTTCTGTCCCATTCCCCACGTCACAATGTGGAGCCTTACTAGAACATTTTACCAATGAGGAAACTGAGAAGCCTTTGAGAAAATACCTAAAGAGACCACTCATTGGTCATCTTTCATAGAATGTATTTCAGGTACATATAGTTTGTGTTAGGTAACTCTGATTGCTTAACTCTCGCAGGCTGTCCTGACCCACTTGGCTGATCAGCAGAATTTGTGAACTTTAGCCTTGTTTCACCTAAACAGTTTTACTGGACCCACAACTAAACTGGAAGTTCCAACATAGAACCAGAGACACAACCCATTCCACATCATTGCCATAAAGCAAGGTGGGAAGCCCCAGGGTGGGAGAGTAGAGAGAAAATGGAAAGAGAGGGAGGAAAAGAGTGAAAGAAAGACCTCAAGTCAGTGATATAGGAAAAGTTGGGCCATGTAAAAAGGTACCCTAGGGTTTATTTACAGCAGTAATTCTTAACCTAAAATCTGTTGACTTGTTATTAATTTAATATGTATTCTGATAACTATATTTCAGTATAATTGCTTTCTTTTGTAATCCTATACATTTTATTTTGGAAATTTAGAAACATTATTCTGGGAAGAGCTTTATAGGATTCACAGACTCCAAGGGATCTACTACACATAAAAGATTAAGAACCCTTTTATTTAGAATCTCTTTTAGAGAAGAAACACTGAGGATTCAGAGGCAGAGCAAGAAAGACATGTGTTTTCCCTGCTTCCCTTACTCCTCAAGATTTGTTGTTATATAAATGCCCTACTTCTAGGTTATCCCAAACCAAGGAATGAATAATGAGACCAAAGTAAGGTTGATTATGTAAACCTTTTGAAACCAAGGACTGTGTCTTCTCTAATATCTCGGAACTCAACAGCACTTTTTTACAGTTTGATGTAATCTGGAGGCACCTCTGCCATGACCAGTCCCCTAATTCTGTAATTCATTACTGTGCTGTAATCCATTAGAATGTAAATTCCTTGAGGGCAGGGAATATATTTAGCCTCTTTTTTTTGTTTCCCCTCTATTTAGCATGGCTCTAGGCACATAGAAAGTACTTTGATAAAGGTTGATCAATGGATCAATGGATTTTCATTTTTAAAAATTGTCATATTCAAGATACATCTTTGGAAGCACTAGGTTTCTTGGGGAGGAAAATAACTCCATCTCTAAGCCACTTACATATTACAAACCAATTTTCCTTTTAAAAAATTATCTAGCATCAGTCAAAAAATTAGAGAAAAAGATGATTAGAAAAAAATAAAAGTAGCTTTTATCCAATGAAATGCATTCAAAAATGTATGCTACATAAACTAATAAGATTTTGACTCAACCCATGAATTAAATTGTCATAGCATAGTGAATTCTCAGATGAGGACACTCACTCTACTCTAGATCAGTACTTTTTCTGCAACTTACTAGTCTTGGCGAGTTGCCTAGGACACTGAGAGGTTAAATGACTTGACCAGGATCATAAAGCCAATATTCATCAGAGGCAGAACATAAATCCAGGTCAGCTCTCTCTCCAATGTTCCATGCTAATTCCTTTAAAATCTGATAACATTTTGAGAAATTAGAAGAGAAGGGAATGTGATAGAGATCTTTCACAACTATGGCCTGGGGAAAAATTCTTATCTGAACAAAGGAAATGAACAGTTTTGATTTCATAAAATTAAAAAGCTTTTACACAAGTAATATAAACAGTTAAAAAAAACAACACCTTATTTTTTGTTTTAGAATGAATACTATACATCAGTTCCAAGGTAGAAGAGCAGTATGGGCTAGGGCTAGGCCACTGGGGTTAAGTGACTTGCCCTGGGTCATACAGTTAGGAACTGTCTGAGGCCACATTTGAACCTAGGACCTTCTGTCTCCAGAACTGGCTCTCTGTACATTGAATGACTTAGCTGCTCCATAAATGCAGTTATAATTGGAAAGGAAATAATTGAGATAAATCTTAATGGTAAATGTCTCTGCTAAAAAAGTAATATACAAGCTACAAAGAATTAATATAAATATAAGAATATGAATCATTCTCCAATTGATAAATGGTCAAAGAAAATGAAATATCAATTTTCCAAGAAGAAACACAAACTATCAACTACGACATGAAAAATACTACAAATAACTAATTCAAACTGAAACAATTCTGAAATTTTATCTCACACTCATAAGACTGGCAAAGGTGACAAAAATAGAAAACAGTCAAGTCAACAAGCATTATCAGGTGCCTACTATATGCAATGTGCAATGGGAATACAAAATAAGGGGGGGGGGAGGTAGTACTTCAAGGAGCTAACAGTCCAGTGGGGTAGATATCACACATGCAACACTGTACAAACAAGATATGTTCAAAATAAATTGGAAATAATTGTCAGAGAGAAGGCACCTGAATTAAGAGAGATGGAAAAAAGTTTCTTACAAAAGGTAACACCTTAGCTGAGATTTTAAGAAATCCAGGAAACAAACAGGTGAGGATGGAGTGTGTTGAAGGAATGGGTGCCAGCCAATGAAAATATGAGATGGACTTTTTTTGTGGGAAGAACAGCAAGGTAGTCAATATCACTTGAACATAAATACTTAGAGAATACAGGGAATGGGGTAGGAGTAATAGAGAGGTTTATTGAATGGGGGTGGCATGGTCAGGTTTGTACTTTAGATCAATTTGACAGATGAGTGAAAGATGAAGTAAATAGTAGGAAAAACTTTGGGAGAATTGTAAGTATTCGATATGAATTCGAATAAGTATTAGATTATGTATTCGAATGAATTATTAATAGACATTTGGATTGTTTAAATCATTCTAGAAAACATTTGGAACTAGACTCCCCAAAAGTTGCTAAATTGTACATACTCTTTTACCTAGTGTTACTATTAGTCATATGACCTAGGAAGATAAGCACAGAGAAGAACCTATATTAACATGATCATTTATAGTAGCATATTTTTGTTGTAACAAAGAAATAGTAACAAAGTGAGTACCCAACCTTTAGGGGCATGGCAGAACAAATTGTAGCATATGAATATAATGGAATATTTTGTGTCAGCAGAAATGAGAAATATGTAGATTCAGAACATCATCATCATCATAGCTAGCATTTATATAGTGTTTTAAGTGTTATACATTTGTGGAAAGAAATGACTGAACTGATGTTGAATGAAATGAGCAGAGTCAAAAGAAGAATCTATGTGATGACTAAAATAATAAGAGGGGAAGCAATTCTGAAAGACCTCAGAACTCAGACAAAAGCAATGACTAAGCATAACTATAAAGATAAAAGATGAAGCACACCACGCACCTCTTGCCAGAGAGGTGATTAATTAGGTACACAGAATAAGAGATGCATTCTCAGACCTGGCTGATATTTATTTTGCTTTGTTACAAAATGTGTTGTTATTGACTTTGCTTTGCTACAAAGGAGAGGCAGTGGGTTAGGAGATAATGATAGATTTTGGGGAAAAGAGTATCAATAAAGTTCTTTCAAAAAGGTGATAAGGGGGAAAAAAGGAAAAGGATCTCTATGTTCTAAAATATTCATAGCAGTCCTCTTTTTGGTGGCAAAGACCTGGAAATTGAGGGGATAACCATCAATTGAGGAATGGCTAAACAAATTGTGACCAGGATTGTGTGACATAAGAAAAGACTAGCAGGTTAATGTTTTAAAAACATGGAAAGACCTAAATGAAATTTCAAGAATGAAATGAAAGCAATCTCCTCATTGTTTACAGCTAACTCCAAAGGAAGAACTGATAAAAAGAAATAAGCAAGACATAGTGTATACATACACTATGTCTTGCTTATTTCTTTTATATATACTTATTTCTCTGACATATATTTGATGTAAATATATGATATATATAAAATGAATACATATATTCATTTTAAAAAAATCAATTGGGGAATGGCTTGATTTCTTGTAAATTTGACTTAGTTCCTTATATATTTGGGAAATTAAACCTTTGTCAGAGAATCTTGTTGTTTTCCCAGTTTCTTGCTTTCCTTCTAGTTTTGGTTGCATTGGTTTTTGTCTGTATAAAGCCTTTTTAATTTGATACAATCAAAGTCATTCATTTTACATTTTGTAATGTTCTCTATCTCTTGCTTCGTCTTAAATTCCTTTTCCACAGATCTGACAAGTATACTATTCTATGTTGCCCTGATTTATTTATGATCTCCCTCTTTATATATGTCATTTACCCATTTTGAATTTATCTTGGTGTAGGTTGAGATGTTGATCTAAACCTGATTTTTCCCATACTGTTTTCCCAATTTTCCCAGTTTTTGTCAAATAGTGAGTACTTAGCCCAAAAGCTGGGATATTTGGTTTTATCAAACACTAGCTTGCTGAGGTCATTTACCCCTAGTCTATTCCATTGATCCACCTTTCTGTCTCTTGGGCAGTACCATATTGTTTTGTTGACCACTGCTTTATAGTACAGTTTAAGATCTGGTACTGCTAGACCCCCATCCTTCACATTTTTTTCATTATTTCCCTTGATATTCTTGATCTTTTGTTCTTCTAGATAAACTTTGTTATAATTTTTTCTAATTTTTGTAAAAAAGGTTTTTTTGGTAATTTCATAGCTATGGCACCGAATAAGTAGATTAATTTGGGTAGGATTGTACTTTTTATTGTGTTAGATCATCCTACCCATGAGCAATTAATGTTTTTCCAATTATTTAGATGCAGTTTTAATTGTATAAAAAGTGTTTTGTAGTTGTGTTCATATAATTCCTGTGTTTGTCTTGGAAGATAGATTCCTAAATATTTTATATTGTCTAGAGTGATTTTAAATGGAGTTTCTCTTTCTAACTCTTGCTGCTGGTTTTTGTTGGAAACAAAATCAAATGATGCCTTCTTTAGTGCAGGGGAGGGGAGGGAGATATCTGGGAATTTTGTTATAACAAACAAATAAAATATTTAATTTTTTTTTAAAAAAGTAGAATGAACAATACTTAGCAGCTGATTTCATATGGAGATGGGGGAGAAATAAAGGTAAATAATGAATCAGGATTGCTAATCTTGGTGATTAGGATTGTGGTAACTTCACTGAAAGTACGGTAGTTTTAAGGAAAGTAAATTTAGAGAAAAGATTCTATTATACTAGAAGAGCCCTACTTTCATCAGATCTGGGATAAAGAGAAAATACACACAATAAGAAGGATAAACATCTTAATGCCAGAGAAACAGGAAGGAAAGGGGAAGGATTAAGGGATGGACTGAGTTAGGAAAAGGAAGGGGCCAGGCAAAGGATAGCTCCTTGAGGGACAGAGAGACTAAGGGAAGAAAGAGATGATTAAAAGAGGACAGGGGATAAGAAAAGGGAAGGCTACTAAGAAGGGAATGCATATCAAGAAATTAGGGAGGGCAGCTGGGTGGCTCAGTGGATTGACAGCCAGGCCTAGACAGAGATCCTAGGTTCAAATCTGGCCTCAGACACTTTCTAGCTGTGACCCTGGGCAAGTCCCTTGACTCCCATTGCCTAGCCTTTACCGCTCTTCTGCCTTGGAACCAATACAAAGTATTGATTCCAAGATGGAAAGTAAGGGTTTTATTTAAAAAAGAAAAAAAAAGAAATTAGGGAATAAGGTGAGGGGATAAGTGGGGAGAGACTTAAGATAAGTCTGAGGAAGGATACAACAAAAAGGAAGAAATAGAAAAGACAATGAAGAAAAAAAGAATGGAGAAAAACACACAAGTAGTAATTATGACATTGAATGTGAGTGGGATGAATTTACTCATAAAAAGAAAGCAGGGGGCAGCTGGGTAGTTCAGTGGATTGAGAGTCAGGCCTAGAGACGGGAGGTCCTAGGTTCAAATCTGGCCTCAGACACTTCCCAGCTGTGTGACCNAGAGACGGGAGGTCCTAGGTTCAAATCTGGCCTCAGACACTTCCCAGCTGTGTGACCCTGGGCAAGTCACTTGACCCCCATTGCCCACCCTTACCACTCTTCTGCCTAGGAGCCAATACACAGAAGTTAAGGGTTTAAAATAAAAAAAGAAAAAAAAAAGAAAGCAGATAGCATCATGTTCTTATCCTCGGTGTATGAAATTAAAACCTAAAAATATAGCTCCTTAATTAGTACATGTACACCAAGTCATGTAAAGGAGACCACATGGCTAAATGAAACTATCTTCCTGAATGGGCTTCTACAGAGTCAAGTCTTAGACATAAGACTGATTCCCAAATAGGAAATAGCCATCAGGAGTTTAGCAGGAATCTGAAGATATTAAAATACAATATATGTATATATTATATAAAATACAATATAAGTAACAACAATATTTAAGGAAGAATATAAATATAAGTTTAGCCTAGAACTCCTTCTTCCTGAGGAGAGCAAAGTAGTAACCCTATAGTTTCCAACCTCCTGCTCCTTCCCTCCTGGCAGAAATCAAAGTTTTTCTTGGAGAAGGATGGAGAGAAGAAATGATAGAGATGTGTCTATTCTGACCTCCCTGTAAGCCAAGTCAGGACAGCATGACTACACTAATTTATGTTTAAGAGATAGGTCTTATGACTCCAGGAAAAGTTCTATCTTCTAGGATGATTCTTTAAGTTATTAATAAACTTTTTCTTAAATTTCTAAAAGGAGCCAGATAGCTATTCCCTATGAAAGGATGAACCTGAGGAAAGGATCTGATAGACTCCGAGGGAAGATAAATGAATTTCCCTTATGATGCTATGGACCTGAGGCCACAGAATTCAGATCTGACTCCATTTCCTGGTTT
Organism: Gracilinanus agilis; assembly: GCF_016433145.1. Lineage (NCBI taxonomy): Eukaryota > Metazoa > Chordata > Mammalia > Didelphimorphia > Didelphidae > Gracilinanus > Gracilinanus agilis. Next base: position 322,004,214 of record NC_058133.1, on the reverse strand, counting down.
TTATATAAAAATCTTTTATAGGCAGAGTGGAGATCAAATCTAGGTGCCGAGGTGGGGGCAAGGTGGGGGACGTCCAGCAATAAGCCTTAGCTCGGAATTAAAATTTGATTCTAGGCTGGTAAATGTTTAATGACCTGTGGACATAGATACTTTTAAACTCAATCTGCCTGCTTAACATTTTCTCCATTACTTTCTTAGGTCTAAGTATAAATTCTCTGATGCCTTCCTATTTCCTTCCACTGTCTATCTACCTATCCCCCAAATTGACTTAATTTCTTATATAACTTTAGATAAAAGTTATAAGGGCAGTGTAGTAGCAAGAGCCTTAGTCTAAGAATTTGAAGCAATGATTCTGCCACTAATTTGTTCTCTACCTCTTTCAGGTGCTCCATTTTATCATCTGTAATATGAGGGACATATTGTAGGTAGATTCTATGTAATTAGAATTTTGTACCCCAGGACTCCGTTTCCCAGAACCCCACTTTCATCCTTACTTAAGTCCTTACATTTTGGAGATAAGGTTCTGTAACCCTGACCCTCAGTGCTCTCTTCTCCTGCTTTCTGGGTTGGGTAAATTGTCTTTACTCAGGCTATACTTTTCCTCTACTTCAAGGAATTAATAAAAGTTATAAAATATAATACTTGGAGTTATTGGATATTAATTTTAATCTTACATTTCTACGGTCCAGTTTAGTTCTAACAGTATATGGATTCTAAGTCATTGAACTCCCAGAGAAATATATATTTGACTTGACTTCTTGAAGCTAGAACATACTGCTTCAGCTTCCCTATGTTTCATGGCATTAGAAAGCAAATGGTATGTCGTTCTTCCCACATAGTTTGGATTAGATGATACTTGAAAGTAGCAGCAAATAAGAAATAAGTAATTAGCTGAGTCACCAACTGAAAATAACTGCATTTTAGTCAAGAAGCACAGAATTGTAAAATGGTGATAAGTGGTGTAGGGCTTGATTGAGTGGCTTTAACATACTATTTCAATATGAAAGAACTTAATGACATTTCTAAGTAATTCCTATCAACATAACAGTGAGTTAGACATGAAAGAACTTAATGACATTTCTAAGTAATTCCTATCAACATAACAGTGAGTTATACATGAAAGAACTTAATGACATTTCTAAGTAATTCCTATCAACATAACAGTGAGTTCTACTTTGCGAACAGTTTGACATATATAATAGGAACATTAGTTATAGATGTGCCATCCTATTGAATAAGGTGTCTGAAAGTAGCAACTACAGAATCAAAGAAAAATGGAAGAAACTACCCAGAGAAATTCAAAACAAGGGCTCAGTGTCAACTCAGTCAATCCAAGGATGGCCAGGCAGAACAACCAACTTTTCAAAAAGAGATCATACTAAACATTGGATAAAGAAATAGAATAGAGCTAAGAATCCTTTCATTCAAATTAACAAAGATTCCTTTATTCCTCAAATTTTTATTGTCATGTTTTCAATAATTTGTGCATTTATTTGATTCTACAGAGGTTATTTATCATAAGTATACCTACAATTTCAGATACTGCCAAGGGGTGCCTGTTAATACCGCAAAAACAGGCTTTTCCCTTGCAGTTGAAAAGTGAGAGAAGTAGGAATAGTACCTGATCTAGCCACTTTTCCTATAAAAGTATAACTTTTAAAATAATAAAATTTTTATTCATTTCCAATTAAGATTAAAGGTAGCATGTCATAATGGATAGAAGTAAAGGATTTGAAGTCAGGAAAGTCTAGATTTGAATCCTGTCTCACAAATAAAATAGCTGTATGACCCCAGGCAAGTCATACCTCTCAGCCTCAGTTTCCTCATATGTAAAGGTCTGATAATAGTAGCACTTACCTCACATAGTTATTGTAGCCAATAAGAATATGAATGTAAACCACTTTACAAGACTTCATGGTTAGTACTAAAATTAGTTATTATCTTACAAGTATTAGACAAATTGCTACATAAATACAAATTCCAAGAAATTTAAACAGGCAAGTGCTAAATAGACAGCAAGGTGGCTCAGGTGGCTAGGTGGCATTGGACCTGGAGTCAGGAAGACCTGAGTTCAAATCTGTCCTCAGACACTTATTAGTTGTATGACCCTAAGCAAGTCACTTAACTTGTTTGCTTTACTCCCCTAGAGAAGGAACCACTTTAGTTTCTCTGCAAAGAAAAACCCTTGGACAGTATAGTCCACAGGGTTATGAAGAGTCAGACACAACTGAATGACAAGTGCTAGTAAAGTAGGTGGAATCAGTTTTTTGATGGACTGTTTGACAAGATGGACCTTTAGAATTAAGTTATTTAGTTTCCAATTGATTTTAATCTGTTACCACAGCCTTTTATCAAATAATTTTATGCATTATTATCTGAAAGGAATATATTTAATATTTCTTTTTTTCTGCAAGTGAGGCTTTTATGCCCTAATATATAGTCAGGTTTTCTGTAGGTGCCATGTATTGCTGAAAAAAGACATATTTCTTTCTGTTTCCATTCTTTTTCCAGAGGTCTATCATATCTAACTTTTATAAAATTATATTCATCTCTCTTTTTTGTTTTTTGGGGTTTTTTTGCTTAGATTTTTCTACTTCTGAAAGGGAAAAGTTGAGGTCCCCCACTCCTCTCTCCCTCTTCATGTGTCCCTGAAGACATTTCTCACATTACCCAACCCTCTGAAAGGTTTGCAATCACTGGCCTAGTCACCTGAATGCAAGGAAACTGCTTTTGTAGAAATTTAAAGGAGCAGAATCTAAATGCTTAACATGAGACATTGCTCTTCAAATATTCCACTTTATTGTATGATATCCTAACTTACTCTCCCAGAGCAAGGCTGGCTATAATCCTTTTTGGGGTTTTAGGGTACCTCTGAGGACCTGAGGATTTAATGCTATTCAGGTCAATATATGAATAATAATATTACCTAACAATTGGATATTTTAAGATTTGGAAAGTTTACATATCTTAATTTTTTGATCCTTATGATAATCCTGTGAGATAGATACTATTATTATCCCTATTTTACAGAGGAGGAAATTGAGACAGAATTTAAGTGACTTGTTCAGGGTCATTTGGCTAATAGCTGCAGCCCAAGAATTGAACTCAGGTCTTCCTGATTCTAAATCTCACAATCTATTTAATGCTCTATTTTGTTGCCTAACTCAAGACCCTTTTCAGATGTTTTCCCAACTATTAACCCCCTCTTGACTAGTGCCCTAGTTCCATGCAACCAATTTTACAGCATAGCTAATATGAAAACACTCTGCAAGTTTTTACATGTATATTTGATATCATATTTCTTGCCTTCTTGATGGGTTAGGAAGGAGTGGGAAGGAGAGAGAACTGCAACTTAAAATTTTTTGAAATGCATATCAAAAAATAAAATGATTCATTTCAAAGGAAATAAAGTCCTGCTCCTCTCTGCTTTCCTCAAGCTCTTTTGCTTTTATTGCTACAAGTAAAATGACCTGAGCCTGAAACATAACCAAATAAATGTAAAAGTACAAAAAAAAAATCCAAACACAAGATGAAATACTTGTGATGGATTACACAGCATGTTCATGTTCAAGATAAAAAGAAACAATTTCTCCAATTCAAACTGCTATAGCAGTTGTGTGAATTTTCTCAAGAACCAGAAAATAATATAGGACCAGTCAGTATGAAAAAACAAAACAAAACACAACATAATGAGTGTGGCTGCATGCCTATTTATCCAAATCATAGCAAGGCTATAACTAAATTTAATGAACTTCTGTATGATGATAAGCTTGACAGTGCCACAAGGGGATGCAAGATATTCATATTCACTTAATGCTTTCCCAGTCATTCCTTCCCATACTTAATTTATCTTCCCAAAAAGACATCTAAAAACTTTAAAATTTTCTTGCCAATATCATCAGCTAAACTTGTGGTTTTACTTGCCCCTTTAAGTAAATGGCAGAAGGAATACAGAAATCACAAAGTAGGGCAGAGATGCAACTGGAGCTAGTGGATATACTTAATCCTAAAAAAATGAGAAAAAAAAAAAAAGTAAAAACTAAATTTCAAAGGGCACCACAAGGCAGGAAAGTTAAGAGATGATCTGATATGTCCATTTAGAACCTAGGAGAAGCGATATAAGTAGGTATGTGTAAGGTCTTTTGAGGTAAAAAATAATTGTAGAAAAAACATTTCTATTTTTAACCTCTGAAATTAAACCAAGCATTTAAGTTGGAGTGCTCAGAGTGTGAACACTATCTACACACTATCTACAAAACCTTGCTGTTTATCTATCAGTAGCATTTAACTCTATCATCCCCACTATTTTGTCATGAACTTTGACAAATGAATATGAATCATGATTTTTTTCCCTGAAATTAAAACCAAGAAATACCCATGCTGTTAGTTGTTTTTGTGATCCCTTTCAGGGTTTTCTTGGCAAAGATACTAGTCTGGATTTGCCATTTCCTTCTCCAGCTCATTTTACATATAAGGAGACTTAAGCAAACAGCATTAAGTGACTTCCCCAAAGCCATCCAGCTAATGAGGGTCTTTCAAGCCACATTTGAACTGGGGTCTTCTTGGCTCTAGGCCAGAAATACACATATAGAATATCAAAAATCTGGCTCAACACCTGATTTTGAAATTTTATTGAGAACACTCTACTTACTAAACACAGATTATAACCAAAGGGTTAATAGATGGCTTCATGAGTTGTTGTAAGCAAAAAAACAAAAAACAAACAAAAATAAACCTCGTGGCCAACCTTTTGAAGCACTAACAAAATGGATGATGTTGGACCTGGAGTCAGAAGGACCTGAATTCAAATGCTACTTTAGATTCCACCTAATTTTGATCAAATCACTTAACTTCTACCTGCCTCAGTTTTCTCCTTTGTAAAATGGGCATAACCTTGTATTTTTATGAGGTTAAAATGAGATACTATTTGTAAAGTGCTATATAATCACTATCATTTTTTATTATTTTGGTGATGAGTCTTTCCACACTTGGCTAGGCTGGTCATTGGAAAACAGTTCTATGCTAGAATCATAAAATTCTTTCAATTTGAAAATACCTGCCAGTTTAAGCTCTGCTAACAATCTTTGAGAATCTCAAGTTCCCAGGATAAGGCATCACAATAAGACTTTAGTCGAACACAAATATAATATAGAAAAAAACAGAGTTTGATGTAGGACAGACATGGAAAATCATAACAATTCGCTCGGGCAAATCAAAGACCTATTCAAAGTTACAATACTCTATTGAAGTAGGATATTTGAAAACACCTGGTAGCCTTCAACACCCATTAAGGCACTCATTAAAGCTCGTCATGCTTTCATAGATTTTGACTCCAAATTACACAAGGTCTTGTTGCTTAATTTTCAGCTGTTCAACAAGTAAAGCTCCCCTAAGGCTGAGATTGCAACTCATGGAGGTTGTGTTTAGTTGAACTGTATAGCATAGTGTGGGAACTTAAATATTAATACAATGAGAAAAAAAATCTGTTCACAGGTCAAGATTTTAAATTGTTGCTTTAGCCATTATTTATCAATACTGACTGAATATCAATATAACTCACTGGGAAATATGGGTTTAGGTTAAACATATTATAATTTATCCAAGTCTTCTATAAAATATATGCAGAACACATCCAATGACAATCATTTAAACTGGTAGAAATACCCTTTTAGACTTAAGTACTTCTAAGACCTAAAACTGAACAAGAGTAAAGAAGGTCTTTCTCTGGGATCAACTCCAAAATGAAATGAAAATACTTTCTGAGGAAAGGAGAAAAGCTATAATCTAAAATGTGAAGGCATGGCAGGTTAACTAGAATGAAACTAAACATCTATATGAGTTTTATGAAGATATTATGCCATTTAAATTGCCTAAACTTGCATTACAATTTCAACAGCAGTTAATTTGAAAAAAAAAAACAAAAAACCACTTCTTCTAAGGATATAGGGTCTATTAGAGGTAAGAGTCTTCATGGGAAGTCATTTGCTATTTCTGTCCCTTTCCTACTTGAAACTCATATTTTGTAGACTTTTAAGTACATCTAAATCTACATACTATTCAGAAATAAATGTTGGAATTCAGCCATACCCACTAAATGTCAGTCATGTTCTGATAACTAATTCATTAACAAAGCCTAATTTTGGATCAATGGAGCTCATTTAAAAGCATTTGCCTAGTAAGGACACAATGTATACTGTCTGAACTCTTATCAAGAAGCAACAATTTGTTAGTTTATCACCTCATCATTATGATAAAATAGATTGATAAGACAGCATTTTGATTTGATAAAATTAGGATACTCCTGGTTAGGGTTTTTGTTGTTTACCTTCCAAGTACATTTTTTTTAAAACCCTCACTTTCTGTCTTGGCTCCAAGGCAGAAGAGTGGTAAGGGTAGGCAATGGGGGTCAAGTGACTTGCCCAGGGTCACACAGCTGGGAAGTGTCTGAGGCCATATTTGAACCCAGGACCTCCTATCTCTAGGCCTGGCTCTCAATCCACTGAACTACCCAGCTACCCCTTCCAAGTACATTTTTTGTAACTTGTTTTAGGTCAAAATTCATTACAGGAAGGAAAAGAAATGCTATGACTAAGCCAAGCTCATCTTAATTTTCTTTACTTGAAGCAAAATTTTCAAATATGTAACTGTTGCTAGAATTTCAACAGAATGCCTTGTACAAAGAATTCATTTTAAAGTATTTTTAGTGAATATACTTTTAAGTGCATTAGGTGAGAACCGGTAACTACCAATACAAATTAAGTGAATATCATACCACTGGGCAATCTTTAAAAGATCACTTGTAAGTTTTACCTAATTCAATTATACATCAATAACAAAACAATAATGGCTTTCCTTACTGAAGAACACTGAAACTTTTACATCATCATATAGCAATGGAGCTCATGATGTGATGCTGAAGCAATGGAACTGTGTACTCCAGAGTCTAGTCTGATAGTTGATAAGAGTAAAGATCTTGCAGAGTCATAGGCTGTATATTAAAGACATGACTCTGCAAGATCTTTACTCTTATCAACTGTACATTAAAGACATGAGTGACTCCAAATAGTCCAAGTTACAACTACCTCAGATAAAACAATTTTAATGCCACTTGTTATAAATTTAACTTATTTTTTCCAAGGTAATATAGGGGCCTAGAATTGAAAAGGCCTTGAGTTCATCTCATTCAACCTATATATAATTACAACTTTTAAATAAGACTATTTTTACTTTACTTAAGAATTTTTTCTTCCCCCCCAAATTTTTTTCCAACTTGTCAGTAGCAACCTTATTGCTCACCAATGAATTCTTTTGCTTTTCATTTAAGGGGGGTTGAGGGGTGGGGGGAGGTCACTTCACAATTTTGAAAACTTAAAAAAATAGTCTACCTAAATTAACTAATTCAGTACCCTACCAAACTGCCAAAAAAAAGTCATTTCATAGAGCCGAAAAAAAAATAAGAAAATTAAATCTGTAAAGACAAAGTCAAGAATATCAAAGAAATTAATAGAAAAAATGAAGGTAGCCTAATAAAAGCAGATTTCAAGCTATATTATAAAGCAGTAATCAACAGAATAATCTGGTATTAGCTAAAAGTGGTAGATCATTGGAAAAGACTAAATACACAATGCACAGTAGAAAATGACCAGAGTAACCTAGTGTCTCATAAACCCAAAGATCTAAGCTTTTAGGACAAGAACTCCTCATTAGACAAAAAACTACTGGGAAAACTGAAAAATAGTTTGGCAGAAATTAGGTACAGAACAACTTCCCACACCATATACCAAGATAAGGTCAAAATGGGTGCATGATTTAGACATAAAAAGTGAGATCAGAGGCAAATTAGGGAAGGATGGAAATAATTTACCAGTCACATTTATGGAAAAGGGAAGAATTTATGACTAAGAGATATGAGGCATTATGGGATATAAAATGGATCATTTTGATATGAAATTAAAAGGGTTTTGCACAAACAAAACCAATACGGTCAAGATTAGGAGAGAAGCTAAGAAAAATTATTTACAGCAAGGTTCTCTAATAAAAGTTTCATTTCTCAAATATATAGAGAACTGAGTCAAATTTATAAGAACACAAGTCATTCCCCAATTGATAAATGATCAAAGGATATGAACAAGCAGTTTTCAGAAGAAATAAAAAACTATAGTTAAATGAGATGTTCTATATCACCATTGATAAGAGAAATACAAATTAAAACAACTCTAGGTACCACCTCACACCTAGAAAATTTGCTAATGACAGAAAAAGAAAATGACAAATGTTGGAAAGGATGTGGAAAAGTTGGGACACTAATGCACTTTATTGGTGGAGTTGTGAACTGATTCAACCATTCTGGAAAACAATCTGGAACCATGCCCAAAGGGCTATAAATCTGTTCACACCCTTTGACCCAGCAATAGCAGTAGGTCTGTATATCCCAAAGCGATTTAAAGAAAAAAAAAAGGAAAAGGATCTATTTGTACTAAAATATTTATAACAGCTTTTTTTTTTTTTTTGTGGTGAACAAGAATTGGAAATTGAGGTGATGCCCATTAAATGGGGAATGACTGAACAAGTTGTAGGATGATTGTGATAGAATGCTACTGTTATGAGAAATTATGAGAATATTTTCAAAAAGACCTGGGAAAACTTACATGAAATGATGCAAAGTGAAGTAAACAGAACCAGCACACTGTATACCATAATAGAAATATTATACAATGATCAATTGTGAATAACTTAAGCTACCGTCAGCAATATGATTTGATATAATTCCATCATATATGATGAAAAATGCTATCTCCCTCCAAAGCAAGAATCAATGGCATCTGAATGTAGATTGAAGCATACTTTAAAAAATTTTTCTTTTTCTTATTAAAATTGATTTTTGATCTGTTTTCTTTCAGAACATGACTCATAAAAATGTTTTGTAAGATTGCACATGTATAACTTATATCAAACTGCTTGCCGTCTCAATGAGGAAGGAATAGAGGGAGAATTTAGAACTCAAAATTTTTTTAAAAGAATGTAAAAATTGTTTTTGTATGTAAATAGGAAAAAAATTTCTTAAAAAAGAAAACATTCTTTATACAGCAAAAATTTATTTACATAGTTCTTCAAATGTTTTAACATTCAGACTCTTTCCATCACCTGACTCCAAGTGTGAAATGACAGAAGACAACTGAGATTTACAAATAAAGCCAAAAGAAATTTCTACTCTTTTATATACACATACATATATACACACATAAGTGTTTGTTATTTTAACAAATTTCTGTTCAGGATCCTTCACAGAATACTTCTGCTGACAATGACATTTCAATTTATGGTATAATTTATAAGACTACAAGAGAATTCAAAAGGAAGGAAGAGTAGAACATACACTACATATATATGTATATATATATATACACATTTTAAAATATACAAAAAGTGGTAGGTTACATATTAGAGGTTGCCTATCATTTCTTTTTCCATTTTTGGTCATATGGTTTGGCAAATGATGATGAATCATGACTTTCTCCACTGCTGTACTGTTCATATAAAGTCTGAAATAAAAAATACACATAAAGAAAGAAATAACTAGGCATATTTTCATGTCAAACAAAAATAAATTATGGGACTTCATATTTCATTCCAAATATCTATTTTGTAGTAATATTCTGGCACTTACTGTTAATTTAAAAAGAACTGATAAAAAAGCAAACTTATTATATGAGATGAAGAGGAACAAAAAAAGATGTTTAAAATATTATTCCTGGCCTCACTATAGTTATGTGGATTTTTGCATCATCTTATATTACGTATCAATTTGATTATTTTAAGTGAAAATAAGCAAAGAAATAATCCACTTTTACCTTTAGAATATATAAAATCCTTTTAAGAATCTGACATATTTTACTAAATATTCCAAAAGTTTTAATGAAGTTCTTGAAACTGCATTAAAACTTGTGAGACACTATATATGCAAACTATAAACTAAACTAAATGTGGGTGTGCCTCAAGGATCTGGGCTTTCTCTTCTCTATAATTTCTCATTTGGTGACCTCGTTAATTTTGATAAGCTTTTCCTGTGTTCTAGTGCTGACATTTCAAACATTATGACCTACAGACATATAAAATTCAACATATCCAAAAAGAACTCATTCACTTTCCTCTCAAGCCCAATCCTCTCCCCAAACTTCCTTATTTTTATTTAGTGTACCACCATTCTTCCAGTCATTTAGTTTTACAATCTTGGTGTTACCTTTGATTCCTCACTCACCTCATGGTACATATCCAATCAATTGCCAAATCTTGCTCTGCCTATCTCTAAATTCATTCTCATCAAATAACTCACCCAACTACATTTCTTTGTGTGGACTCTCCAGGTACCAGATGGAACACTGTAACTTAAACTATAAAAAAAGGCTACAGAGTCTTAGGCTTTTCTGCTGGTTTTTAATGTCTCAATTCTAGAATCTGTCATTTTTTCAAATGGCTACTTCGAGTATCAATGCCCTCTTCAAACATTAGTAAACAAGCCTTTGAGAGTTGTTACAGCTGCCTCATCCCCCTGAGATAAACCTGGTGATTAATTAATCTGGCCCTTGGACCACACACATATAGGCCAAGAAAGCTTCTCTGCTTTGGTAGAAAATCCCCTGCAATTATACTGTTGTCATAGGTTTTGGGAGCTCAAAATGACCTATCCATCAGGACAAAGCAGCAGACTAAAACTTTAGTGGAGGTGTTAATATTTAAAAATAATTAATGTGAAGCAGATATTTTAGGAATCAACACCTAAAATGTATTCCAGCTTATGGATATTGATTAGTACTTCATTAAACTTCAGATAGACAGTTGCAAGTTTAAAAGTCATGGTTTGCCCAAAAATAGGCTTCTGTGTGCTGTAAGAGCTGAAACAATGCTTAGAATAATATCACATTTACCACTCCCAGCGTGTGTTCATCCTTACACCTAAACAAGTTAGTTATGAGTATAGCTTACAGAAGAATATTTATATACTACTTCAAGAACTATAAAATAAAAATTGTCTTGATTCAAATAAGTATTTGTTTCCCAAATAAGCAAATGCTAAATAGACTGAAAGAACTTTAAAGTTGGAAAGGATATCATTTTACAGTTGAGAAAATGCAGGCTCAGAAAGCTTAGGTACTTTGCCCAAGGTCAGAGTACAATCACAGCTAGAATTAGAATTCTAGAATCTGTCTTCTATATCTCCTAGTTTCATGTCTTTTTCTCTATAGCATAGTGTGTATCTTTTTAAATGTAGATACATATTAGGATCATACAAACAGCTGAAAAGGACCTCAGAATTTGTCAAAAAATTTTAATGCAACTTCTTTGGATGACCCATTCTTTTTAGTTTTTTGGTTAGACAAGGAATGGCAACCAATCATCACTTAAGGACATTGATACTTACTCTGGCAGCTTTCAAAATGGAGTTAGGAGAATTCAGGCCAACAAGCTGGCCAAGAACATGTTTCATTTCCTCTGTGGTTCCCTTAACCACTTGACCACCTATAAAAGTTATTACATTATTTAAAATCAGTAACAATTAAGATCAATCAGAAAGAGGCATAAGCACTGATAGGAATATAGTTCTCATTCAATGATAAAGTAACTGAGAGTCTAATAGTCAAGTAGTGACTATTAGAAAAGGAAAGATACCAAAGGAAGAGTTAAAATGTAACTTTGGCACCTAGAAGATGGTAAAAAAAGTAAAATACCTCCAAGCACATTGGCTGGGTTCTTTAAGGAGGATTTACTGAAAAGTATGGCCAGATTCAAACAGAGTAAGGCATAAAGAGGTACAATTTTCATTTGCAAAAAGCAACTAAACTGATAAAATTATATATCTAAAATATTAAATTATGTGGTAGAAAGTAGGTTGAAAGACAAGTTCAATTCATTTTCTACATGTATTAACATGTATATTTTCATTAATCACTTGGTATTAACAGAAATTTTATTACCTGATTGTGACTGAGTTTGAATCTGAACATATGGATGTACCAAGAGTTCAGGAACAGATATTCTCTGTTTAGGATCCCTTATTAAGCAACACTGTTGGAAGGGAGAAAAATATATTAATTTTCAAAGTGATTATTCTTATATATATGGTAAAGTCTATAAGTTCACACTAGGAAAAACGACTAATTTGTTGTAACTTTACAGAAATTGCTTACCTGGAACACTATTCACCTTAACTTGTACAAAATTATTACATGACTACCTCTTTTACATGCAGAGTTCCTTAAACATTTGCAAAATTTAAAAGTTCCTTTAAAGCTGAAAGAGTCAATGTGCCATTAGAAATTTATTAACTTGACGCCTTCCCAATTAAGATCAGGGAATGAAACAAGGATGTTCATTATCACTATTTATTAAATAGTGTTTGAAATGTTAACTGTAGCAATAATAAAAAAAATTAAGATTAAGTAAACAAAATTATCACTTTTTTGCAGATGAAATAAGTTGTCTCAGAAAAGGAAGGAAAGAAACATTTATTTAGCATCTAATATGTGCTAGGCACTGTGCTAATCACTTTATAAATAACCAAGATAAGTTCCAAATGAATACTTCACTTAGACATAAAGGATGACAGCATAAACAAATTAGAGGAGCAAAGTAGAAAGCACTACTATTCAAATCTATAGATAGTGGAAGAGTTTATAACCAATTAAAGGAAAAAGAGGAGCACAAAAACAAAATGAACAATTATAAGTATATATAATATTGGAAAATTTCTGCATAAAGCTTATTCAGTAAGAATTAGAAAGCAAGTAACTAAGAAATTTTTGCATTAAGCTTGTCTGAAAATAGTTTCAATATATATAAAGGACAAGTCAGGCCCACTGAGAAAAGCAGTCATGCTTGCCTGAGATTGCTGGCAAGGCCCCAGTCTCTCACACAAAGGCACTGCTGCTCTCAACCAAAATGAAGAGCAAAGAAGTCTTTGTAATATCATGACTGAAAGTATCAAACCTTTTCCCTAAGTTACGCAGAAAAGATTAGCTTTCTCAACTTGTTCACGCCTATAAAAGCAACCCTGTGCGAGTATTCTACTATAAAAGTCTTTCTTTCTGTCACAATAAACAAAGATCATAGTCCCAAGTCCCGGTACTGTTTCTTCTGGTTGGCTCTTCTCAAGGTATGCTGGCCCCATCTTTCCTGTCCTTCTTAGCTCATTCTCTCTAGCCACTAGTGTTCCTATCAAGCTAACTCTCTCTCTCCACGGTTATAATGGCCCTCAGATCTAGCCATTCATCACCAGATACCCACACGCATACATATATATATCAAAATGATAAAAACAAGAGTTACTCAAATGATAAATGGTCAAAGGATATGGATAGGCTAGCTTTCTAAGGAATAAATCCAAGCTATCAAAAGGCATAGGAAAAAATGTTTCAAATCAACAATAATAAGAAAAATGCAAATTAAAAGTTCAAAGGTTTAACCTAAAACCCCTGGATGACCAAAACCAAAAGAGGTGGAGGGAGTGATAAATGTTTAAGCTCTGATGACGGCAAAACAGGCAATTAATGTATTATATATGAAGTAGTAAATAGCATCAGTCATTATAAAAAGCAACTTGGAACTAAGCCTCCAAAATTATTTAACTATGCCTACCCTTGGACTTAGAAACACTTTTTTTCATTCAGCAATGGAGGTGGTGTTTGGAGAATATGGAAGGGAAAGAAAATACATTTTTTCTCTTAATTCACCAACTCCATTCAGCTCTGCATCTCTAATAGCACACATATGTACAAACAAATACAAATAAAATTCTTTTAAAAGTTACCTTTAGTACATCCTGTAGATCTTTTTCAGCAATTTCAGGGAATTCTATTTCATGATTAGGATCAATTATAGCATGTAACTTAGTGATCTGATTTATTATATGCTGAAACGGAGTCTTCCCATAAGTCATGCAGTATAAAATGCATCCTAAGGACCACACATCACTTTTTGGGCTTATCTATGAAAAAACCCACCCCACAAAGCAAAATAAAATCTAATTTAATTGCATTTTCATAGAAGGAAAGAAACAAGCACTTATATACTCATCCAAGAATAGCATACTTTAGTAGTTCTCACAGCTCAAGAAGGGTGGTGCTATTATTACCCCTGTTTTACCACTGAAGAAACTGAGGAGGAAAGTAAAACACTTGCCCAGTTTCACAAACATAGGCAATACCTGAGGAGGGATATTCGATCTAAGGTCTTCCTAACTCTAGGCCCAGTGCTCTATCCACTAGGTCATTTAGTTATCAGAATCACCAGGTATCCCAAAATTGAAAAATATTTACTCTTAATATTTAAATTTCAATAAGCTCCAAGAAGAAACATCGTCACTGTCATAAACTACTTTATTTCATGAAGATTTTAGAGTAAAACGATTCATTAGCAGAGCTTTTGTCAAAAACTCTTAACAAGTATCACCAAAAACTTTATTTGGTTATTGGTTATTCAATTTAATAGCTATAAAAATGGAACAAATTAAGAAATCTACAAATCACAATTTCCTGGCTTGGTAAAATGTATAGAAATCATCAGAAAAGCCTACAAAGATTTGCATGAACTGATGCAGAGCTAAATGAGCAGAACTGAGAGAACACTGTACTGTGATGGCAATATTCTACAATGATCAACTGTGAAAACTTGGCTACTCTCTGCAATGCAATGATCTGGGACAATTCTAAAAGACTTTAGGACAGGGAATGCTCTCCATCTCCAGAGAAAGAACCGTTGGAGTCAGATGGATATGGATCAAAGCACACAATCTTTCACATCAGTTTTATGGTTTTAATTTGGGGTTTGGGTTTTATATGAGTGCTCTCACAACCATGACCAATGTAGAAATGTGTTTTGCATCATAATACATATATGGTCCAGAAAAAAAAAGAGAAATTACAGAATCACATAATCTTAGATCTGGAAGGGAACCTAGAGATTATCTAATATAAAGCTCTCATTTTATATCTAAAGAAACTGAGGTTATGAGAAATTGTGATTACCCCAATATCGCCAATTAAGCTGCTTTTAAAAAGAAACACTATTCTGTACTTTACTGTGCATATGATATGACCATATTATTACTGAAAGCATTTTTTAAGAAGAAATTCTGTTCTAACTTTTGGTAAGGTCAGACTTTAATATTACCACAACTACTTAAAAGTCCTTTGGAATTCTGTGACTATTAGGGATTTTTAAAAATGTAGTCTGTTACTATTATCACATTACCTTAATTTCAAAAAGAAATGAAATAGGGAGATTTCTGTAGTCGATAAACCAACTGTATTTAGTACCTGAAAGATCACTCAGTATTTCTAAATAGTATCAGTTATTTAGAAAGTTCCTTTGTATAACAGCTATTACTATGAAGAATTACTAGATTCTAGTAATGCTGAATTAATCTGCTATTAAAAAGTATACCTTTGATTTTGATTTCCCATTCTCTCTTGAAGAAGACATATCTTTGATGGCTTCTGGTGGCATATAATTAACTGTACCAACCTATTTGCCAAACAAAAATTAAAGAGTAAAATACTTTTAGTCTTCATTTCATACTATTATAAAATTCAACTCTTACATGAGACAATATAGAAATTCCCTTAACACAATCTGAAATTTGAAGTACCTTCTATAAATCAGCTCAAGCCTTCAGGAATCATGGAAACTGAAAAAAACTAGTTACAAAAATATCTAAATACAGTTTGTGAATGAACTAATGTTAATAAAATTATTTAATGCCTATAGCTAAGTAAATTAATGCCATCTTGCACTGTGAACAACAATTTTTTTCTTACCTGAGAATCTTTAATAATGCTTGTCATATCTGGCTGTATTTGGTTGGCAATCCCAAAATCAATTAGCTTAAGCATTCCATCAACTATCAGAAAGTTAGCAGGTTTCAGATCACTATGAACAATGCCTTCAAAATAAAAATCCATTTCACAATTAGAAAACAAATTATGCACAGACGAATTCTTCCCACCACTTGACACAGGCTGAGACTCTCTCAACAAATCATTTATTTGGTGTTCAATATTTGCTAGATAATCTTGGCACCATGTCAGACAATTTCAAGATACAAAGTAAGCATCACTATGTGGCAAGGACTTTCTTACTACAAAGAATTCATAATCTCTTTTGAGAAGACAAGACACACAAAATAATTAGTGAACAAAATTATACTGTATGTTATCAATGTTTCTTCCTAATGTCAAAATATTAAATTATGTAACAGGCAATAGAGCATTATATAATAACTATGTAGTTTAGCTAAGTGCAAAAGGAGTTGGAAAAGGGAAAAAATTACCTTATCCTGAGCATTACAATGATACAATTTCAGATTTAGAAGACTTAGTGATCATGTAAGTTCAACCCCTGATCACACGTTAAGAAACTGATACTAGTAATGACAATAACATGGCATTTAAATAATGTTTTACAGTTAAAAAGGCATTTTATACAAATAACTATCATTTTCATGGATGAGGACACAGAAACCCTAAAAGGTCAAGTGACTTACATTATGGTCATATAGCTATTTGGATTCCAAACTCAAACCCAGATCTTTCAGACTCTAAATCCATCAGCAGTCAAAACCACTATACCAAAGCCTAGGTCAAATCATTTGCCTTTTCAATGGAAAAGATTCATCAGATAAAGGTTAATGATACTAACTTTAGCCCTAGTTATTAGCTAAACTTGAATGTTAGTCATTTAGAACATTACCCCTAACAAGGGTCCTTGATTATACCTTTATGTAAAAAGAAAAATCAAATCAAAATATACAGTCCAAGCCAAAATATTTTTATACTGGACCATCCATTTACTTCCAGTAAAGATGGCAGAGAGAACTGTAGAATGGTACATCATCTACAATATTTTACTAGGACTCTTCTCTGAATCTTCTATCATTTCTCCTGCCAATCTTTCTAGTTTTGTTTTTTTAGCTCTGGCTAATAAACTGGATAAACACAATAGATTCCAATTGGCCATAAATTCTACATTTATGAAGTTGAGTAGTATTACTGTTTTTTCCAGCTCCCTACATATCAGCTCTCAATCACTAATGAATTCTGATCTTTTTCTTATGTAAGAAGATAAACAAAATGAACAAATAATAGTTATCGAGGCTGACTGATGAGAAAATAGCAAAAGTGGTAGGAACATTTAAAGTACAAATCTTTACAACATAAAGAAAATTCAGGACCCTTTGGTGGACATTTTCTTTAAAAAATAAGTTACCTTGGGGGCAGCTGGGTGGCTCAGTGGGTTTAGAGATATGAGATCCTAAGTTCAAATCTGATCCCAAACACATCTTAGCTATGTGACCTTGAGCAAGTCACTTAACCCCTACTGGCTAGCCCTTAGTGCTCTTCTGCCTTGGAACCAATACACAATATTGATTCTAAGATGAAAGGTAAGGGTTTAAAAAAACAAAACAAAACAAAACAAAAAGTTACCTGACTTCTCAGAGTCTTAATTGGACTATAACGTCTAAAGGGCTCTTCTAACTTTGTGGTTTTCAAGAAATCAGTACTGGACAAGCAATTAGTTGTTATAAAATATCTCAGGCTCCAAGAAAAGGTTTTATAATCTTATCATGAAAAAATTTATAGAGTAGAATCTTGTTATAATTTTTGATTTCAAGAAGGACAAGAATTATGTTTTTACTGAGATGTACTTTATAACATTTTGTAATATACATATGGGAGAAAACAATCTAATTCATGGCAAAGTAATTTCAAAGTTTTATTCTTTCATAATTTGTATAAATGTCCATCTTCTACTCAGTTGTCAGACTAATCTTCCTAAAGTGCAAATCTAACCATGTCACACTCCATCCCCATTCAAATAAATTCTAGTCACTCCCTATTACCTCCAGGTGTTCGAGCCATTCATAGTTTGGCCCCCTTCCTACCTTTTCTAGTCTTCTTAAACTTTGCCTTTTCTTTAAGCCTTTACCTTCTAGAAGTTTTGGAACCATTAGTGTGTATTGGTTCCAAGGCAGAAAAGTGGAAAGGACTAGGCAAAACAGAGTTAGGTGACTTTCTCAAAGTCACACAGTTAGGAAGTGTATGAAGCAAGATTTAGATTTGAATACAGGACTTCCCATTTGGAGATCTGGCTCTCAATCCATCAAGCCACCTAGTTGCCCCCTTTTAAACTTTTCTTACATCTCCTCTATACTCTTCTGATATAGAAATACTGGCTTCCTTATAGTTCCTCACACAAGACCTTCCATCTTCCTATTCATGCATTTCACTATCTCTCATGCCTGAAATACTTTACCTCCTAGTTTCTAACTTCAATCTTTCATCAAGTCTCAGCTAAAAGTCCACCATTAACAAAAAACATTTCCTGATCCCTCTTACTAATGCCAGTGCCTTCCTTTTATTGATTATTTTCTATTTATCCTGTATACATCTTGTTTGTATACAAATGTTTGCATGTTGTTTCCCCTATTAAATTCTGAACTCCTTGTGAGGTGATCATTTGGGAGATTGGTCTCCCCAATTGATCATTTGACAAAGATGGGCAGTGTAGACTTAATCTAATTATCACAGAGGAGGGGCTGATTTTACCTTTCTCTGAATGTCCAAGCCTAGTATATAATAAGTGTTGAATAAATTCGTGCTAAGTAATGTATATTTCCATTTCACCTTTGATGAGCCCACAGATATCTGGGGAGTCAATATTCTGATGCTGAACAGATTTATACAGATGAACATGTATTTAAAAATTTACCATGCTGGTGGATTGTATGAACTGCTTCCAACATGTTTTTCCAGTAACTTTTGCGTTCCCAAGGATTGATTGTTTTTTTCTTTTTAAGCCAACTATTAAGATCAATATTTCCACATTCCATCACCATATAAATATAGCGGTCAGTGATTTCACTATAAAAAATTTAAGTTAAAATGTAATGTTATACTAAAATTAAAGTAGCAAATTGATTTTCTTCCAAAATTTTTAATTTTTTCCCCCACTTACTAATCATAAAGTCGAATGATCTTATCACTATGTTGTTGCAGTTTACTCAAATAAGCAATTTCATTCCGGTAGCTCTCAATGGTTTGATGGTCAGCTTCTTCCAAATTCACATATTTGATAGCATATATCTGCTTCTTTTCACTCAATACTTGAAAAACCTGAGAAAAACAGCACATGAAGATACACAAATATATTCTTTTTGTAAATCATAAAACTCTATGCTTATATCGCTAAGAAAGTCAGAGAATTTTTTATTGGAAATAAAATAAAAAAAAAAAAAAACCAAACAACCTTTACCTTCAGTCTTAGAATCAATAAATACTGTGTTATTGGTTCTAAGGCAGAAAAGTGATAAGGATTGGGGGCGGGGGGGAAGGAGGGGGCCAGTGGTCAAGTGACTTGCCTAGGGTTACTGAGCCATCCAAATGAAAGAAATTCTTAAAGGAACATTGAATGAAAAAAAAAAAAGAGTGAAGAATTTGTCAGAATGATTATTTTGCCTGAAACTTATGTTCAGTAAGATAACCATTTAAGTAAGGAAATGGTAAAGCAATAACTGAAATCCATACATTATCCATGAACCTTTCTGGAGTTATTAGCTTTAACCTACCTAAACATTTAGTAACAAGTAAGGAAATTAGTTTTTGAAGTTTCATCTTTCCTCTTTCCAATTTTCTCTGGCAGATGTGCTGAAAAATAGAAAAATAACCTAAAAAATATACATAAGAAAAAATTGGCAACAAAGAGGAAAAGTTGCCTCATAAAGCTGTGAGGCTCGAATGAAGGATGAATGAGTTATTATTAAGTCAAAGTCATAGGACTGTGGTTAGGAAAAGAAACTTTAAAGCTGGAAAGGAACTTTGAGATAATTTAGGATGGCTTTCTTATTTTACAGAAAAGGAAACTGAGATCCACAGAAGTTAGGAATTTTGATCATTACATAGGTAGAGTGATAATGAGATTAAATCTACCTTGCCCATTCTCAAATCTAATCACCAAAAGTGTAAACAACTCCACTTAACTTTCAAGGGGGGAGGTCTGACCCACTGTGCAAGAATGGGTGACAAATCAGAATCAACTGACTGCCCCCTAGGCAATCCTAAGAAAAGAGTCTGTTGTGACTGGACATGTAATCTAAGAGGAAGACACAGGAAGTGAGGAAAGAAATGGCCTGGATAAATTGAAAGAACTTCTGGGGCTGCTTGTAAGATAAAATTAATAAGATGTTTAAGATTAGTTATTTGGGAGGCTTAGCAAGCAGGGCTGGAGAATTCTAAATGGAATGGGGAAGCAGGAAGTTTTGTTTCTCTCTCTGAGATGGACTCCATGTTGGCTGGGGACATGTTGTAACTGACTCCCTGGGAGACCTCAGAGGAAGTGGAGTTAGTATCCTAATATCCTGGTATCCAGAAGGAAAAAGTCATCTGCCTGTGGAAAGTCTGGTTAAGACTATAAAACCTAACCAGGGTTTCTGGTCAGCTCAGGATGGTTTAGCTCCCTGACTTACCCAATTGAAGGAGTACTGGCTGATGACCTGGGAGAGAACTGAATCATCACTGGATTTTGACAGGACTCAGCAGTGAGGATCCCACTTTCATTCCTGATATTGTGCCCTGCACTGCTATAGTCTCTAGATTAGTGTAGATAAGTTCATTCCCTGACCCTGAGGCTTGCCCATAGACTGGTAGAATAGAACCCCTTTCCCTTCCTTCAAATTATAGTTCCTTGAAATTAAAAAAACCCTGTTTATAAAACCTTTTGTCAGTCTACTCACTTGTTAGTTTCACAGACTCCCTGGCTAGGTGGATCTGTGTTGGCAGTTGGGCCTCCAACTGCCAAACCCATTCTAAATTGTATTTCCCCAACTGGTTAATCTCAGTCTATTGCCTTGTCTTGTCTCGTTACCCTTCCTCAGAACCCTGATAATATTTAACCCCCAGTTTTCCCCCATAAGAGGCTCCCTCTCTTGGCTCTTGGTTGCTTGCTTCTTGTGATGAGTAACTAGGACTTGGAGGAGCCCAGACTACTGGCTGAGACCTTGGACTAAGTAAGACTGCTGTTAATCTCTCCCTGGGAATTATACATGGTGAGTGTAAAGACTAAATCTTCCTGGACTTCTCTAAAGGAATTTCCCTTTCAAAAGAGACTCTGTGACTGAAGTTTCTACTTTTGTAATCCTCTGGGGTCCTCCAGCCCTTGGGCCTTGGGCTCAAGGCTGAGCCTCCTCCTGCTAAGGACTAATTAGATCTGAACTAGGGGGCTAGAGCAAATTACTTAGTGTATTAGATTACTTATCCTATGCTATCCTCTCTCTGATATTCTTATTTTTTCTTCCTCTTCTCACTTGTAAATAAACTTCCATAAAAGTCATTTTGACTTGAGGTTATTCTTTAATTGGGAATTGATAATTATTCAATTCCCTGGCAACTAAACCTTTTAATATTAACCCAAACAAAACTCCTTTTTACCCTTTACAGTAGTTAAGGAACAGAGTTAGGGAATTAAATTTAGGTCATTAGGCTCTAAATTCAGCATTCTTTCCAGCACACTATACTGTCTGGCAGGAGGTATTTCATTATACCAATGGAAGAATCAAATCCTGGGTAATTTTAGAGTTCAGTTTCAACCTTGCAAACAGAATTAACACAGTCCAATTTCAGAACCTACATTTCATTTCATTTTGCTCTGCTGAGAGGAAATGCTAATCTAAAAGGTATAAGACATCTAAAAATTCACCAAGGTTCAATCTATTCTGTGTGTAAGGTACTAGCAGGATCAGTTCAGTAAAGACTCAGTGCTCATCAGAAATATTTTTCATGACTCCCCACCAATATTCCCCACTGGAGTTTATTCAGACCAATTCCTTTCCTTCTTAGCAGATAACCTTGATGATATACTAAGATTGAGTTTATCTGATAAAAGTTTACTCAATTCTCCCACTCCATCACCAAATTTCCTTTCACTCATCTCCTAATTCCCAGATAAAAAGAAAAAGAGGATCTCCTTTGTCAAAGGTAAGCCTTTCACCTGTCTATTTAATCTCTTTCTGCCTTCTACCAGACCTTTTCCCTTCCTCTATCAACTATCCCTTTTCTTTCCCATGTCTTCCACCTCTCTCCAATTTGTCAACTTTTTAGTTGTCCTCTACCTTCAAAAAATATTAACAATAAAGCCCTCCATTAACCCTGCCATTTTAAGAACAATAGTTATCTACATTCACTGACTCCATGGTAGCCAACTTCAGCTGGCTATAATATGATTTTTTTCTTCACAATTCTATTGAAATCCCTTTCTCGAAATTTACTGATGACCTTTTTCATCAACAAATTCAACAGCCTTTCCTCCATTCTTTATTTTCTATGACCTCTCTGAAACATGTTGGTATTACTAATATATACCCCTTGATGAGCTGTATTTTCTTGGCTTTTAAAAATGACATATGACCTTGTTTCTCCTCCCATCACTCTTAATTATTCACAGTTCTGTTACTGGCAACCTTCTTTCTATATTCTTCTGTTCATCTAATACTGCAACTACTTACCCTATACAGATAACATTCATTACCTAAATCTTTAACCCTCACATATCTCCTGAATTTCAGATCCACATTTCCACCTAAAAAGTTAGCACTTCAAACTCAATATCCCCAAATAGGCAATATCTTTTTTTCTTTCTTTCAAAACCTGGTACTCCTCTTCACTTGCCATTTCTGATAAAAGCTCTCTTACTCCAGGCTAAAAACCTCAGAGGAATCTTTGACTTCCTCTTCTCCTTTAAACTATCATATCATTTTGATTTTATCGCTAAAATAAATCTCTCACTCCCCATCTTGCCCAATGCCCACCCTCCTTTCAGGAAACCATTACTTCTGTAATGAAACAATTACCATGTACTATAATTGCTTCCTAATCAGACCTTATATTAATTTCATCTATGCATTATTTTTCATGTTAATTAAAACATCATTCACCAGCTGGTAGATCAATGAGAAGGGCAGTGTTGACTTCATGAATAGAGGGATAAAGATGAAAAAATGAGATGTGTAAGAAATGGGTCTAGCTGGTCTGGCTAGAGCACATGACACTGTAATATTAAATAGGACTAGAAAGGTAGATTAGGGATAAGACTAAAGGACTCTGAATATAAAATTTCAGAATTTGAACTTTGTTCTATACTCAGTCATTAAGACCGGCAAATAGTAGGAATAAAAAAAGATGACACTTAAATCAAGCACTGTGTAAGAGGGAATTCTTTGTTCTCTTTGAGTAAAGATGGAATCCCTTATTCTCTTTGCCTAGTTGGAACTAACTTAAGTACCTCACTAGATTGTGAAGACAGGATAATCAACAAAAGGAAAATTCACACCCTCAGAAACTCAGCCAAGAATCTGTGAACCTTTTTGATGAGTATTCATTCAGCCCTCCGGAAGGTGCAAACTAGTTCCCACAAACACTGTCCCCCTGGGCAATGTTAAGACAATTTGGAAGCTGTGATTGGCCCCTGTGAAAAGGGGAAGAGACAAGAACCCACTATAAAAGGCCCTGAATTTCTGGGGCTGGAAGAGGAATTTGACTCCAAGAAGTAGCTGGACTTTAAGAAGGAAGTCAGCTTCAAGAAGGTTGGCTTAAGGAAGAAAGCTGGCCTCAGGAGTCACCTTCAGCTCGACTCATCATCTTGACCTGCCTCTTGGAGAGAACTAGGGTGAGGGGATAGCTGGTTTTCCCTTCCTGTTGAAGATCAACAAGTCCTGGCTGAGACCAGCACCAGGGCAATATTTAGTTAGATAGGCTAATGTCTTCTCTACCCTTTTGTATTTCTCTGCTTTCACTCTTTCCACCTCCTTCGTAAATAAAAGCTATTAAAGTCATTTCGACTTTGATCAATAATACTTTGAATCAGCAACCACCACTATTATTTATAATCTTTATATATTTTAGTCAAATCATTAATTTTTAATTCCTACAACTAAAAGAAACCAGGGCAGTGATGGTGAAGCTTTGAGGGGCTGGTGAAGTGAGGAATGTCCTAAGTGAGTGCAGAGAAGGGAAAGGGAGTGGCCCAAGTGCTCCACTCCCCTCCAGTTCTGCCACCCACCTTATCCCCATGTGCTCCCATTGGGCTTCTGGACAGAAGATGTGAAAAAATGAGAAAATGTCATCAGGTGTGGTGAAGAGGGGGAGGGGAGCCGCTCTGACTGAGTTCCTCTGCTTTTCTAGTAACAAACTGGGAGGGGGGGAGGGAGGGGAGGAAGGCTTGCAGTGCACCCACAGAAAGCACTCTGTGAGCCATCTTTGGCACCCATGCCATAGGTTTGCCATCATGAACTAGGGATTCTAAGAACCAGAGATGAGGAAAGTGCGTACAAACAGACTACAAAAAGATGGAAGAAATGGTGTTATGCATGGGGAACAGCAAGAAAGAAACCACATATGATTGCACTGTAGAGTGCATGTAAGAGAGTAATAATATAAGACTAGGAAGGTAGGTAACAAGATTTTATTATAATCATCCTGTTTAAGAAAAAAGAAAATGTGTGTGTGTGCAAACTCACTAAAACTTAAAAAGTAAACAGAGCAGAAAAGGTTATATTTCCATTTAAAAGATGAGGAAACTAAAGTCAACAAAGTTATATTACTTGTCTACAGCATACAAATTAACAGATTGGACCCTAGGTCATGATGATTTTAAGTCATCTTAAACGGGCAATTAAGTTGTTAATGGGCAAAAAGTCAGATAATGATAGACTTAAGCATTGGAAGAGACCTTAGAGATCTAACTTTCTCATTTTACAAAGGAGAATGAGCTCCAAAGAGGTTAAATGATTCTTCCAGAATCACGCATTTAGTGTAAGATGTTATAAGAACCTAGGTCAGCCTAATTCCAAGTCCAACATGCCCTATTCATTTTGCACATTATTATTTCTCATTGTAAATTAATAAAACATTCTTCAACCCTCACCCCCTAACATGCTGATTCCTCAATCCAATTCCTTTTCTCTATTCACAATTAATACCTTAGTTTATCACCTCTCACCAGACTACTGAAATGAATACTTAATTAGCTTCTCTCACCTCTAATCCTTCCCAGAGCTGCCATTATGACTTTTCTTAGAGGCAAGTTGGTAGTACAGTGGATAAATTGCTGGGCCTAGAGCAGGGGTTGGCAACCTTTTTGGCCATGAGAACCATAAACGCCACATTTTTTAAAATGTAATTTCGTGAGAACCGTACAGTGCTCACAGTGCGCGCTCCTGTAATAGCGCCTGAAGAGACTTTATGGCTCCTGAAGAAAGAGCCATACGTTGCCGACCCCTGGCCTAGAGTCAGACAAATCTGAGTTAAAATCTGGCCTCAGATATTTACTAGCTGTGTGACCCCTGGACAAACCATTTAACCTATACTTCAGGGTTGCTGGGAGGATCAAATGAGGTATTTGCTTTAAAAAAATTTCTTAAAAGACTTAGCATGTTATCTTCTCCATAGTAAGCTCTATAGAAATTCTTCTGTTCCTTTCCTCCCCCTCTTACAGTTCAGATCTAACCATATCATGACTAATTAATAAAACTCCAATGCTCCCTGTTTCTAGACTTACAAAGTCTTTCTAATGTAGCCCCAATATATCTTTTTTTTTAAAACTGTTACCTTCTGTCTTAGAATCAATATTATGTACTGGTTCTAAGGCAGAAGAGCGGTAAGGGCTAGGCAATGTGGGTTAAGTGACTTGCCCAAGGTCACACAGCTAGGACGTATATGATTTGAACCCAGGACCTCCTCTCTATCTCTAGCTCTCTATCCACTGAACCACCAATATATCTTTCCAGCCTCTTTATATTACATCCCTTTCTGTACTCATCTCACTAAACTGGCTTCTATCTTGATGCCTTTGTACCAGCCATCACCCATATTAAAAATGCTATTCTTCCTCACCTGACTCACAGAATCCCTGACACTTCCTTCAAGATGCAGCTCTAGAACCACTTTCTATACAAAGCTTCTCCTGATGTCTCAATATAAAACTTATATTATATAATATAATATAGAATTTATATAACTTTTTAATGTTTGCAAAGCATTTCTGTGTTATCTTATTTAGTCCTCACAACTCTATGAGATGAGTATTATCTACATTTTACAGAAAGGAAAAAGGCTGAGGGGTGAAGTAACTTGTCCAGTCATGCCTGTGGAAGGATTTGAACTTAGGTATTCCTGTCTCCAAGTCCAGCACTATGCTAACCAGTGTAAAAGTGAAATTTGGGAAATGCCATCTAAAAGTATATATATATATATATATTTTCTAAGGACATGTGGGAGACTTTGAAACTACATTTCCCATGATTCCTCATGGTAGACAGGAAATGGGAGGATGTAAGAGAAGGAATATAGACTCCAGTAGTGACTTTGAACTTCCTCTTTGGCTACTGGGCGCAGGAGGAGAGGGGAGGTAATTATGGCTAGGCGGCAGTTTTGAATTCTTACAAGCGCATGGTCTAATGACTTTATCTATCAACATGGCTTTAATTAAAATACTAATTTACATATTTATATTAGCCATTTTTATTTTTAATCTTAATACCAGTTGTCTAATGTCCTATATTTGGTCACCTTACATTTACTTTTGTGTTCAATCTGGATGTACTTATATATGGACATGTTATCTCTGTCAAATAGAATATGTTTCTTGAGTGCAGTTAGTCAAAACACAAACATTAAAAAAAAAAAACAAAAAAAAAACACAAACATTTATCAAGTGTTTATGTACTGTTGAGGATACAAAGAAAGACATTAACAGCCCCTTGCCCTTGAGGAACTCACATTCAATTGAATGAAACAATACGCAAACAATTCTACAACACATAAGATATACAAAGTAGATGGAAGGTAATCTCATGGCGAAGCCATCAACAGTAGAAGGAAATGAGAAAAGCCCTTTGTTTTTATATCCCCAATACCTAGCATAGTCTTCTGGTGCATAACAGGAATAAAAACTAGTTCATTGTTATAGTGCCTGAAATATTACCAGTAAGAGATTCTTTGTTTTCCACTTCTTCTTTTAAAATATAAACAACTCTGCTTATTTTGGTCACTTACACTTTAGTGTTTATTAATTTAAGAGATTACATTAACCCTAACACCTACTGTATAAATGGAGATTTTGAACCTTGGACTTCAATCCCCCATAAATCCCTTGGTTTTCCCAAAATTCCCTTTAATCTCTCCTGCGCCTCCACCACATTGTTTTATATTTGGCTGTAACTCCTCCCTCTTTCTCTTTTGTTCCTGGGAGCAGGCCAGTTAGAGGGAAGAGTTATAGCCAAATATAAAACAATAACCCACACAAATGTGGAGGTGCAGGAAAGATTAAAGGGAATTTTGGGAAAACTAAGGAACTTATAGGAGATGAAGTCCAAGGTTCAAAATCTCCATTTATACACTACTTAAGAACATCTTCATTAAGGTGATGAGAATTTTAACATGAGGTTAATGAACAAACCTGGATTAAAAAGGAAATTTAAGCAGAAAAAAAAGGAGGGGGGAGTAGGAGGGCATCTGGACAAAATTATGAAAATTTGGCAATTCAATCTGAGATAGGTTCTTGAAAAATTCTACAAAAACTAAATTTACATACACCTAGCAATATTTTAAGTTTTTATTCTTAATGAAAAAGATTACTTTGTAATGCAAAAATAATCATTTACTCTCCTAATCTAGTCATTCTTCTTCAAAATGAGGATAGTAAATCTTTTCCAAGTTCCTTTCTAAATCTAAGTCTATGAAACTGATTTTAGTCAATTTTTTATGCTATGAGTCTCATCCTATTATAAAGTAGCCTTTAAACATTTTTTTTAAGACATAAAAGGGCTCTTAAATTGAAAATTATGTCCAGATCTAGAATTGTCTCTTTTATATCTTGGGCTACATTTTATCTTTAATTTATATTTACTTAAACTATGGTAAAACTCTCATAGGAATAAATTCTGGCATCATACTGCACATGTGCCTTTTCTTTTCAAGACAGCCTGTTATCAGTAAATATAAACAGAACATTATTAAATGCCTTCTAAATGTAAGGAATTGTGTTGTGTGCTGGGTACACAAATACAGAAAAAAAATTCTCTACCCCCCAGGAGCTTATAGTATAAAGATATATGTACACAAGCAGAGTATAAGGAAGACCAAGCAGAGAAGGAAATAACATTAGTAACCTGAGGATAAAGAAAGGATTCTGAGTCCTGAAAAAAATAAGATTTTAAAGGGGGAGATACAAGATAGGGAAGAGAAGAAAGTGTTAAAGGTGGGATTCAATTCCTTGAATTCCAAAACCAGTGCTAATTATATTGTATCATAAACTAATAATATATAAAGACAACCCCCCCCCAAAAAAACATATCTTATAGTACATATTGATTATATCATTTATTTGGTAACTACTCTTAGTCAGATTTGTTATACCTCATCTATTGTTGTCAGATTACTATTTATACCTTGCATTATGTAAAATTTCTATCTTGACTCTCCGAATCATCTCCAAATCAATTGTGAATGCCTTTGGGGCAGGGATCATATCTTGTTGAAAGACGTGTCAACTACAATATGTTGCATATAGTAGGTGCTCACTAAATATCTGACTTAAAATTTATTGCTTACCTTACTTGAACCTCCACTTCCTATCTGCTTTAATATGGAATAAATTCTTCCTTTAACTGAAATGTATTCATTTGAAGAAAATGATCCTGAAATCTGGAGGGAAAAAGGAAAATTAAAGGAGCAATGCATACTTATTATATAATGACTCTTTTGGTTAAGATTTTTTTTAAGCCCTAAATGCTTCTGAGGCAAATAAAATAAGAAATCAAACCCAAGATCTCTAACTTATATCCTTTCCAGATATAAAAATTACAAGACCCCAAATAAATTGTCACAGATTTTTCCAAATGTCCTAATATAAAAATCTGACCTATAGTTTAATAGGATAAACTATGATTTTTTTTAAAACCAGAGCTATGATTTCACTGGTGTGGGGAACTCCCAAAGAAAAAACTTCTGCCAATGAAATCTGGTGCCTATTATGAAATTTCTAGTTTTAATAAGTTGGTTAGGGGCATTGAGAGATTAAATGGCAGTCACATGACCTGTGTCTGTGAAATCTGTCAATATGTAAAATGTTTATTTTAATGCTTAAGTTATGACAGGTGGAAAAGTGAGAGAAGGGAGGGAATAAGCATTTATATATTATCAAGCACTATGCTAAGTAATTTACAAATATCTCATAAAATTAAATTAATTATACCTGTAAGCTTTGAAATGGAGTCGCTGGTGTTTGTTGTTGCTGCTGTAAGTAGGAAGGTTGATTGTAGGGAGTAGAAAACTGAGGTCCTGGTGGAAAGTCATTCTTCACAACTGGAGTTCTAAAACTAGGACATAAATCATATCACTAAAAATATTAACATTTTACATATGGTTTTTAGTTTTCCTATGCTAGAAAAGTTATAATTACAAATAGTGTTAATTTATAATATCAATAGCATCTGAATCAACTTTGTTATTTTGTTAATTATTTGAAGAAAATATTCATCTGGCTAAATGTGTGCTAAAGTCCCTGAATTACTTGTCCTTAATGGCAAAACAAATATGCTATTGATATCTTATCAAATTTGGAAATTTCTGAACCACCAATTAAGACCATGTTGGTGAACCTATGGAATGAGTGCTAGGGCAAGGGGGGAGGGAGAGAGAGTCCCTGCTCCCTTCCCCCTCTTCCATATGTACCTGAGGACTTTTTCTCACATGACCACGCCTTTACCCAACAGAGCTTCTTTTATGAAGATTTAGCCTTGGGAAAGAGCTGGAAAGTTGATTTATTACCTATCAATGTATTTTCTGTTTCAGTATCCTACTACTATTGGCATTTTAAGTATTTCCAAAACCAGTTATTTCATCAGTTTGACTGGCTTCTAGTTTTTCTGAGCTACAATATAACACATTCAGCATCACTGCTGGAATAAGTCATTAGTCATGCTTGGGAAAGTATATCTGACATAGCCAGAAAGACTGATGAGTGTTAAGTCAATGGCAAGACAGACTGGATGATTACTAATTAATTTCAATTCCTACAATAAAGCACTATGATTCTGTATTTAAATCATTTCACAAAGATATCAGTAACAGTGACCTGCAAAGGAAACCAGAGGGCACTGTGACACTCGAACTATTCCCATGGCAATAAAAAAAGAAAAAACATGACTAGATTTACCAGATTTTGTGAATTTAGATGTTTCCCCTGCCTTATTCCCTAATAATTTAGTATTTTTTCCTTTGTTACTCTTTTAGAAAAAAATTAAAAGAACTACCCAAGCACCCTCTTCTTGTATTTATGTTTGTTGGCCAACATTAACCACTATAATGTCTTTGGATTTATTTCAATCAACAAGTTATTTATTAAGGATTTATTATAATTGCCTACTATATGTCTGGTTCTGTATATATGCTGAGAAACTGTGCCAGATATACTTCCATCCATCCTAAGTCTTATACCTTTATAACATACCCAAAGGCATATCAACCCTACCAATAACCCATCCTAGAAACCATTCCATTAAATTAAATTATCACTATGTTCCATCTTTACCTCACAAAGGGCCACAAACTCTCCCAGGAAATTCTGTTCTTCAACTGTATCTCACGTGTCTACCTACAGTTCATATTTTATTTGAGTAGCCTTTTGTGGGTCATAGACTCAAGTTATGACTGTTACCCAAACCAATATTATTATTTAACTGACACTTATATAGCTCTTTTAGCTTTACATATAATGTCTTATTTGAACATCACAATAACCCTGTGATGCAAGTATCAGTTATTATACACATTTTAAAAGTGAGAAACCCAAGGCTCAGGGAGGTCACTTTACTTGCCCAGGGTAATAGCACTAAATAAAAGATAATGGTAGATTCTGAACCCGAATCTCCCTGATACCATGTCTAGAACTCCATTCACTATACAACCCTTCCTCTTATTTACTTATGTTCAAAAGTCATCTTTTCCCAGTAGCATTATCACTTATAATGATCATTATGAAGAACTTTACTTTACTTGTCATAAAAGCAAGAATGACATGTACTTTTCTATTCTGAACATCTGGTATATTATTGGACACTTAGAAAACAAACCACCTGCATAGTACTTGTTTCTCTTTCCCATTTCTCAATTTCCCTATTCCTCAAAGTTAATAACTTTTTTCCTTCTGATTTTGAGTTCTTGGCTTGGCTTGCTTCAGGGGGAATGAAAAATAATTAATGAATATTTTGAAGAAAAAAATTTGAAAGATTAAAGAAAGTACCAAAAGTATTAATGTGGTTGTGCAAAAGCTATTACAGATCAATCTGAAATAGATTCTTTATCAAATTCATTAGTCAGTGATCAACTTCATCTTTGCTTCCACTATTACCTTAAAAAAAGGAGTACTTGGCCATGTCTAATTATCATATAGAAAAAAGTTTTACATCTTTAAAGGCTTTGCATATAGATTTAAAAAAATAAACTGAGATGAGAACTTACTGAAAAAGATAAATAAAAAAGGCAAAGGCATTACCAGGCCATGTAGTCATTTAGTGTGCTGTTGCTAGGTGTGTTGCACATAAATTTGTTATCAGTTCTTTTAGGAGCTGTTACTGGTGGAGATTGTTTTGAAATTGTTAAGCCTGGTTGTTCAAAACTGGAACGTTTTTGCTAAATGAAAAAGAAACAAGTTGAAATTTAAAATGATTTTCACATTCAACACTACTTAGTAATAATTTCTATACCTAATCAAAAAGAAAAGACTAGGAAAAAAACAGGAAAAAGAATGCTAAAGCAAAACAAATTACAGTATACACTTACACAGTTCTCTAATACAGTTATTTCAGTCCACTTTTAAAATGTTTCTAATTTTTTCTACCCTTAACTAAAAGGGTCAATTGAAGCTTCATTTCCCAACAAAATACTGCCATTTTCTAGTTTTAATAATCTGTTCCTAAAAACATAGCTATTTTAGCCAAAAATGGTGGGTTTAATATCTTTAGTTTTAATTATTTCCCAAAATATATGACCATTCATTATAGAGCTAAAATTCTGACTATTCAATATATTTAACGCTCTTTTCTTTTTAATCATCAATTTTGTTGAGTATGATAAGCCAGCAAAGGAAATCTCAAGTGCAATATGATGACATTTTTCAAATAGTTTTCTAAATAGACTATCTTTCAGAATTATACATTTGTTTTATTTAACAGAAATAATTATGATCAATGGACAAGAAAGTTACCTCTGGTACGGAATTTCGGTTTGCCTCTGGAATTTGCCATTGACTAGAAGACACCACAGAATTTTGGTTTAAGGACTCTGATTTTCTATTACTACTATTGAAATTAGATTGTCGAGGGATCTGGTTATTTTCTGGTGCTTTTGGTTCTTGATATTGTGCTTTGTTTTCTGAAAATTATATTAGTATACAATAACATTTATATAAACAACTTCATAATACAATCTCAAGCTATTACCAAAATTACTTCCATTTTATATAGAAGTTCTTTGCTCAAAAAAAATCTGTAATGTACCTTTGGCAGGCCATCTTGTAGAAGATCATCCTACTACTAAAGAGAACTCTGTATTTATTATTATTTTTTATTTGAATACCTCCAGTTAGTTATCAAAAAAATTTTGATATGCAACCATCATACTAGTGAAGAAATACAAAGTCTTCACTTTTCATTGGCCTTTAACTGAGTTTGACCTGGACACTACAGAATTGCAAGTCAAAGTTTATACTCTACCACAAAGAAAACCCTTAATAACCTTAAGAAATTTGATAACTGTCCCCCAGTCTTTTGTCAGCTTGAAATCTTACTTAGTATTTCAGACTACAATCAATCAACAAACATTAATCACTAACATTAATTAAAGCCAGGCACTCTTTTGCCTGGTCACTGATAGTCATTAGTCTAACCGTGAAGTTCTTCCAAATCCTCAAATGACAACTAAAAATTAAAATATATTGAGCATTGTTTTATTTTATTGTATCTCCTGTCAAATACTGATACCATATATGAATGCTCTCAGGCCTATTATGCCAGTCGATAAGGTTCACTATAAGATGATATGGAAAACAATAAAAATATCAGTAATCTCTATTTCCCACTAGAAACATCAAATCTACACTAAATCAGAATGCTAACATACAGTCTAGGCAAAGCAATTGTATCCAAATATTGTTTGGGGTCAAATGCTCTTGACCTTTGATACTCTTTATTAGGAAAATTTGTATACTCTGCTTTCAGAAGATCACTTGGAATTAATTCCTTTATTTTGCAAACTATACACATTGTGGCAGAAACCATGCTAGAAATAAAGAACACAATTCAACCACATTGACAAGTTAATTTCCTTGGGGGAAAAAAATACAGTGGACTGTTTTATAGACCCCTTTAATCTTTTTAAGTTTATTTTTATTTTTTACCATTTATATGTAACAACAAATTTCCTCATAAGTTTTCTATGCTCCAAATTGTCTCCCTCCCTTCATCCTTCCCCCTTCCTGGAGCTGGCAAGTAATTTAATAGTGCATGTATTATCACACAAAACAAATTTCCATATTATTCATTTTGTAAGTGAATAATCTTATAAAACCAAAACCCCAAAACATATACCCAAATAAACAAGTGAATAATCATATGCTTTCAACTGTATCCTACTTCAATAGTTCTTTCTCTGAAGGTGGATAGAATTCCTTATCATAAAGTCCCTCAGAATTGTTCTGGATTATTATATTGCTGTTAGTAGGCAAAGTCTCACATTTGATCATTACACAATATTTCAGTTACTGTGTATAAAGTTTCCCTGGTTCTGCTTATTTTCCTTTTTGATTTGACTGGATAAGTATATACAGGACATACTTCTTTCCTTCAAATTAAATAATCTTTCACACAAAATTCTCAGTAATTCTCTCAGAACACATTCCTTAGAGAGGAATCTCTCAGTTGGAAGTAACTCTAAAGATTGTCTACTTCAACACATACTTAAAAAAAATTCCCTTCCATAAAATTCTCTAGCAATTGTCCCCCCCACTGTCTGTCTGAAAACTTGTAGAAATGTGGAACCTACCTCTATAGGTCTTCTTTCAGACCGCTTCTAATTATTAGGAAATTCTTACACATTTTTTTTCTATCCACACACAATTCTTAACAAATGCTTATTCACCAAGGCCCAAGAAAGAACAGAGTAGTGAAGGAAAACACAAACATCTCTATTTCAGATAATAATTACTCTCTATTGGTATTTTCAGCTAAACCTCATTTTATTTGTTTTAGCCAAGAAAAAAAAATTTCTGAGGTATTTTTGCTTTTTAAAAGGAAAAAATTGAATTGAAATATTTTATTACCCACCTTTCTCTACTTTGGATCTCTTACCTTCTTTTTTGGTTGGAAGACAAGATCCTGTTTTATTCCTTAGTGTTATTGTTAAATCAGGAGCAAGCTCTGAACTCTTCTCACCTGATAACTGAAAATCCATGGAGTAGATATTTTGAAGTGTCTATATGAAAAGATTGAAAAGCTTCAAAGTGCCAACTAAAATAAACTCCATATATAACCCTTAGTATTTTTCAATCTTATTCATCTCAGTAAAAGGATCACTAAATACACTACCAAACATTTTCATGTGTATACATATAAGCATATATACATATACACTTATAAAGATTTGTGTTCAATCTGTAGCCATGGCAAAGCTAATATTGGATAAATTGTTTTCACTAAGGTTAAAGTTTACTACTTATGGGAAAAGTATATTAGCTATGAATGCATATGGTCCCATGATCACAAATTTCAAGTATTCTTTTTGGTATGAATATAACTTTACTGAGCCAAAATAATTATATTAACTTGAAATGAACACTTTTGTGAATATTTATGGACACTAAATAATTGTAATCCCAAATAATATATGTCTAAAATATCACAACATTTTCTAAGATTAAAGAGGTTCTTGGCTTACATCAAAGATTATCATTAAACACAAAAGTACAAAAATTTCACATCTAGGAAGAATGGTTTTCCTTTGCCTTATCATCTAAGAAGGAGGCAGATTAGTTTTCTTTCTCTCTCCCTATACTCCATTGTGTTCAAACAGCCATTCTAAATAGGGTATTTAAAAAGGGATGGTTAAAAAAAAATGGAAAGGATGCTGAGAATTAAAGAGAGACATTTATTCTTTTCTATTTCGAATCCCTGGGCAAATTCTTTTTGTTTTTACTCAAAAACTTTAGTGGTTCTGTGAACCGATTGATTGCTGTGGATACTCTGTCCTATATGCTCATCAAATTTATCCAAATCTTCCCATACTATGTGATTCTTGTTTGGGTCTTATAAAGCATACAAGATTTACCCAACACCCTTGAAGCTTTTTAATATCACATAAGTGCCCAGGTAGTGGACAGGTTTCTATATAAGAAGTCTGCCATCTTTTCCAATCACATATTTCTAGAGTGATAGTACTATTCTGCATTTTACTGCCCACCTACTGGTGAAAAGTTCCTTTGTTTAACGAAACTGATTCTCAAAGAACAGGACAAGATCTATTGCTGGGACCACATAAGATCATGTAAGAACATGTTATTTATTATTTTGTAGTAAATCTCAGAACATGAGAAGCAATTAACTTACAATAGCATGACTACAAAAACTCTAATAAATTAACCTTTCATTTGTTTAGGTTTTTTTTTTTAATATTATTTTATATATAGACTAAAAATAAGAAATACCTTTATATCTTTTAACTCATATGAATCATCTTCACTTGGTTCTGGTTTAGGCACAATCAAATCTCTATATTCTGATCCAGGAGTTTGTCTGTTATCCATGAAAGAAAATAATTTTAACAATTATCTAGGGAGCACATATCTCACTTCTGTCAAGCATACTCATTCTGGAGTCGAGAAGAATTGGGTTAAAATATCATCTCTGCCACTGACCTACATGACCTCAGGCAAATTATTTAATAACCTCTCTGACTCAAAAATCAATGTTCTTTACCCTCTCTCATGCAGCTCTTATTTAATATTTTGTATAATTATGATTATGCCATTCCCCAAAAGACGAGCATCCCCTAAAGGTTAAATTCTTTAGTACCACAAAGAGATATACATATATATAAACATTTGGCTCTTTTCCTTTTTCCCTGATCATTTTGGAAAGAGATCAAATAGTGGTATTTTGGGGTCAAAAGATAAAATACATTTTTGTAACTCTTTGGAAATAATTTCAAATTGCTCTCCATAATGATTGGATATCTTCACCAACAGTGTATTCGTGTCCCGATTTTTCCACATCCCCTCCAGCATTTGTCATTTTCCCATTCTGTCATTTTAGCCAATCTGATAGGTAAGAGGGTACCTCAGAATTATTTTAATTTGCATTTCTATAATCCATGACAACTGAGCATTTTTTCATGACTAAAGACAGCTCTGATTTCTTCTTCCAAAAACAACCTGCTCATATCCTTTGACCATTTATCAATTCAGTATTGACTCATTCTGATAAATTTGACTCAGTTTTTGATATAGTTGAGATGAGGGCTTTATCTAAAAAACCAGCTATTATATTTTTTCCTCAATTTTCTACTTTCCCTCTAATGTTAGCTACATTGGTTTTATTTGTATAAAATCTTTTAAATTTAATCTAAACTATCCATTTTACAACAATGCTCTCTATTTCTATTCATAAATTCTTATCCATAAACCTGATAAGTAATATGCTCCAAGATTTAATGTCCCTTTATGTCTAAATCAATTATCTCTTTTGACCTTAGTAAACAGTAAAATATACTGATTTATATTTTCTGCCAAATGGCTTTCCAGTTTTCTCAGCAATTTTTTCCAAAACAGTGAGTTCTCATCCCGAAAGTTTAGATGTTTCTGTTTATCAAACATGATATTACTCTAGTCATAATTATTACTATATATTATATACCTAACTCTATTCTACAGACCCATTAATCTGTTTCTTAGCCAGCACTAAATAATTTTGGAAAATTACCACCTTATATTACAGTTCAAGATCTAGTACAATTAGGCCTCTTTCTTTTACATTTTTTTCATTAATTCCTTTGATATCCTTGACCTTTTGTTCTTCCAAATGAATTTTGTTATTTTTTCTAGATCAATAAAATACTCTTTTGGTAGTTTAATTGGGATGGCACCAAACAGATTAGTTTAGATAGAATTGTCATTTTTATCATGTTGATTTGGCATGACATGAACCCATGAACCCCCATGAACTCATGAACAATTAATATTTCTCCAATTATTTAAATCTGACTATTGTATGAAAAGTATGCTATAATTATATTGATAAGAGTTCCTGGGTTTGTCTTGGCAGGTATACTCAGGTATATTTTATATAGTTGTTAAACAAATATGAACTAACCCCTCTAAATTTTGAGGGTTATTTGCAATAGTTAGTTCATCCATAACATAACTGAACAGCATTATGATTATTTCTATGAGAAAAAAAGCAGA
Source organism: Gracilinanus agilis (assembly GCF_016433145.1). Classification (NCBI taxonomy): domain Eukaryota; kingdom Metazoa; phylum Chordata; class Mammalia; order Didelphimorphia; family Didelphidae; genus Gracilinanus; species Gracilinanus agilis. Next base: position 321,966,660 of record NC_058133.1, on the reverse strand, counting down.
GTTCCAAACAGGAAGTCTGGATACAAAAAAAAATGTACTTCCTTGACCCAGAAATCATAGAATATAGAAGAAAAATCACATCTTGCTTTTGTCACTCCAATACTGAAATAGAATTTACCTCTTTTAAGGAAGCCACAGAACAAAATCTTTTAAAACCCTTACCTTCCATCTTAGAATCAATACTGTGTACTGATTCTAAGGCAGAAGAGTCGTAAGGGCTATGCAATAGGGGTTAAGTGACTGGGAGCCATACAGCTAGTAAGTGGCTGAGATCAGATTTGAACCAGATCTCCCATCTCTGGGCCTGGCTCGCAATTCATTGGGTCACCCAGCTGCCCCCACAGAACAAATATTAAGCATCAACTGGATGCATAACATTCTGGTGAAGATATAAAGATATAATATTACTTGTGTCCATCACTTTAGTAGGATAAAAAATTGCCTAAGAAGTCATAAGCCATAAAATGTAACAAGACATATAACTTAATGTAGATTGTCTATAATTCACATTAGAGTTCTAATGAAGTCTAATAGAAATAGTTGTTACTAAAATAGGTGGTAGTGACAAGAGATTTGTGTTATAGTTGCTATTTATATGGAAGTAATGTTTAAAAGGTGTGTGTTTGTATCCTGAGGACTGCCTATATATATAAAGGGTGTTCTAGAGTTACCTAAGCTTCATTAGCTTAAAAATGTACTAAGAGGAGTTCCGGGTTAAGATGGCGGCAGAGTAAGAAGCAGCTCTTAACCTCTCCTGACCAAAACACACAAAACTCCTCAAGGGGACATAAAAACAAGTCCAGACGAACGGAGGAACCCCACAACAGGGCACAGCGTGGAAGGTACCTGGAATCGAGGCATTTCCATGCTATAAAGGGGTGAAACAGCTCTCACTAAATCGCAGGCTGAGCAACCACCCCACCCCCACCCCCTCCACACACAACACCTATAGCGCCGAAGCCAGCTAAAAAGAAATAGAGCAAGTTTGGGGCACCCATCGAGTCATTGGCAGCTCCGGGGCCTGTTCCTGAGAGCAGCAAGATTTAGGACCCCAAAAAGCATAAGAAAACACACAAACTCTGAGCGCGGGAGTAGGGCGCAGAGAACGGACACAGGGCGCAGAATACAGGCTCAGGGCGCAGGTGCGGGCGGAGGCGTGGGTGGAGCCAGACACAGCCACAAGCTAAAGCTCTGAAACCCTGAGTGAGGAACCAGTGCAGATGGGTATAAGACTGTGGAAGCAGAGCCCTGAGACTTGTAAAGAAACCTCCAGCAGAGGATCAAGCAAGGGGGTCCACCAGGGGTCTTGACCTTGGAGAAAACCAGAACTCAGACCTCAGGAGCCAAAAGATCGTGGACAGACCCTGAGCGCAAGGATAAACGTGAGAAGCTGCTGGGCTAATGATCGCTACCCAGTCTCAGGAAGTTCAGAAGAGAAAGATTAAGAACAAGAAAAAGAAGTCCTTAACACTAGACAACTTTTACACAGAGAAAATCCAGACAACCGAGCAAACAGAGGAGAAGAACAAACAAGTATCCGGACCCTCCTCAAATAAGGAAAACTCCTCACAAGCTATGGAAGAGTTCAAAACTGAGATTTTGAGGAAAATGGAAGAGATCTGGCAAGAAAATAACAGTTTAAAAGGTAGAATCTTGCAATTGGAAAGTGAGTCTCAGAAACCAAATGAACTGATAAGCAAATTGAACACCAGAAATGACCAGATTGAAAAGGAATACCAGAAGCTTATAGCCGAAAACCAGAAGATTATGGCCGAAAACCAGAAGATTATAGCTGAAAACCAGTCCCTAAAGGCTAGAATTGAGCAGCTAGAAGCTAATGATCTCTCAAGACAACAAGAACAAATAAAACAAAGTCAAAAGACTGAAAAAATAGAAGGAAACATGAAATATCTCAATGAGAGAGTGACAGACCAAGAAAACCAGTCTAGAAGAGACAATTTGAGAATAATTGGTCTCCCAGAAAAACCAGAAATTAATAAAAACCTGGACTCTATACTAACAGAAATTATTCAGCAAAATTGCCCTGAAGTCCTACAGCAAGAGGGCAATATAGACATTGAAAGGATCCATAGAACACCTGCGACATTCGATCCAGATAAGAAAACGCCCAGAAATATAATTGCCAAATTCAAGAGTTTCCAAGCAAAAGAAAAAATCTTACAAGAAGCCAGAAAGAAACAATTCAAATATCAAGGAACACCAATCAGGATCACACAGGATCTGGCAGCCTCCACGCTAAAAGATCGCAAGGCTTGGAATACGATATTCAGAAAGGCAAGAGAGCTGGGCCTGCAACCACAGATCAACTACCCATCAAAATTGACTATATATTTCCAGGGGAAAGTATGGGCATTCAACAAAATTGAAGAATTCCAGGTATTTGCACAGAAAAGACCAGGGCTAAATGGAAAGTTTGATATCCAACCACAAAAATCGAGAGAAACATGAAAAGGTAAATAAGATACAGAGGGGAAAGAAAGAAAACTTATAATTTTTAAATTTGCTTTTTTAAGGGCTTCAGTGAGATCTAATTATATGTATTCCTATGTAGAGAAATGTTATGAATAATTCTTTGTAATGAACTCTATTCACTTTTATAATATTCACTATTATAGTAATCAAAAGAATAATTCACAGGGTGAGGGTGGAACACTAAATAATCTAAGATGACATGGGGGATGGGAAAGAGGGGGTGAATAGCAGGGGACACCAAGAGAAACTTGAGTGAATAAGAAAATAGGATATTCTATTACACACAAAGAGGGCATGGGAAGGAGAGGGGACAAATACTATTATAAGAAGGAGAGGAAGAAATTAATTTACCTATTTAGTGCCATACCTATCAAGCTACCAAAAAACTTCTTTATTGAATTAGAAAAAACTATAACAAATTTCATTTGGAATAACAAAAGATCAAGAATTTCAAGGGAAATAATGAAAAAAAA
>NC_058133.1:321897285-321963294 GCF_016433145.1 Gracilinanus agilis | reverse complement strand
GAGGGGATGTGGCAAAATTGGGACATTAATGCATTGCTGGTGGAGCTGTGAACTGATCCAGCCATTCTGGCTGGCAATTTGGAATCATGCTCAAAGGGCTATAAAAGAATGCCTGCCCTTTGATCCAGCCATACCATTGCTGGATTTGTACCCCAAAGAGATCATAGATAAACAGACTTATACGAAAATATTTATAGCTGCGCTTTTTGTGGTGGCAACAAATTGGAAAAGGAGGGTATGTCCTTCAATTGGGGAATGGCTCAACAAACTGTGGTATATGCGGGTGATGGAATACTATTGTGCTAAAAGGAATAATAAACTGGAGGAGTTCCAGGGGAACTGGAGAGACCTCCAGGAACAGATGCAGAGCGAAAGGAGCAGAGCCAGAAGAACATTGTACACAGAGACTGATATACTGTGGTAAAATTGAATGTAATGGACCTCTGTACCAGCAGCAACGCAATGACCCAGGACAATTCTGAGGGATTTATGGTAAAGACGCTACCCACATTCAGAGGAAGGACTGCAGGAGAGGAAACATATAAGAAAAACAACTGCTTGAACGCATGGGTCGGGGTGGACATGATTGAGGGTGTGGACTTGAAACTACCACACCAATGCAACTACCAACAATTTGGAAATTGGTCTTGATCAAGGACACATGACAAAACTAGTGGAAATGTGCATCGGCCATGGGTGGGGGGAGTGGGGGGGGCGAAGGGGAAAGTAGGAGCATGAATCATGTAACCATGTTAAAAATGAATATTAATAAATGTTTGAAAAAAAAATGTATTAAGACTTTTGGGATATCCTATATTTAACTGTCCTCCTAAGTTTCACATAGACAATAAGAATGTCTTTTCCATACTTCAACAATGAATCAGGATCATATGGTTGTAGGGTCATATCTTTTACACCTACAAGGCATTTTAATGGTTAACCTGAGGAATGAGGATGAGGAAACAGGCCCATGGAAATTAAATAATTTTTTGTTCAAACATCTAACAAATGTCTATAGTAGAATTTGAACCCAGATCTTCCTGACTCCCTAGCTATTTGTATTATTTTTTTAAGTTCCCCCAATTCTTCTGCTCTCTGACAATTTTAGAGACAACTTCCTATTCAACAGTTTCCAAAGTTCCATGATTTACACATTAAGTCCACCACAACCAAATAAGGGAAAAGAAATAACTTTGAGCTCATCATCACCAATAGTGGTTTCATTGCAATAGTTTAGAACTCTGAAGCTCCTCCTACTTCTACCCTTCCATCTCTCCATCTATTTTAATCCTAAACCAGTTTCCCCATCCTGGTCTAACTCTCATCGATCTCTCAGTTCATCATTCATGTTCTCTCACTTTCCTCCCTTTAAAACTTTGACACTTTATATTTAGCTAGTCCTCTAGCCTCAAATCCTTTCCATTTTTGTACTATTATCTCTCATACTTTTGTCAAAACTCAACCTTGGCTTACCCTGACCATTTGCCTTTCTGTTCCTACTTGCAAGGCACATATATGCCTGTGATATCATACCTCGGCCCTCAAAGAGTGTGACCTATTAATTATTCCCTTTCTTTTTCTAATTTTCAATCTCTCCCTAGCTAATGGGTCCCTTCATGCTGTCAAAAATTTGCAGAGGGCTCCCCCATACTTTGAAGAAAATCCCTTTACTTAATCAGGCTATTCCCTCAAGCTATTATCCTCTATTTTGTGTCCCTTTCATAGTCAAAATACTAGAAAAACTTTCCAAGCTCATCACCTCTACTCTATCTCCCCCCAATAGGAATTGAATCTATATCTTAACCCCTTATTAAGTGGCTTCCAACCACAAATGCTTAATTAATTGCTTTCCAAAGTACCATTCCTTGGCAAAGTCATCATCTTTCTTGACTTCAAATCTTGGCTCATGAATGCCTTAATGAGATTTTAAAAATTCCAATTATTGAAGATTTCTACCTTCCTATATATTTTCCATATAAACTCCAGGACCTAGTGGTAGTAAACGCTTAAGCAGGATTTTAATAGGAAATACAATTTTAATCATTACAATTAATCTGTAAAACTTAAAGATCATTTTAACATTCTTTTCTAACATAACAAAAGCAAAAAATATGCATAAATGAAAACATATTAAAAATGTCTTACCTCTTTATAAAACTCTGTCCAACTGGACCATCTCTCTTCACAGTTCCATCTGGGCTATTTATAAGGTTAACTGGGACCCTTCCAAATGGGCATGACTAGAAGATTTTTGGAAAGACCAGAGTAACTAAATGTGAAATTAAATAAATTCCAAAGCCCAATCCCTCACAATTAACATTACCATTCCACACAAAATATTTTCAAACTCTTACTGGTGTAGATTTGTTTAATTGTTTCAAGGGATTTCTACCACTCATCTCTGTATCCTGAGGAGGTATATTTTCCCTAAAGAAAATACAATGAAATTTAAGTTACAATTTCTATATACTTATAAAAGTAGATAATAAGCACGTTCAATAACTCAATTTTCTTACCCATATAAAAATCTGGCCACATTAGATGGTCTTCTGGAATCACAATTAGTATTTCTATTCTGTAAATTTCCAAGTGGGTTTTGGAATGATTCTTGGGTGGTTAAAATGGTAGTTGCTGTAAACAATTTAAAGATTAGTTTAATTTATATATGTACATGGTTGGGTATATGCAACCCTTGAATATAATTCATAATTTTGTCTTTAGCTCCAAAAAGTCCCTTCACATACATGAGAAACTTATCAAGAAAACTGTCTTATTTGTTAAAGATGTTTCCTTAAGAAGTTTCTCTAAGTCTTAATAGTATATTAACATAATATCCCATTCCAAGAGTCACCTCCAAATTTGAGATCCACTGATTTTCTTAAATTGAAGTTTGAAAGTCACTTTTTAAATGTAGTTTCTAAGGTGTTCTTATTTTTAAAAATAATGTATGTCCATAATATGAAGTTACATATACATATCATACTGAAAAAAAAAAAAATCAGAATCCCTTATTTACAAGAACCAACCATGGACCAAATGGAAAAACATGTACTATCAGATTTACCTGAAAAGTTGTTTTTTTCCTCCTCTGAAAGCAATTGTTTTTTCTGTAGATTTAAATTTTGTATGGCAATTTTTAACATTTCTAGTGGGACTGCACCACATTCTATAGCCTTTTGAAGAAGTTGCTTACTTTTTTTGAAGTTACCTAACAAAAATAAAAAACAAGAATAAGAGCATCCCCTCCCCTCCTCAAACACTGAACCCATTTGATTTGACAAAAAACACTTGGTTATATAGGCTTTTCTGGCAACCTACAATTCTATCATTAAGTTCTAGTTTATAACAGAAAATAGGAAAATGAATAGTAGGGTGGTCTCAATTTGATTTTAAAGCACAGTTTCTCCCCCTAGACCAGGGGTCGGCAATGTATAGCTCTTGAGCCATATCTGGCTCTTTTGAGGGCCAGATATGGCTCTTTCTGCAGGAGCCATAAAGTCAATTTTTTTTCAGGCGCTATTACAGGAGCGCACACTGTGAGCACTGTACGGCTCTCATGAAATTACATTTTAAAAAATGTGGCGTTTATGGCTCTCACAGCCAAAAAGGTTGCCTACCCCTGCCCTAGACTATGAAATGGATTGGATATTTTCTTTTCTTAAAATTTTTTGTAAATAACAGGATTAAGGGCTAGGCACTTGGCCCACTTGAGAGATGAGGTAATGAAGTCAGCAGGCCCCAAGTAGCCATTTTGGACAGCAATGACCCAAGAGAAACAGGTCTTTAATGTTCTTAGGATACACGTCTTCTTGTAATGAAGGAAAGAGCTGTTGAGGTTTCTGAGTCTACTTCCTGTGTGACTGCTTTCTAATCAAAGATGTCTTGTGATAGGACTAATGATGACCTCACAAGAAGTATATAACTGGTGTGTCTAGGAAATTAGCTCTCTCTCACCTGCCCAAATGTTCAAGCTTTTGCCTCCTCCTCCTCTGTCAGTGTTTACAGTCTGTTCAGACTGTGAGGGAGTCCACTGACTATATTTAGATTTTCTTAAACAATTTTTAAATAAATATTTTAAAATTTTAAGAAATCCAGACTCTGGAGCATTTCTTTTGTTACACTGTTTCTCTTCTAATTTTAGATGTGTTGGTTTGTTTTTTTTATTAAAAAACTTAAATTTTATGTAATCAAAATTATCCACTTTTTCTTTTGTCATTCTCAACATCCTTTGTTCACAAATTCTTCCTCTATCTATAGTTAAAAAGTAGTTTCTTACTAGCTCCTCTAATTTATTCAGGTTGTGAACTTTTATATCCAAGTCACATGTCCATTTGAAACTTATAAAGTGTAAGATTCTGGTCTATACCTAATTTCTGACAGAAAAATGCAAATTAAAATCATTGTGGAATTTTGTCTCCCATTCACCAAATTATCATGGTTATAAAAGATGTAAATAGAATTGGAGGAGCTATGAGACAACATAGTGATGTAAAACTGGTAGAACTCTGAATTGGTTCAGTACTCCTGGAAAACAATTTGGAATCATGACTAAAATTACTGAACTGTTCATATCTTTTGATCCTGTGAAATATACCTTCAAAGGTCAAAGAGATAAAGATACCAGATATACCAATATATTCATAACAATACTGAGATAAGAAAATAAACAGAATGTAGATACCTATCACCTAGTAAGTGAATTAAGGTATATGAATAGAATATTATTACATTTTAACAAATAAAGGCATAATTTCAGAGAAGAATAGGACTTACATGAACTAATAAAGAGCTAATCCAAGAGAATATATACAACATCATAAAGAAAAATTTTGAAAGGCTTGAAGTATGAATTTGAAATATTCTAATTACTCTAGGTTAGACATTGCCCTTCCTAGCTTTATATCTGTTTGCCACTGTCCTTTTAAGAGTTGCTTATGATGACCCAGAGCACTGCTAGTCACCAGCCTCAATCTTACTGCAGTTGATAATTCATAAATGAATAAGAGAATAAGGTAGGACAAAAGAGGAGAATTATCAAGTGGTAGCCAGAGACTATAATTGGTAGAACAAAGCTTGGATATGAAAATACAGTAAGCCAAAAGTTGGGCACTAATTCATTCGATTCATTTGAGAAAATGCCAAACATTATGTTAGGTTCAACAATCTTTAGTCATCAGAAACCTTTGCTGTAATCAAAAAGTCCAAAAAACCCTCAAAGAACCAAATGGATAGGAACAGCTCCTATTTGGAGTCAAGCTTTTTCTTTTCTTTTTTTTTTAAAGAACTGATTACTCTGATCACACTTTAAAATGCCATAGACAGGGGTAATATTTCATTTGTAAAGTGAAAAGTCTTATTTCCTTTTTATCACACAACCAGTAAAATTACATGAAAAAGCTTCTTTTAATCAACAGAATTAATACTTCTGGTTGGAAAAAAAACCCAAACATCTTCCTGCTTCACATCTTCTTTTTCTTTTGTAAAAGCTGAAAGACTCTTGGCCATGAGACATACTTCTCCTTAGACAATATTTCTCTTAAGATTAGATATTTCTTCTCTTAGATAATAACCTCTTAAGATTTTCCTTAGATAATACTCAAATCCACAGAACGATTACACTTTCATACTTCATATTATATTGATTTAATACAAAGTATTAAAGCATACAAAGGAAAAATAAAACAACCTTTTAAAGACTAGAGAGAAGACATATTTGTAAATTATAGACAATCAGTTCTATCTTACCTTGAGATAGTTCAAACTGTGCAAAAGACACATGCACAAAAGCAAATTTCTTGCAGTTAGCTTTGGCCATCTGAAAGCAGTCACGTGCATCATCTGGTTCTTGAATACTGTAAGATGTCATAATGAAGACCAGCATGAATAAATAGAGCTACAGAAAGTTAACTTTACTTATATAAGTTAATTCTTCAAATTTCTTCAAAATATAATTATTTCAAGAATTATTCTCTCAGGATACTATGCAACATTAGTATCATTGAGAGTACTGGATGTTCAGTACAATACATTTTTGTTAGAAACAAAGGGAATAAAGGAGGAATACAACCTGTTATAAAAATCTATCAAATACTTTTAGACAATAACTTTGAGCAAATGGCCTTTAGGCATGGGATTTGATTACTGTTCATGTAGAAGATATTTAAAAAGATTGCTTACAAATGATTTCCATAGCCACATTTTTTCCCATTTATTTTCCATGAATTGCTTGGAATTCCAGTGTTAACTATAATTTTGTTTCTAAATAATTAGGCCAGCGTATCTAATTATGTTTAAAGCGATTTTAATTTTTTTCTGTTAAGCAACAACATATTACAAGTGGAAAGTAGGAGAGAATTTCTGAAAAAATATACATTTTGGATGAAGTGGTTATTTTTATTTGTTTTAATAGATACTCTGAAATCTTCATAGCAGTTACAAATAAAATTCACTTTCAAAATGTATCTGAGAAACAGACTGAACTCACAAGCAATTATTAATTGCCTAGCAAGTAAGAAGAACTCTGCATCAGTGAACATACAAAGACAAAAATGAACTCCCTTTTCCATATATATAAATATTTAAGTTAATACTTACGCTTTCAGTTCAGCGAATCTCACTTGAATTCGAGCAAAACTTTCATTTTGACCAAATTTGTCTGGAGGAAGAGCTTCAATTGCTTGACTATAACGGCCAATCAATTTATTTAGAAATCCATCATCTTGAGGAATACTTTTTTTTTCTATTTTTAGCAAAAAATTCAACCAGTTCTCTGGGTTGTTTGCTGTCATCATAATTCGGTTAACAGTTCCTGAATTGTCTGAATAAAATAATTAAAATGTACTGTGACATCTGAGAGATAAATCTACATAAAAAATTGCTAAATAAATTATCCGAAAATCACGACATCCAATAATAATTCCAAAAACATAAGCTCCTGAAAAACTATACAACTAAATAATCTCTTCATATAATGCTTTATGGTTTGCTAACTAAAAATGCATGCAACCATAAGGTACCTATCTTGTAATTTCTTTATTAGCGTATGTAGTAATCAAAAATTACTGTGCTTTCTGACTTGATATGCCATTAGTCCTTTGTTCCAGTGAATTGGACATAATTTCAACAATAGTACAACATATCAATAGTAGTTAAAACTTAGCCAATTATAGCATAGGGACAAAACCCTGCTCCACACTTGTAATCACTCTCTTTGGAGACCCCTAATCATTTCTTAAACCATTCTGACTCACTTTTTCTGCATCAATTTAGAGAGCCCATAACGTCACTGTCAAGTCTCTGGAGGTAAAGGAGCTCTGTCCTATTTAGCCGACTCTTGTAACTATCCAGTACCACCTATGATAAGTGACCCTTTGGAGTGCTATTTATGACTGCTTTGCCTCCCTGTCAGGTTGGTGTTTTTGCTGAGCAATAATCTCATGTTCTCTTGGATTCCTCTTCCTTGGCTATGAGAATGACTAGGATGTATAAGTCCCATTCTTTTCATGCTACGTACAAAAAGCCTCTTACCCTAGAGCTTCATAAAATGAAAATAAATGAAAAAATGAAATAAAGTAAAATGAAATAAAATAATTAAAGGGGGAGGGTTCATTATAATTTTTTCACATTTATGTATTTCTTGAAAAAATAATTTGGATTCCATGGTTTCATTGGGGATTTCTGTCCTCACTGTTTGATTGGTCTTATTCATGTGGGCTATTTGAAACTTTATAATCAAAATTATTGTAAGCAAAAAAAAAAAAAAAGTTTCACAAACATAGGGATCTTCCAGCCTTAGAAGAGGAGCCAGAAACAACAAAATCCTTTTCCAAAATATACATTAAGAAAATCTGGGTGAAAAAAAGGGCCAAAAAATAGAAGAAAAAGAAGAAAACAGGTAGAGAGAAGAGGAGGGAGGAGGAAGAAGAAATAAAAAGTGATTAAATCAGAGTTCAGGGTTTTGAAAAAATGAATATATATTTAATGCTGTACAACTGCTGAACTGCAGTTTCTATTGAGGGGGAAAAAAAAGCAAAATGTCTAATTGATTAATCAACTAAAACTATTTCATTTTTTCTGTTGTTTAAAGTGAAAAATAGGAAAAAAGAACTAACCCTGTCCCAAACACTAAAGTGACTTAATTGAAATTATACAGGTAATTAGATGAATAATCAGGACTTAGCCCTGGGTACTATGTGAAAACAGTTATGTCTCAACTACATTCTTTTCTTCTTCAGGCTTAACATCCCCACTTCTTTCAACCAACTCTTGTTCTGAATGATTTTGAGGCTCCCCATACAAGTACATTTCCTCTGGATGCTCTCCAACTTATCAATGTCCTTCTTAAAAGTAACATTCAAAAGGAATATAAAACTAAAGTATTTTCTGCCAAAGGCAAAGATCAGCAGTACTTGGTCTAAACTTTACATTTTTGGAATCTTCCTCTATTCATTTAGGGAAGGCTAAGTCAATAGTCATAAGATCCTGCCACTATAAGCAGAGAGAATCTCATTCCGCCATAGAAGACACTAAATAACATACTTATTCATAAAATTTTAAAATGCTTACCAGAAGTATCTGCAGAGACTTTATTAAAATTTAACTCATCAGTAAGGTCCTCACTTTTAATCTTATTTTTAATATCTCTAACTTTGTTCATAATGGAAGTGATTGTTGGCAATTCTTTACCACTTAGATCCTCGTCTTCCATTTCTAGACACAACAGGGAGAAAAAAAGTACCTTAACTTAATCCTCTTGTCCTGTTTCCAGGAGCAAAATAAAAAGATTACATTTTCCATATGTGAGGCCCTTTTCCTCATTTCTTCTCAGCAGATAGTTAAGACAATACCTGGTCATTTAAGATAAGAATAAAGCCAATAAAAGATCATTTAAGTTCTATAAAATACAGATACACACAAAGGCAGAAACTGCTGGAGTCATGAAATGAAATATGGAGACAATCAACTGCAGTCAAATTCCAAATTAAGTAGGTCACCAAAAAAATCTTCTCCAGCATCTTCTTCTTTCTAAAGGAGTTTAAAACTTGGGCATCATTCTAAAAGGCAATAGTTACAGAACCATAATTGCTTTTTTCTTAAGCTCTCCTCTAGCTGATTCCATGTCTCTATTTTTTCTTACCTACTTTTCAAATACAACAAAAATACAAAATTATTAAATGCTCAGATAACCTGGAATTGAAAGCTATTTAATGCATTAAACACATTGGGTTAGCTTTAATGAAATCTTGCTGCTGTAAATCATATTGGCAATGACATTAATTTTCATGTGTAGAATTTTCTCAAATAAGGGACATATTGTGGAACCCTTGTTTACTAGTATTGAGAGAAAGAATACTCATTATATGGGTAAATTGTAGTATCAGCTTTGACTGTTATTGGAGTTATATTATTTGACCCATAGTATCTCTCAGTACATATAATAAGGTTATATGCTTATATAATTCATTAATATGTACAGATCACAGGTCCCTCTATGACTTGGTAAATATTCTGCTCTATTTAACCTTCTGATGAGATTCTTTGAACTTTATTATGCTGTTATTCTGATAGCTGACACAAGATCTGTGGTCTGGCACATAGGGCTTGTTAAAGCTTGTATTCTCTAGGGTTAGCTTAAGAAAACCAGTCACTTTCTCTTCCCTTAAGGAATCAGAGAAGGTTCTGAATTACTCTTTATCTAATGGTATACAGCATCTTACCATTTGAATGCCTAGGCTCTCCAGTGGAGGCTTCTCCAGTAGGAAGCAGGAAGACCTGGGTCTGAATCTTCTCAGACACTTAGCTGTGTAACACTGGGAAAATTACTTAGCCATTCCATACCTCAGTTTCCTAATTTATAAAATAAGGGGTGATGGGGTAGTGGATTGGATGGTCTTTTATAGATGTTTCTGGGCTAACTAAATCTATGCTTCCCCCACCACCACGTCACCACTACCTTTGTGGCACGGGATCCATTACTCCAAAGACCTGTAGTCTTTGATGAACGAAGGCCCATATTCCAGAGGGGGCACTCAGAGCCCTCTTTGTGGGCACATGCACTATTGCCCCAGCAGAGTTCTCCAGAGTAACTTACCAGAAGGCCAGAGAGATGAGGGTCAGGCTATTCCCCTCCCCATCTCCACATTTCATATCACCAGCCCCTCTAAAAGGTTAGACATAACTGGGCTAGGCAATTGGGGTCAAATGACTTGCCCAGGATCACAGAACTAGGAAGAGTCTGAGTCACATTTGAACCCCAAACCTTCCCTTTCCTGGGCTGGTGCTTCATCTACTTAGCCACCTAGCTGTCCTAGGCTTATTAACTTTTAAGGCCAGTCCCATTCCCCCCAATCCCAATTCTCTCCTCAACTATATAATTAATTCCTTCAACAACAATTTCCCAAGAGCCTTACTCTGTACTTTATAATATGGTAGCTAAGGAAGATGGTATCAGGGAGGAATAGGCATGAATGAATCTTGGTTCTGTTGCTATAAACTGTTTATCTCTAGATCAATTTCCTCTCAATTCATAACTAGGTCAGGAGCAAAGGGACTCACACACACACACACACACACACACACACACACACACACACACACACACACCCATCATAGGGCATAAATCTCTCTTCCCCCAGGGTCCACTTTCTCTGGCTGCTCCATGCAAGCCTTCCTTTCTACTACCCTCCAAGCCCAGAAGACTTTTCTTCTTGGGTGTCCTCCCCCCTACCCCATTCAAGCTTTCCTTATCACTACCACAACCAAACCCAGAAGACTCTCTTCTTCTGATTCCCCTGTCCAAGTCTGCCTTTCTGCCACTCTGCAAACCCAAAACAGTCTTCTCCCTGGTAGACCAGTTGCCAACCAGAATCAAGCTGACCCTTCTGGTCCTACAATCCCTGTAGAGCTCTTCCCAGATGTTTTTGCCCCAGGTGGAATAATTCCATCTTATGACCCAGTTTCCTTCTCTATAAAAAGAGAAGACTAACCCTAACGTCTTTTCCAACTCTAATGTTTTAAGACCCAACCTTTGTCTAGGACTGAAGAGTTGGAAGGGACCTCAAGAGGTGCCAGCCTAGCCCAACCCTTTCATTTTGTCAAAAAGGAAGTTGGGACCCAGAATGGTTGAGTCATTTGCCCAGTCATACAGTTGATAAGACAACACTCAGCACATAGATGGAGCTTAATAAATGCCTGTAGATTAAGTAGCAGCAGCACTAGGATATCAAAGCTAGTTTTTACTTCTAGAATTCACTATATCACAGACATAAGAAACTTTCCTCAGCTATGCAGTGGAGAGGAGGTTTGGGTTTAATGGCCTCTCAGGCAAAAAAACGCAAAAGACATCCCAAGGCAGAATGTACTGAAGACCTGAATACAATTGGTGCAGTGCTCAGAGATTTGGTTGAAAGGTCAAATGCATGACACTTAGAAATTTGCCAAACCCAAACTACGGGGTAACAACAGACCGCATGTCTCCCATCTCCCCCCAGACCTAATAAATAATAAGGGAAGGAAGAGGTCAGAGGGACAACTGAAATTCCACAACCCAGAGAAAATTTATTGAGCACCACCTATATGCCAGGTACTGTGCTGAGTGCTAAGGATATAGAGGCAGAAAGGAAACATTCTCTGCCCTTAAGAAAAGGCAATGCTGTGCTGGCTGGACTTGAAGTCAGAAAAGTCTGACACATGAATCCCAACTAATAGACTATGTTGCTCTGGGCAGATCATTTAGAACTCCTTTAACTATCAATTCCCTCACCTGTAAAAAGAGCTGATCACAATACCTTTAAGTTGTGATGCTCAACTATGAAGCATTAGTCATTTAACCTTCTTCAGACTTCTCAGCTTAAAAGGATAGATTTAGAACTAGGAGGGACCTTAGGTCTCCAAGTGCAAATCTCCTCCTCATTTTACAGCCAAGGAAACTGAGATCCAGAAAAAGGGACTGGTCCAAGGTCACACAGTGACAGAGATGGATGTCAAATAGAAGTCCCCTCCTGATGCTTCATAGTTGAACATCACAACTTCAAGCTCTAAATCTATCATTGTGCAAAAAATATCAGTTATGCTTTTTTTAAAGCCTTACCTTCTGTCTGAATATAGACACTGAGAATCAGTTCCATGGCAGAAGAACAGAAGAGGCTACATGTCTCATTTTGTAGATTAGGAAAAGGAGATCCAAAGCGGGGATTTGAACCCAAGTCTCTCCTAATGTCAACCTCAACACTTTAAACCCTTAGCTTCTGACTTAGAAATCCAAACTAAGTATCAGTTCCAAGGCAGAGGAGTGGTAAGATGTAGGCAATGGGGGTTAAGTAACTTGCTCATGGTCCCACAGCTAAGAAGTGTTTGAGGCCAGAACCCTCTAGGCATGGTTCTCTACAATGAGGCACTCAGCTGCCCCTATCCTTATTTTTAATAAGGGGCTTAGATTTTGCTTAAGGATTATACTATGTAAACATTTTTGGAAATACAAAAATCATTTGAGGAGAGAAAAAGTTCCAGCAACTGGAAATCAGAAAGACCTTTGTCTAGGGCAGTGATAGGGAACTTGTGGTATGGGTGCCAAAGATGGCACACAGAACGCTCTGAGTGGGCACTCAGCCACCCTCCCTTCCTACCCCTCATCTCCAAAGTTCCTAGAAAGGTAGAGGGACTTGGGCAGAGCTGCTCCCCTCCCCCTCTCCACTGTGCCTGATGCTCTATAGCCCAATGAGAGGGCACAAAGGGTAAGGTGGGTGGCCCACAGGTGGCAGAGCTGGAGGGGAACAGAGAGCTTGGTCCACTTCCCTCAACCCCTCTACACTAGCTGAGGATATTCTTCACTTCATCCACCTCTCCACCCAACAGCTCAATGGGAGAGCTTTCTTCCTCCCCTGTGTGGAGTAAGGGGGCCAGGGTATACCCAGGATATGGGAGGAGGGTCAGCACAGTTGTCTAGGAGAGTGGGGTAGGGGCTCTAAAAGGTTCACCACCATTAATCTATAGGATCATCTGTCAAGTTCTCATATAAACTAATTTGGCTACAAATGGATGGTAATACATATATGAATGCTTTCCTACATAAATTATAAAATAGTAGGACTGGGCTACTATATTATCTCTAAAGTGTCTTTCCAGCCACCTTCTCATCTGTTTTTAAAAATATTTTCATAAGTTTAATTTATAATTCTATGTGTTTTGTACTTTAAAACCATTATTTTTTTAAACCCTTATCTTCTGCCTTACTGGTTCTAAGGCAGAAGAGTGATAAGGGCTAGGCAACGGGGGTTAAGTGACTTGGCCAGGGTCACACAGCTGGGAAATGTCTGGGGCCATATTTGAACCTAGGACTTTCCATTTCTAGGCCTGGCTCTCAATCCACTGAGCTACCCAGCTACCCCCTAAAAACATTTTTCTGAAAGAGGAATCATCAGACTGCTAAAAGGCCCAAGACACATATAAAAGGTTAAGAACCCCCAGATCTAGAGCCCAGACTCTCAGCTGAAACCTCATCAGTTATGGGGAGGAGCTTCAGAGCTTACCTAACCTCCAACAGCTAACATCAATTATCAACACAGTTCTACATACACAGGCTGAAGGAAAGCAGAACTGGGGCAAAACAAAGCTAGTTGCAGAAAACAGCAGGTGCCGCATAATCTCACTGATTAATATTTAACACTGAAAAGACACCGAGGCCAACCCCCTGGTTTTATAAATGCAGAAACTGAAGCAGATAGGGGGCAGGAGGCCGTAGGTTGACCAAAGCCCCACAGCTCTTAAAGAGACAGAGAACCCTTCCCCTAATCCTCTACTTATCACACCACCAGCGGCCGTAGGTCATCTCCCAAGACAGGAATCCCTCCCTGTCTCCCAGGAGGGTCCCAGGCCCACCTCTGGGTCCCGCTTTCCAAAACAACATGGCTCTCCGCTCCGCTCCGCCCCGCCCCAGAATTCGGCTCACTCCCCTCGGGAAGGTGCCGAGCTGGGGCTGGCGAGGGCAAAGGAGGTCCCGCGGTTCCCCCGTTATCGCAGCGAAGAGGCTCACGCCCCTCCCTCAGCTTCACCAACCCGGCCTTGGGCCTGCGTAACGGGCAATGAGGGCGCAGGAGCTACCGCCGCCGCCTTCGCCTCTCGTGCCCACTCCTCACCACCCTCCTTTACCCCACCTCACCGTCACCGGCAGAGCCCGCGAAAGGGCCCCACGAGCCGGCTGCTGCGGTGGGGCCCCCGAGTGTCCACGAAGTCGAGCTCATGGTCCCGAGGATTAAAAGGGGGGTAGGGGACAGAAGGCCCGGAATGGACGTTCCACAGCAGAGTTTGAATTTCACCGCTGTGGAAACTGCGACTTCCTATTGGTAGATTCTGGAAAGCGGAAGAACGGCTGTCGGGATTGGAGCAGACGCAAACGTTGACGCAGTCTCCGCCCCCTGCTCGAGCACTCACGCGCAGACGCGCGCATGGCTCTAAACTGTTCAGTTTTACCCACAATAGCAATTCCCGGTAACTAGGGCTTAGTCTCGTGCTTCCGGTTACAAGTGCACCTGGGAGGAGTTAGTCCCCGAGGGTGGACAGGTCACCTGACTCTTTGCTAGAAACTGCACTTTATTTTACTAACCACGGTTTCCCCTGGATTGACTGCCACTCCACGTCCCCATCCTTGTCTTTCTTTTACGCCCTGCCGGGTGGAAGACCTGACCATTTCTCCTGGGCAGAGAGCCATAAGTCATGGCCCCGGGGAGGATGTAGCAATTAGGTCCTAGATCCAGATATTACTGCCCTGCACCGAAAGCCCTTTGTCTCGTTCTCCGGTATTGAGGATTAGCGCTCTCTCTCTCTCTCTCTCTCTCTCTGTATATATATATATATATCAAAGGAAGCTAAGGTGTGTGTGTGTATATATATATATATATATATAGAAAGCATAATTCGGGCAATGTAATCAAAGGAAGCTAAAGTGTGTGCGTATATATACATATATACACCTTACATATACATACATATATATACACACACACACCTACCTTAGCTTCCTTTGATTACATTGCCCGAGTTATGCTTTATATATCTATATATTTCCACAGGCCAGGGCTTGCTCCTCCTGGACACATCCTTCCCATCCATTTTTCCTATCCCTTTCATCTATGAGAACCTACTCTCCAGCTACCTATTGTTACCCAATAATAATAGTAGCTTTTGCATAATGCTTTAATTTTTTTTAGAACACTTTACAACATTTATCACATTTGATCCTTTAAATAGCCCTGTAGGAGCAGTGATGTTATTATCTATATTTTACACTTGAGGGAACTGACTGAAATAGGTCAAGTGATTTGCCCAGGGTCACACAGCTGGTGGATGTCTGGGGCTGGATTGGAATTCAAATCTTACTGTCTCCAAGGCCTATTAACAAGTTATATTGACTGCAAATAAAGTCTACTAGCTTGCAAAATCCCTTGTCAGGCAGCCTTTAGCACAATATATATCTTACAGTAAATACGTGTTGATTCTAGTCACTTTATGGTTCACTAAGCTCTTTTGTTGCTGCTGAGCCAGTTTGCTCATCCACATCATATGATTGCTAAATTCTCAGCTATGATCTGGGGTGACATTTTTTCACTTGGAACTTCTTTCCCACTTCACTTTGAAACTCAGTTCAATTTAATTTATCCTTATCAAGCTCCAGGAATGCCAAATGGTCAAAAGAGAGACAATAGAAGGCATCCCTAAAGTCCCAGTGTAACTTAAAACTGCACCAAGACTTTTGGAACACCTGTATGTGTAAGGTGTTTTACTAACTTGAAAGTACTATGTCACCTTACACCTATCAGACTGGCTTATGACAAAAATGGAATTTGATAATTGTTGGAGGGGATGTAGAAAAATACAGGAATAAACTGTTGGTATAGCTATGAATTGTTAAGCTATTCTGGAGAGCAATTTGGAACCATGAACTAGCAATACCACTACAAAAATCTATATCCCAAAAAGATCAAAGATATGGAGAAAGTACTTACCTATATAAAACCACTGTGGCTCTTTTTGCTGTGGCAGCTGGAAACTGAAGTATTGTCCATCATTTGGAGAATGACTGTATAAGTTGTATACAATTGTAATAGAATACATTATTGTGCCATAAGAAACAATGAACAAAACAATCACAAAAAAACCTGGAAAGACCTTTGAAATGATGCAAAGTGAAGTGATCAGAATCAAGAAAACACTGTACACAGTAATAACAATAATGTAGGATGATCAACTGTGAATAAATTAACTATCAGAAATACAAGGATCAAGGATAACCCCAAGGGATTCATAATGAAAAAATCTATCCAGCACCATAGAAGGAACAATTGGAGTCTGAATGCAGATTGAAGGATGCTGTTCTTTATTTCCTACTTGAATTTTTTTTCTAGTGAAAGTGTTATGTATCTTTCACAACATGATAAACATGGAAATATAACACATGTGCAACCTATGTCATATTACTTGCCATTTTGGGGAGGATATCCCCAAAAATATGGCTCGCAAAATGTCAGAAAAAATTATTTAAAATTGTATCGACATGTGAAAAAATTTTTAATTAAATTTTAAAAGTACTATATAAATGCTAAGTATTATATTCTCTTTCCTTCATTTTTCCCATTTCTAGGTTGTTTTTTTTTTGTGTTTTTGTATTTGCAGGTTTGTATTGATAAAAAACATTTATACCTAGACATATCATTTGTAACATTTTAAAATAATATAGTATTTCTGTTTGTCCTTTTCCCTTCCCTCTCTTAATTTACCTGCCTCTCTCTTTTTCAACTTCTCCCCTACCTTCATTACATATTCTTTGAAGGCAAGAACTGGGACTATTTGCATTTAATATCAGAATTAAAGTTAGTAGGAACGTTAAGTATCAAAATTTCCATATTTAGAATTGGAAGAGATGTTAGAGATCATTTATCTCTAGGCCCTTATCTTACAGATGAGGAAACTGAGGTCATATTAACTTCCAAAGAGGTAAAAAAAACTTGAAGTGCTCTGTCTAGTCTAGTCCCTTCATTTTTCAGATGAGGAATACCTCAAAAGACGTAGGCAATGTTCTACAGGTGCTCAATGATCTGTTAATTTCACCTTGTCTTTTATCTGCTTAGGAATCTCAGTGCTACCAGCCTTCTACGATAAAACACAGCTTGATATTTAAAGTCCTTTATTGTTTGATTTCAGCCTACATTTCTGGATTAATTTTGCATTTCTTCAGTTCACATACTCTTTACCACTCAAATTGGCTTACTAAGTAGTCTTCAGATTTTGGCTTTTTTCATTTATTAATCAATAATACCTCTCCAAGATATTTCTTGCCATTCTCTCCTGTGCTTATGGAACTTACACTTTACTGGTGGAATGTCGGGAGCTATTAAGAGAAATTAGAATCTCAAGTAGATATTTTTATCTGGACCCCCTCAAAAGATCAATACAGACTAGCAGAGCCGTGTACTGGCTTTCTCCCTATCGGGTCGAGAGGGAGTGGGATATCTAAGATAAAAATCTGAGATTCCTCTTTTGATTCCTTTCATAATTCTCACCTTCCTTCAAAATGCATTATAGTCTTATTGAAAAAGCTTTGGGCTCTCAGCACTCCAGCAGGAGGGGGGCTAACTCTGTTCCCCTTTGACAGATAACACAGATGGCTGGTATGGCTAAGGTCAAACCCTTGGCAGGGCATTTTGCCCAGAATTAAAGTAAAATAATGAGGCTCAAAAAATTGTTTAATACCATCAAGGCTGAGAAATGCCGGGGCTTTCCGGCCTAAAGGAGATGTCCCAGGCTTCACTTAAAGATAACACATATAGTTGATAGTTTAGCATAGGTTTTTTATCTACACTTGGAGGCTTCTAAGGCTTTTGTTTTGATTATAGTAAAAATCCTGCTCTCTGAAACTGTGGGAAACTTTCTTGGGCTTTGGGGGAAAGAGGATCTTTAATTTCCTTTATAATAAAGTGGCTACTTCAGTATTTTTTTTGAAGTACTATGAGCTAACAAGCCATGCTTCCAATCTGTTTCATTCTTTGCATCCGACGACCACCCAGGCCACTCAGATTAGTCTCTGGTTATAGAGCAGGTTCTCTATAGTGGAAAACAACAAATGAAAGGGAGCTGAAAAGAGGTATGGAGTGGGTTTGTATATTGGGCTTGGGAAAGGAGATGGTAAAGTCCTGTTGAAATGAATCACAGGTGCAGTGAAAGGAGGAATGAAGGCATGGTTTGCCTGGGCTTCCTCCTTAATTGAAGGTTCTGGGAAAAAAGCTAATCAGAAGGAAGGGCTGTAGTGGCAGAGCATACTTTCAATGTAAGAAGTAGTCATGGAGTGGAACAAGCTTCCAGAGTGAAGAAATTTCCATAGCAAAGTGGAGAAAGTCCTGTGGAGATGTCAGTAATACAATCTAGAGAGAAATTAGTGAAATGATCAGGTATCCCATGAAATTATGTATTCTTTTTGCCTTTGCATAGACAAATTAGTCCTGCTAATCATTTACTTCTCTAAGGAGAACCTTTGAATTATCCTTCCATCTTGCTTATGACTTTCTTTTGTTTCCTGGTTTTATTTCTACATAGAATGTCCCTATTGATACAGTCTAGTTGTTTCAGTAGTATATCAATTTGTTGGTGATTAGATAAGATTTTCACATTTTGAGAATTAACAGTTTAATTTGTATTATAATAGAAAAATAATGATTCTATAACCTATCCTCTAATTCTACCACTTTGCCACTGTCATTGCAGAATTAGGACAGGGATATGCAGGACTGAGAGCCACCATATATTTATCTTTGTTCCATGAATTACTATGGTCAAAGAAGTCCACCTAATCATCCACTCACTAGTGATAATCACTTCTATGCTTGTTAAATCCTATATATCAGTTTTAAGACAAAAACATGGTAAGGACCAGGCAACTGGGATTAAGGGCTTGCCCAGGCTCATAGAGCAAGGAAATGTCTGAGGTCAGATTTGAACCTCTCAGATGCATTTTTACAAAAACTAGCTTAAAACAACCTTCATAAACTTGGAACTACTATTACAAACTCCTGGGAGAATAATGCAAGGAATGTCCTTAGCAAGTAGAAAGGGGGAGAGCTGTGGCCTCGGTGCTTTGCTTCCCTCCAGCTCTGCCCCCTGTGAGCCACCCTTCTTACTTTCTGTGTGCTCCCATTGGGCTACTGGGCAGAGGGGCAGGTGATGTGAAAAATGTCATATGGCACATGGAGAGGGGGGAAAGGAGGAGCTCCACCAGAGACCCTCTGCCTTTCTAGTAACAAAATCTGGGGTGAGGGGGCAGGGAAGGTTGCTGTGTGCCCACAGAGAGTGTTCTATGTGTCATCTTTGGCACCTGTGTCATAGGTTTACCATCACTACTCTAGAGTATATCTCATTTGTGAAATGAGTGGGATGAACTAGATGGTCTCTGAAGTCTCTAATACTAAATTTCATGATCTTGTGACACATCCCTACTCTCAGGGATTTAAAATGCAATAGAGGATTATAACACATACAAGAATAACTATTAGACAAAATAATATAAGTACATTAGAGAGATGTAAAACAAAGTACTATTAAAAGGAAAAGAGGATATTGTCATCTGTTTAGACATCTCCACATTCCTCAGCAGTAATTCATTGATTACCTATGGCTAATAATAGATATCCTTATTCTAAATGGCATCTTATTATATTGAACCCATCACATCAGAATGTAGAGAACCATCTTGAATAGGAATCTCTGCTCTCTCCTTTTTTCTGTCATCTTCTTCTACTCTTTAAATGCATATTGAATGCCCCTCCACTGCTACAGAGTCTTTTTATTTTTTATGTTCTCGAACATAAGGTTTTGCAATTGAATTTGTATTTATAAATTATTATTGCCCTTAGTTGTCATTCTCTCTCTAATCAAGCAATAAGCATTTATTAAAGGCTGTCTATGTATCATACACTGTGCCATGTACTGGGGATACAAAGACAAAACTGAAATTATTTCTGTCTAAAAGAATTTACCTTGACAAGGAGATCAAGTGTTTGCTGGATAAGGACTTTTGGTTCTCTTATAGTGGATATTTTATATAAGTTCCATAGGAAATGATGACCATCCATTTCTGTGACTATTTCTTTATCCAATTCCTATTTTGGAGTAACAATAATTTGTTTTTATGTAAACATATATAAAGTTAAATCTCTTTTTTTGTTGGATACTATGTTATATATATATATGTTATAATTATCCTTCTAATTTGCTTTGATTTTTGTTTTAAATCTAACAAGTTTAACAGTATACATACAACTGATTTAGAAATGACTTCCACTGTGGTAACCACTCATTTCCTATCTTTTAAAAAATTGTCAGTTTCATTTTTTGGTGAAGTCATCAAGTATTTACCATGTCCTGTGCCTTTTCAAATCTCTTTCTGAAGAAAGTATTATTAATAACTAGATGTGAATCTTTGTGTTAATCCTTTTGTTAAAGTATTTGGTTTTGTTCTAAAATTTTAACTATATCCAATCATTTTTTTGGCTTTCTTGCCCTCTGCCAACCACTATATTAACATGGCCATTTATTATAGTATATATTGATTTAATTTACAGAGTTATTGAGTTATTTGTAGAATTTCTTTACCTATTTGTTTTCTTCTATAGGAGTTAATATATAATCTGCCATAATCCTCCTGGTGGTCTTTTGGCTTATCTAGTGGACAGTAAATTCCTTGAAAAAAGAGGATGTTCCATTTTTTTCTTGTTATACCCATTGTGTAGATAGTGATTAATAAGTGTTCATTGAATTTAATGTTTATCCTGAATATTGAAATAAGGGATGCTCACTTCTCCCATGAAATGATGTTTCATGTTGTCCTTGACTATACAATAAAATCAACTTTGCCAAGTCTTTTATTTGCCTTTCTAAGGAATGAAGGAGCCTGAATCAGGCCAATCTCCTGTTAATTTAGTTTAGATATCAGAATGAAATAAAACACTCATAGGTGATTCAACTGTTAATAAAAGCTAGTTTACTTATCCATAGGTTAAGCTATTTAAGGTAAGGTACATGCTACCCATGTAAGTTATGTATGTTCACATGAGCTGTCTAAATAAGACTCAAGGACAGCATTAATAGATATCTCAGGAATTTTGCCCACCCTTTTTCAAAAGTGAATGAAATTTCGAGCATTCACCTTCTTTAGTAAGGAGAAGGAGCACTGAGGCTGACCATGCCTCTAATATCTGAGAGGAGAGTAGAATTATATCCCTCTGCTCCCTAGGTATTGCTGGTTTAAGGGACAAAGGCTTAGAATAAAAGCCACTAGCTTTCATGTCCTCTATCCTTTAAATGGGAAGAGTAGCCATTTGCTCATACCCACCTGGATGACTCTTTCCTAACACATGCTAGTTACATAAAAGACTATCACAAATTATCAGTGACAAAGTAAATCCACCCAAACAAATAACAAATAGAAATCAGAGAAGTTACACAGATTAGCATACGTCAGAAAATATTTGGTAAATAAACTCTCTTGCTTCGAGCAAGGAATTTCAATTTAAATAAAAAGAGAGGGAGACATTGATGTCACCCAATGGCAAATGCTTTGAATTACCTAGGAATATATTTATGAGCTGCTTTCCCCTACATTTCTTAGATATGAGATATCAAAGTCTGTCTGTATATCTGTCTCTCTCTATGTTTTGGAAGCCATTCCCTGAGATAGTAGAACATTATGCATGACCTCTCAACCACAAGATGAAAAATATTTTTTTCTCTAAAGCTTACCCACCAATTCTTTACCCTACACAATCACATACTATTCCATTAACATTTTCTATACCAATTAGGAGAGCCTTACAAAATTACAAAAATATAAAATACTTAAAATAACTAGAAATATGTTAGGAGTAACATCATAACTTCCCCCCATGCAAATTGGGTTATTTTTTCCTTAAAAGGTATTAAAACCATCTTTAAGAATTCATTGGCTCAGGAGATTAAGGGTTCACATTACAGGCAGCTAGATAGCACGGGAATAGAGTGCAAGGTCTAGAATCAGGACAACCTAGCTGTGTGACTCTGGGCAAGTCACTTAACCCTGATTGTCTAGCTCTTGCTGCTTTTCTGTCTTAGAATTAGTACTAAGACAGAAGCAATGGGTTTAAAAAAAAGGTTCAAGCTAGAGATATCATTTTTTTAGTTGCAAAAATCCAAAGCAAACTCAAGGATCTCCAGGAGCTCTATGTTGTTTGATTGTTAGATCTTGATGGGCAACTCAGAAAAGGGAGCTCTATTTAGGTGAATTAACTTTAGGTATCCTCAATGAGTAGCCTTATTGAACATCCCTCTGCAATGGCTAAGTAAATCCCCATTTGTTCATTGTTGAATGATCTTTCAGTATTCTAATTCTGTTCTAATATATAACCTAAACTGCCAGAAGACTGGCCTAAGTTAGGACCATCCTAGAACAACTGGGTTACATCAATAAGAATTGCTGCATTTAGCTTGGGTAAATGGACCCACATAGTTGGATCAGCAGGGTGGAATGTGGAGAGTCCCATGGACTTGGGATATCAGCCAAGTCTGATGGACTCCAATTCCATGAAAATTTTATGCTCTTAGATAACTAAGAAGTCACATCAACATGGCAAAAGGCCTTTAGGAAATGTAGTAATTACAATTTAAATTATGAGGTGTTAGTAGCTTTTTAGTGGCTTTTTTACAGCAAAATAGAGATAGTAAAGAGAGGGAAAGGAATTCCTTAAGTGAGCAGAGCACAGAGCCAGAGACCCATACCCTAACCAAAGCAAAGCTCAAGCTCCCAAAAAATAGCCCTGCGGCATGGGTCCCAGCCAAATTTATCTCCCAAGCCCCTGTATGTCAAATGAGGATGTACTTAAAAGGATGCTGGGAATTTAGCTCAGGTGTAGCAAATTTTCCACCTCCACAGAAGCTATGTCAAAAAATTAGCCTAACCTACAGATTGGGAAGTGGGGTAAATCTATCTATCTGGGATACAAGGATCCTAACACAGTTGTCTTTTCATTTGGCTGCAGCTTTCTTATATCTTTTTATTTCATTATCTTGAGAACATCAGTACTGATATGATTCAGTTTTTTCTAGTAGTATGTTGGCTCACAGTCATTAAATAAGCATGTCATTTAGAATAACAATATATAAAACTTTTATAACTCTTAGTAATATCTGTTCCCTTTTCAACTACTTTGTATAGTCACTACAGAAAAAGGAAGAGTCACATCAGACCAAGGACTGATTTTAATTTTTTTTTCTGTTTCATAGATTATAAAAATTAAGTAATTTAAATTATTCTATTTATTATTTATAATTAATTTATATTTTCTAAGTATTCAAAACTAAGTGACTCTCAGGGCGTAAGACAAGGAAAAGTACACACACACACTCTCTCACACACAATTACTTCAGCTTGCCAATTTTGTTGATCCAAGACAATAGTAGAGAGAAAATGGAATTAGGCAGTAAATGGTAAAGAAAAGACATTAGACAGTGAAAGGACCTGGAGATTATAACAATAGGAGAAAGTAGGATGCATTTTCTAAAACATTATATAAATGTTCAAAAGTGGAAAAGTGAAATTAGAGCTATTAAGAGAAGAACTTGAAACCCAATTACCCAGTTACTCTATACTGAAGTAATCACTCCTGTCTATGCTTCTTCTCCCACCTTCCTCCTTCTAAGAATTTCATAATATCCCTGTAGGGTGAGATTTTAGATTGCTATTTTATCAATGAAGAACTGAGATTAAAACCAGGTAAGAAAAGACTTACAGAGTAAATTAATAGCATCATTGGAGTTAAAATTTAACTTTTTTTAATTCTCATTTTGATACTCGGTACACATGATGCTTTTATTTTATGAAGTACAATGCCATTTGAAAAGGAAGACTATATTGGGTAAGTACAACAAAATGGCATCTCTAGGTAGAGTGCTTCAACCAAATATTTGTTTAAAACCAAATTGCAATTTTTATGTGTGTTTAGAGTGGTTTATAAATAAATAGAATAAACTTTATTTGGTCATGGCAGAAGGATGATTGCAATTAAGGGGAAAAAGTATAAATTATACCATCATACATAGATATTATTGTAATAATAAAATCTTATTCAATTTGGGCATGTTGCTTAAACTTCCTAAGCCTCAATTTCTTAATGTATAAAATGAAGGCATTGAGTCTAATAGATTCTGAGATCCCATTCAGCCCTATATTTATGATTCTCCTAACCTAAGAAGATTTCTATAATTTGACTATAAGAGAAAATGAGTTAAAAATGAATAATAGGATAAAAATAACTAATATTTGCTTTTTTATTTTCTTATTAGAAAGAACTTTATTTCATTCTTCATATGATTTGGCTTGTTATATGTATCCATGGTGTATCAAAGGAGATTTAAGTTAGTGAAATAAAATTGTTAATGTCTCACAATATCTTTGTGTGGTAAGAAGTTTCCTGGGTTCATAATATCTGTATCTTCTGATAACTATACTATACTTAATCTTAACATTAATCGCTTTCATTCAAAAGCTTCCTAAATATTTCAGTAGCTGTATATAGACAGACATTTAAAGATAACGTGATATAGAGAACAAGAAGCTCACCCTCACAAAGGCCCTTGCATAAGCATGAAGGGCATAACAGGTCTGATCAGTGCTCTTACTTACACAATGGAAGTCCAAAGACAGTGACTGAAGGAAAAATCAGTGTCACTCCCTGTTTTATAGGATATGTACAAGGTTGCAAGGAAGTGCTGTGCAAACTAGTCCTGTGAGATGTCAGAAACACCAAAGCCAAAAAAGAGAACTTTAAGTGATTTAAAGAGCTAAACTCTTGCTTTAAAGAGCTAAGCAGAAAACATAAAGTGCCCTGTTAGTTTCAGTGAAAGTGGGAGAAAGAGAAAAAGGTGTAGTTGTTAAGAAAGAAAAAAACCAAGGGAAGCGGTCTATTCATGATTAAAATGGGAATATCTTCATAATATTCTCAATCTTCATGCAGAGATTATATGAAAAATAATGAAGGATGAAAGAAAAACATAGAAGAAGAGAAAGAAGCAAAAACTGAATGGAAACCAATGGGGAAAAAAAGAAGTTATCATTTTGGAATAATACTTTTTGAAATTTTCCTCTAAATGATGGTGTTATGATCATTCTGGATTTTAAATGAATAGAATAAAAACATTTTCTTCTTCCTATGTCTTTGTTCCTCTCCTATGTGTGAAAAAAAAAGGTATTCACTCTAGAAAATCCTCTACAAAAACATGCCTGCTCTTATGTTTCCATTGACAAAATGCTTAATAAATAGAAATTCCATCCTCAAAGAGACATTATTGAGATGAGAAAAGCAGTTAATAGTAATTAATGGTGTAATAGTTAATAATGTCTTCTTGGTGACTTTTTTCTCATTAAAGAAACTGACCTTTTCCATATATATGTATGTGTAGAATATATATATTGTATATAAGTATTGTCCTAAAATGTTTAGACACCACCTAGAAGCTAAGGTCACAAGATCAAATAATATTGATAATAATAATGATTCCTTGCTTTTATGATGCTTCACTATTTACAAAGTAACTTCTCACATATTATCTGATTGTATCCTTGTAATAATGCAGTATGGTATATAATATAAGTTATTATCTTCATTTTATAGGTAAGGAAAATGATCTCAGAGATTTTAAGTGATTTGCTTATGGACCCTTAGTTCATTGGTGGATCTAGAACCAAAACATGTTTCCCAACTTTCAGGCCAGGGGTCCTTTCATTATACCACTAGTTGTGGAAAAATATATAGTGGCATTTCTGTAGACATTTTTCCAAAGATGCAGTTTATGGTTGTCCATATTCGTTTAAAATTAAAATGGCCTATAAATCATAACCTGAAGCACTGAAGTTAATTAAATGAATCTGCCCATTTGCTTGTCAGCAGTAAATTCTTTGTAAAGAACTTAATTCTCAGTAGTATTTTGAATGTCAGAGACATTAGCATGCCATCTAAACAGCCCACTTCCACCACCCACTCCACCCTTTGACCTAGTTTTCACAAAAAAGACTTTCACAGTTACCTGAATGGTACAGCCTTTATGCTAAACATGCTTCAACTCTGTAGAGCAACTTAAATGACTAAGAGTATTGCTTTTCCTACCTGCTTCAATGATTAGAGCATTTCTGCCTTAACCAGATCCAGGCATGTATATACAAACTAAGATAGATTGAGGGCTTCTCTTTTTTTTTTAATTTATTAAAAAATTTTTTTTAATTTTATTAAACCCTTACCTTCTGTGTTAGACTCAATACTGTGTATTGGCTCCAAGGCAGAAGAGCAGTAGGGCCTAGGCAATGGGGGGTCAAGTGGCTTGCCCAGGATCACAGAGCTAGGAAGTGTCTAAGGCCAGATTTGAACCCAGGACGTCCCATCTCTAGCCAGTCTCTCAATCCACTGAACTACCCAGCTGGCCCCTGATGGCTTCTCTTTATAGAATGACTTTAGAAGGTCAATGTATTCAAAAGATTCTGACTATTAATTCAGGAAAAACTAAGTACGTAAAGAAGCCCTATTGTCTAGATTATAATTTGCAGTTGAATGGACAATCTGTAGAGCTGGTCTCTTTGTCTTTATCTATATTTATGTAGAAGAAGGTTGTAGCAGGAAGTCCTGGGAGTTGTAGTCTCCTAGGGCTTACAGTAATTTTAAATGCCACGATATATATCTTTGACAAACATTACTGATGAACAATTAGCAGGGCCTAGAATTGAACATGAGGAGAAAAGACTCTATATCACCTTTAAAAATTATGAAATGGTTTTAATAAACCCAAGATTCTTAAAAACAAAAATCTATCTTTTCTAATGGCAATATTCTTATGATGAAAATATATATGGCTATAAATCATGGTCTAGGACAGTCTCCAAAGAATTGAAGTTGAAGATCACCAAAGGGAATGGTTCCTGGTGGATACAGATATGCTACAATGAATTACCAATATAGATTTGGTATCATCAGAGGAGGGGCATTATAGTGATATGTGATTGGAAAAAGTGGCTCCGTTTATGTAGAGAGAGAGCGAGAGAGATAGTCTATACAGTCTTCTGATGCTCATGAAAAGTTGAGAAATCCAGAGGAAGACCCATGGGACACTAAAGAGCAAATTTGTACTGCAAATAAATCTATAATTAGTTGTGTGACCCTGGGCAAAAGTAAACTGTCCTGTTTTCATATAAAAGGCAGGCAACAATTCTCCCTCATCCCTGACCTTCCCTCCACCCCAAATCCTTGACCCTGCTATCAGCCCAGTTCCTGTAGCTATCATCCTGGGGATCAGCTCCTGAAAAAGGGACAGGTCAGCTCTATCTTTCCATTGTTCTGTTTTTAAGCTTCTCACTGCCACCAAACCTAGATTTTATTATTTTTATAGAATTCAGTTTAGATTATTTGTTTTTTCATTTATATTATTGTAGCCATTGTTTTCCTGCTTCCATTTTCATAATTTTGCATCCATTTATAATCTTCTATGCATCTCTGTGTGTGTATTATATATTTTTTCTTATAGCACAGTAATATTGCATTTCATTCATGTACCAGAATTGGTTTAACAATTCTCTAATCACTGGGCATCTATCTTCTTTCCAGTTCTTTGCTCCTTCAAAAAGTATTATTATAATTATTATTTTTTAACCATTCCAAATACTCACCTATCTTATATTTGCTATTGTCCTCCAAATTGGTTTTTAAAATTTTTTTATTTATTTTCAAAAAATAAATAAAAATTTATAAGTTTCTTATCTTAAAAAGCAAAAAAGGAAAAAACCATTTTTTCAGGATATTCCAATATACTTTGGAAGTCATTGTAGGAAATGATACCTTTTTGTCTTTGAAATTATACATATTTTTATTAACAGGGTATAACATGTCTGTTATTTGTTGGTATAAGGGTTAAAATGGAAAATTAAGATATTGAATTTGGAAATACCAATTTGATGGGTATAGATTTTATTAGCTTCTATCATACTATGTTTCATAAGCAGATTTATAGAATGTATGCATTTTTTATTTGGCAGTATAGTATAAATGGAAGCCATTGCCATAATGCTCGCCACAGGTCTAGGTACCAAAATGATATGATATATCCACATACTGAAAACATTTGATTTTGAGCTCCCTGAGGGCAAAGATCATCTTTTGCTTCTTTTTTGCATCCTTAATGTTTAATGCAGTGCCTGGGACATAGCAGGCACATAGTAAATTTTTATTGATTGAAGCAACCTGAACAAAAGAATTTTTTTGCTTTTCTTGGTATAGTTTTTGTCTTTCTTTAATCTCTTATCCCAAATTAAAGCTTTTTGTCCATAGAAATATAGTTAGATATTAATTCCCTAATATCTAAAGAGGCAATAAGGTTGTTCATGTAAATATTCAAGTATCAATTATAATTGATTCCCCACATACTCCAATCTACAATCCCCATTGTATTAGGACAATTTCCACTTTCCCTTGGAATCAGGTTGCTACATCTATCCCTTAAAGCTCTAGGATACTCTGATAGACTGGAGTGTATCTCTTTTCTATTTTCATCAGAACCCCAGTAGACTATTTTCTCTCACTGTTACCTACCATTGAACAGTAGTCCAGTTCCATTTATCCTCTTAACATCAATAAGCTCTTACAAAGGTATATTTTCTTTAGAGATATATCAATAAAAGTACTAATACTTCTAAACATTTATGAGGGTCACCATATCACATATCCCACCTTGGTTTCTAGGGAGACTTGGTGCCTAGGCACACATGCCACAGTTTTCCTCTCCCTAGAATGGAGCTTTAGTCAGTCAACAAGAAATTTATTAAACGCTTACTGGTACCAGGCTCTAAAGAGCTGAGAATAGGCAAAAACAACTGACCCTATCCTCAAGGAGTTTACATTTTAATAGAAAAGCCAAAATGTATAAAACTATGTACATACAATATATATGTCAATTCTGATTGGTGGACAGGGATTAGGAAAGACCTCTTGCAAAACTGGACCTTGAAAGAAACTTGGGAATCCAGTAGGCAGAGGTAAAGAGGCATTCAAGGCATAAGGACCAGCCATTGAAAAAGGCATGGGATTGGCTACCCAAAAATCATTTCATAAAGCTAGAAAGAATAACAACAAAATTTATCTGGAAGTACAAAAGACCAAAGACATCAAGGGAATTGGTGAAAAAAAAATGAAGGAAAGTGATCTAGCTGTATCAGATCTTGTACTATATTATAAAGTAATGACCATCAAACCAATTTGGTACTGGCAAAAAATAAAGAAGTGAACCAGTGGAAGAAATCAGGCACTCAACATGCAGTGGTAAATGACCATAGTTTTACCTAATATTTGATAAACCCAAGATCCAAGATACTGGAAGAAAAACTCACTATTTGACAAAAACAGCTGGGAAAACTAGAAGATAGTATGGCAGAAACTAGGCATAGATGAGCATTTCACATCATATACCAAGATAAAGTCAGAATAAATACGTGGATTTAGAAAGAAAGGACAATATTATAAGCAAATTAGGAGAATGAAAAACAGTGTACCTATGAGACCTATGAAAAAAGGAAGAATTTATAACCAAACAAGATAGAGTGGGGCAGCTAGGTGGCTAGACAGTCAGGCCTGGAGACAGGAG
The DNA here is from genome assembly GCF_016433145.1 of Gracilinanus agilis. NCBI lineage: Eukaryota > Metazoa > Chordata > Mammalia > Didelphimorphia > Didelphidae > Gracilinanus > Gracilinanus agilis. Next base: position 321,933,606 of record NC_058133.1, on the reverse strand, counting down.
GTCCTGGGTTCAAAATTGATATCAAATACTTTCTAGCTGTGTGACCTTGGGCAAGTCAATTAAGGCCAACTGCATAGTCCTTAAGGATTTTCTGCCTTGAACAAATATTTAGAATTGATTCCAAGACAGAAGGTAAGGGTTGAAAAAAAATCCAATAAGTATTGAGTCTATGACAGAAGATAAAGGTTTTAAAAAAAAAGACATAGAGAATATTGAGAAATAAAATAAATAACTTTGACTACATTAAATTTAAAAAAATTTTTGCACAAATAAAATCAATGCAACCAAGATTATAAGAGAAAAAACAAACTGGGGGAAATTTTGTAGTAAATGTCTCTGACAAAGGTCTCATTTCTCAAATATATAAAGAACTGAGTCAAATTTGTAAGAATACAAGGAACTCTCCAATTTATAAATGGTTAAAAGATATGACAAGGCAGTTCTCACATGAAGAAATTAAAAAACTATCTTTAATGATGTGAAAAGATGCTCCAAATCACTTTTAATTAGGGAAATGCAAATTAAAATAACCCTGAGGTACTACCTTGCACTTATCCTTCTTGCTATTTCCTTCTCCAACTTATCAGTTTGGCTAAAGGGAGCAAATAGGAAATGATAAATGTTGAATGGGATGTAGGAAAATTGGGACACTGATGTATTTGTTGGTAGAGATGTGAACTGATTACAACCATTCTGGAGAGCAATTTGGAATCATGCTTAAAGGGCCATCAAACTGGGCATACCTTTTGACCCAGCAATATCACAATGGGCCTGTATCTCAAAGAGATTAGGACCTACTTATACAAAGATATTTATAGCAACTCTTTTTGTGATGGCAAAGAAATGGAAACTGAAGGGATGTCCATCAATTGGGGAATGGCTGAACAAGTTGTGGCATATGATTGTGATGGAATATAAACAACAAACAAAAAGACTTCTTTGAAGTGATGCAAAGTGAAGTGAGCAAAACCAGAAGAATTTAAATTTAATTTTTTGTTTTATATTCTTCCTATCTCTAACCCATCCCCTACTGTTGAGAAGGCAAGATATATGATTCCCATTGTGTGTGTGTGTGTGAGAGAGAGAGAGAGAAAGAGAGAGAAGAACAAAGACATGTAAAACACATTTTCTCTCTAGACATGTCTCTCCTCACCCCCAAAATAAAAGAAATAAGTACTTCAATCTGAGTCCATCACTCCTCTATTTGGAGGTAGATGGCATTTTATATCTTGAGACCTTTAGGGTTGTGAAAGATCATTGAACTGACTGTAGTTACTAAGTCTTTCACAAAAACAAAATAAAATTAATTTAATTGGAACAAGGAGAAAAACAGAGCTAAGGTTTCCTGGTAACTTGAACCATAAGTAAGAACCTTTCATTGGGCTAGGTTAATTTTGGAGGTATTATTGGATGTGTAAGGGCTATCCAAGAGAAAAAGTCTATAGTAATAAAGTCTCATCTATGAGTGGCCAGGAAAAAGAAATAAATAACATAGAATGGAAAGATTAGTTATGGAAAAAATATAAAATTTTAAACAAAAGGGAATCCACAGCATAAGACGAGCCCAGTGACTGGAAGAATAAGTTAGAATGTGATGTGTCAAGTCCAAAGGGGCAATCAGAAAACACAATTTGAAGTTAAGTGATAATATGAAAAAACTGTGTCTCCAAACAAATTTGAATGTGAACAAAATTCCAATGTAATTTCTGTTAAGTGAAGATGTGGTAAGCTTATGTACTCATATCCTAAACCCTGGTCCATGATGCTAACTCTGTTCTCCTTGTTTTACCAAATTAAATTCAATAAAATAGCTAGAACAATTAGCAACAATTTTTCTTAGGTCAGTGACAATATGATAAAATTTCTGCTTTCTAAAAGAGCTATTTCCAAAACAACTAAAGACAATTATTAGCCATGTGTAAGCATTTTTAAAAAATGCTTACCTTCCATCGTAGAATCAATACTGTGCATTAGTTCCAAGGCAGAAGAATAATAAGGGCTAGGCAATGGGGTCACATAGCTAGGAAGTGTCTGAGGTCAAATTTGAACCCAGAACCTCCAATCTCTGGATCTGGCTCTCAATTCACTGAACCGTCTAACCGCCCTATAATTAGCATTTTCTGCAGGAGAAATAGCTGTGGCTTAGGAGCAGTGAGCATCTGACATGGTAGAGTTGCGATATTTGTGTTCAAAGAGGTATAGAAATCACAGGGTCCAGAATTATGCCTTCACTATAATGCAGGATTCAATTTGTCTATAATGAAGGAGAGAGTCACTGAGCTTGATGATCATTTAATTATCTAGAACAAGTCAACTTAATTATAGTAAAATCTGGAAAAAGCAAGGGTTCTCCCACACCTTTACAATGGTTCCAAGAAGAGTAACTGAATAGCTAAAAGGCAATACCTCTGCAAGCTACTAGAGAATGTTCCAAGTCTTTAGCTACCAACCTCAAAAATAGAGTATGTCAAGGCTAGTCCTAGCACTCTGAGCAACCTGTTAATTATCATGTGAGCATTCTTAATTCTTTAAAAGTTGTTATTGTTGTCAACAATGTTGTTTTCCTTGTATAAATTATTTTTCTGGTTTTCTCATATCACTCTGCGTCTGTTCACACTATCCAGGACTTTTATATGGTCTCATAGTTCAGGTTAGAGCAAAGACCCAGGTTCAAAGATTTATAGAAAACTGACACTTGGGAAGCTAGCACAAGCATGAGCTTTATTTTTAAATGAAGCAGCAAGCAGACATAAACAAAAAGCATTCCTCCACACACATATATTACAACACCAACAGATAGAGACTGGGCCACAAATAGGGTCAGGGTCACTCACGTAAGGGAGACTTGTACTGTGGCAAAGATCTCAGTGGGAATATGGGCTCAGAGTAGAGTCTGGATAGGGAAGCTTTTTTTATTCCCTAAAGATGGGCTAGGTTGAGAACAGGCCATTGATGCTAGATATGGATGGGAGTATTCTTAACTGGGAACAGAAATTGGTTGAGCAATTAAATATATATTCAGGGATCCCAGAAATGGGTGTTGGCAGGCAGTTGCTGCAATCAGTAAGAGCTTCATCCAATCACTAAATAATCCTATTTACATATTTGACACACAGGATGTATGTCACTGCTTATATGTTTATGGTCATTAGGATTACTTAGCTTAAGTAACTTTATATTGGAATCTTATCACTTATACTACATCAAAAGATGTATTTCAAAAATCACAATATCAGAACTCTCTGAAATAGTCTTTTTTGTAATTTCTTATAGTGCAACAATATTCCCTTTAATCTACATATGATAATTTTTAAGCTATTCTCCAATTATATCTATGATGTATGCCCTTAAATTCAAATTCTTTTTAAAAAATTATTATTTCCATCTTCTTTTCAAGAATAGGAAGCTTATTTTCCTTGCAAATATTCCCTCCTTGGTATTATCTCCTCTCTTAACCTATCCCCATTCCCATGTATTTTCCTAGCTGAATTAGATATTTCTACCTCAAACTCTTTAAGTGTGTGTGTTTTCAACCCTCTTGTTCATTTTAGTTAAGTTATAACATCTGATACCCACCCTCCTTCCTCCTCCTTATGTGTTTGGATGATCTTCTTAACCATCCCAATTATGGGAAATAACAAATCCCATTTGTTTTTTCCTCCTTTCTACAATAGTGTATTCCTTCTTTTTTTCTCTCTTCACTTTATCCTCTTTAAATATTCAGGAAAGGACCAATCCTCCAGGTTTTTTGTTCTTATTCATCTGGACTTTCTTCAAAAGAAGACTTTGGGAGGAATTTTATGTTTTGTCCTACATTTAATAAGAGGGACAGAAATAACTGAGTATATTGATGAGGTATGAGTACCAAAGCTGAAACCATCTCTATTATTAGTTTCCTGGTGGTAATGAGCTTATGCTAGGAGGTAGGGCTGGGCAGGGCAGGGGAATGATGATGGTGGAATAGAAACCATTGCAGCCTGAGAGAAATGAAATTAAAATTACCACAGAATTAGCATAAGGGGCTAGAGAACAATCTACTATACTTTAACTGAATTCAGAAAGGTAGGGGGATAGCAATTATGATCTTATTCATGACAACGGCAATAATAGATTTGGCTAAAAAGAATAAACAAAGAAACTACATTTTGCTGAAAGGTACCATAAACAAATGAACTAATATGAATACTTGACACTAATAGGAACTATATGAACAGAACTAAAAATAATATTTATAGAAATACAGACTTGGGGGCGGCTAGGTGTCTCAGTGTATTGAGAGTCAAGCCTAAAGATGGGAGACCCTAGGTTCAAATCTGCCTTCAGATTCTTCCTAGTTGTATGACCCTGGGAAAGTCATTTAAGCTCCATTACCTAGCCCTTTTCATTTCTTCTGCCATGGAATCAATACACAGTATTGATTCTAAGATGGAAAGTAAGGGCTTAAAAAAAAAAAGAAAAACAGACTTAAATAACTGAAGAAATATTAGTTGCTCTTCATTAACTGGGCCAATGTGATAAAATTGGCAATACTATCTTATGATTCTGTTTTGTTACAATGATACAACCAAAGGACTATTTGGACAAGTTAGGGAAAAAACAATAATGAAATACTTCCATAAGAATAAAGTTGTAGATTTTCAAGGGAAACAATGAAAAAAGTGGATCACATCTTTATAGTCACATAATTGATTATGAGAGTATAAGATCCTATTGTATTTCTCACTTGTTGACTATAAAAAAGTATGTGGGGACAGCTAGGTGGCTCAATGTATAGAGAGCCAGATCTAGAGATGGAAGGGCCTGAGTTCAAATATGATCTCAGATACTTTCTAGCAGTGTGACTCTGGGCAAGTCACTCAACCCCCATTGCCTAGCCCTTACTGCTCTTCAGCCTTGGAATTGATAACTTAATATTGATTCTAAAACAGAAAGTTAAGTGTTTTTTTTTTTAAGTATGTGATGTGGTAGATCAAAGTTCTCCTTTAAAGATTCTCCTACAATAAGGTGCCTCTCTAACATTCATATATTAAATCATGCAAAATTCCTCGAATAATATAACAATGGAGATAATGTTGCTTGGTGAGTTTCTGATTATAAATATCAGTGGAAGAATCAAGTAGGGAAAACTATGCTTGCCAAAAGTATTTGCCACTCTTATAGAGGACATCCAGAACATTGTTCAAATCCTCCTATTTGCAAATGACATTGTACTAATTGCATCTAGACCCATGACATTGCAGAAATGTCTAAATTAGATCCTAAGTCATACAAAAGAGTTCCATTTAACAACTCATATGGAAAAAAAATCCAGTGGATGAACAATACCTATTATTCAAACTATGATATGACATAGAGTAACTATGTACAGCACATGGAGCAGACCCATTAGAACATATGTTACACATGCCTAACAAATATGTATTAATGAAGGGATAGTGTTTATAACAAAGGAAAAGATAATTCAACTCTCTTCTTCTTTGGTAATAGTACAGATGGAGTTGTCAGCCTGGATTCTTAATTTAAGGAAGAACATTGATAAACTCATCTAGAAATGGGTGACTATTATGGTCAGAGGACTGAAGACTAGGTCATGCAACTGATGCTAGAGGAACTTGGAATGAGAATATTTGAAAGAGATGATATGGGAAAATATGATAGTTATCTTCAAATATTTGAAGGTTTTTTGTGAGGCAGGAGTGTTTAGATTTTTTTTGCTTGTTTCTAGAAGGCAGTATCAGAGGGAATTTCAGAAAGACAGATTTTAAACACCACATACACATTCTCCTTCACTGCATATATACAATTAGTTGTCAAATTTTTCTTTTTTCTATCTCCACAGCATCTCTCATTATCACTTTCTGACTGTTCACAAAGTCATTATGTTAATTTAAATCCTCATCATATCTAATTGAATGATGCTATGGCTTCTTGATTGGTCTTTCTGTTGCAAGTATCTTTCCACTCTAATCCATCCTTCTCACAATTGCTAAAGTTATTTTCCTTATGCATTGTTCTGGGAATTTGACTAATTATCCCCTATTTAATAAAACTTCTGTGGATCCCTACTGCCTTTAGCATAAAATATAAACTCTAGTATTTGACTTTTAAAGTCTTAAACTATCTTTACAGTCTTATTATACATTATATAACTACTTGCACACTACAGTTTAATCACATGGGTTTTCCTTCCACATGTCACTCCATCTCCTATCTCCTTTCCTTTGCACTTACTATTCTCCATGCTTAGCATACTATTCCTCCACCTTCCATCACAAAGAATCTCTCACTTCCTTCAAGGCTCAGCTCAAGCACTACCTTCTACTCACAACATTTTCTGAATCCCACAACTACTAGTGCTCTTTGTCGCAAAATTATCTTAAATTTATTTTATACCTATTCTGTATATACTTATTTATGTATATGCTATTTCCCTGAGAGAATATATAGTCCTTGAGGGCATGGACTATTCCATTTTGGCCTTTATCTTTCCACTAACAGTGCCTGTCACATACTTACATGTTTGCTGACTAATATAAATGACATGAAGGTTGTCTCCTACATGTAGCATGGAAGTATCCTTGCATGGCTTAAAGAGAAGCAGAATAGACATCTCTTGCCTCTTTTCCACTTACCCTTCTCCAAAGGAGACTTTAATTCCTGCCAGGAGGGGAAGCAGAAGGTTAGGGCCAGAAACTTGGCAATTCCATTCTGTTCAGAAATAGGGGATACTAGGCTGGAATTATATCTATTTGATCTATTAAATATTGTTGATCTAGGGAATGTGATCTTCAGGTTTGAACTAATTTCCTATCAGAGGTTTCATTAATGGGAGGAGGGGGAGGAAGCAGAACTCAAGTTTTATGTCTAAGATAACTCCCTTCAAATCAAATGCTTGTTCTATAATGAACATACACACCAGGTAGCCAAGAAACCTGTTTTTTACCCAAGTTGGAAAAAAACAGAAATCTGAGCATGTATAAATAGGAGAATACATCCCAGATAAAAAGAATCAAACAGCTCTCCCAATGGGAATGAGGTAACTCATCTCAATGGAGAGTCCCAGATCTCACCCAGGGGGTAAGAAGCCTCTAGAGTAGCAAGTTGGGAATAGTCACAATGGAGTCTACCAGTTCCTTTCAAGTCATCTTCCTGTAGTCTTTTCCCTTAATAACCTAAAATGGGTTTGGCATCTTCCATCAGGTCTCCCCAAAGTGGAAGCTAGAAGCACCTGAAATCTGAAAAAACTGAAGAAACTCTGAAGAGACTCAAATATTGAAGCTCTCTTTCTCATTTTAGTGAACTCCATCCTGCCTCATGCCAGTACATAGCATTGATCTCAATCAATGAGGAGGGAATCCCATACCAATGGCCTTTGGGATTCAGGCTACATAAAGAAAAACTTCCTAACACTTAGAGTTGACCAAAAATAGAATAAATTTACATCCAGATAAAAGGCAATGAATGGGTTGGGATAGGATTTTTAGTAGATTCCCCCTTATTGGAAGTCTTCAAGAAAAGGTTCAGTTATCTCTTGGTAGAGATGTTGTAGAAGGATTTCTTGCTTGAATATAAATTGATCTGCATGATGTCTGAAGTCACCTGATTCTATGAACATAGGGTACTACTCTTTCCCTTAAATTATGTTTCTTCTATGAGTACTTAATAACACTTGTGGAATTAAAATGCTCTTCTGCTGAGATTATTACAAGAACATCTAACTTGTCTTCTTCCTCTAGCTTCTTCCTTGGTTTTTTTTCCTTCCTACACATAATGTTTAGAATTCTCTTCCTTGTGTTGTTATCACAACACTTAAGTACTTATGTTAAGTGCTGGCAATAGCTCCGAAATAGCTTTCAAATCAATACTTAAAATTCTAAGTCTTTGAACTCTCCAGCAATTGCCCTCCTCTCACACTTAAAAAAAAATCACTTAAAAGCAGGCTCCTTTCCCATAAGACAAACTGACTTTCTATGTTCCCCAACTAAATTGTAAACTCCTTGAGAGCAAAGACTATATAATATTTAAATTTTGCAACTCCCCAATGTCAAATATAGGCACTACAACTTTTTTTCCTAGGAGAATGCAGCAAACATGTTTTCCTACTTTTTATTTCTACCCTTTTTTTGTGCATGTGGCAGGGGAAAGAGTAGAGATTATGATCTCAAGGTGGGGCAGAAGTATATTCCCCATGAAACCCTGGATCTCAAAGACAAATGTGACTTAAGTTCTTAGTATTTTAATTCCCACAAGACTGTATGGATAATTATGTGATGAGATGCAGACACTGGATGTTGGATAGATTTCTGAGAAGATGAAGCTTGAAAAGTGTGATGCATGAGACATCTGAGATTAGATTAACAGTGTCCAGAAAATATAGATCTGGCATGTTCTCAAAATGCCACAGAGAATGCCAGGAAGATATCTAATCTCAGTGGAATAGCAGAAGGCTGCTAGAACAGAATTCAAGCATCAAAACAACAAATATCTGCACCTATAACTTCAGTAGACCCTCATTCCAACTGACTACTGAAACTTAAACCTTTTCCTATACTATGTCACAAATATTACAAACTATTTCTCAAATATTCCAGGGGGAAGTGTTATGTAGAGATGGTAGCATGGAATCCCTGCAAAATACAGGGACAGCCTCACCCAGAATTCCAGGGGACCCCCCTTGGAGAACTTTGGGTGAGGGGGCAGTTGAGAAGGGTTGAGGCAGTTGCTTTGTGGGGGTTGAGGTGAGCAGACTCACTGCTTACTGCTCCTGACTTGGGGAGTTCACCTGAGTGGCCATTGTGGCATAAGCCATTGTGGTTTCTACTCAGGGGTTAGCTGGCTTTGTAGGGTTAATCCTTATCAATATCAATATAACAATTATTTAGTGATTTAGTGATTAGATATATTCACTATTAACAAGAGAGCCAGTGTAGTTAAGTGCCCTTCACCCCCTCCTGTGGGGGGGAAGGGCAGCTTCAACCTAACAGATCAGGGTCACCCTTTCCTTATCCAAAATCCTAATTATCCCCTCTAGCTTTTCCTTTCCTTTCTTAATATAAGCTTTACCTTCAATATCTATGCCTGGGAATTATTTGGGGGATACTCACTGCTCAAGTCTGGTCATCTAGCTTGAATCCTGTCAGCTGCCAGATTTAAGAAGATTATCTATCTCAGTCCTTCAACATTTAAATAACTAGCTTCTACTTATTCCTCTATCAGACCTGTGAAGAATATAAGTTAAAGAAAAGGGGAACATCATTAGAGTTCAGCCTCAACAGAAACTTACCAGAAGTACTTCAGTCAGTCTCCATTTTTCCAACTGAAACCTCAACTGTTTGGGGGGAGGGGTTTGAGAGCCAGGAGTGTCTAACCCCCTCCTTTCTCACTGAAGCCTGTCAATCTGTGTCCATGTCTTGAAGGTTACTGGCCCTGGCATAATCATCAGCTTCCCCAAAAATATCTGTTATTAGCAACCTAACAGAAGAAAAGGAAAATTATCCTGCTTACTTGGGAATTTCTGATGAGATACGTTTTTTATTTTTCTCCTTTTTAGTTTTGTCACAATGAAATATTTTACTATTTGAAAGTATAATTTCCGCCTTGCCAGTTAGTACTGTGGTCACGGGATATTTAGACTTGAGTTGGACCCTAATAATTTAGAGTTTTAAGTTGTATGGGAGCCAGAGTATCATACATAGGATCTTAGGAATATAGGTTGAGAGCTGAAAAGGATCTATGGGGCCACTTAGTCCAATTCTCGTTAAAGGCCATCAGGGACAGCTAGGTAGTATAAGTGGATAGGGCACTGTGCTTGGAATCAAGAAGACTCAAATCTGGCCTCACACACTTACTAGCTGTGTGAGTCTGGGTAAATCACTTAGCCTTATTTACCTCATGCCCTCCTCTATAAAATGAGCAGGAGAAGGAAATGGCAAACCACTCCAGTGTTTTTGCCAAGAAAACCCCGAATGGAATCATGGAGAGTTTGACATGACTAAACAACAGAAGTTCATCTATCTCTTTTACTCATTAGGAAACTGAGTTACAGAAAGGGTAAGTGACTTGTCATGGCTGACATAGTGACTGAGGCAGAATTTGAACCCTAATCTTCCTGATTCCAAGCCTAGTGCTTTATACACTATGTAATACACTCTCCAGGACAATTACAAATGTCTGAAATCTTTTTACATTAACTCAACTACTAGGGAATCCAGAGATGAGTACCATATGGCTTACAATTGTATTATGTCCTTCATACTTTTTGTTCATATTTCAGTGCTTTCTCATCTTTTTTCATTCCTACAATATCTTTCCTTGTGATGGTATATCTTTTCCTCTCACCTTGTCCTTTCAGCCTTTTACCTTTTTTTAATAACATAGCTTAAACTCACTTCCTTTTACTACCCTTGCCAATTTTGGAGGCAGTGTAATGGATACAGTCAATAAATTATTGAGTTTAGGAGAGGAACTGGATTTAAACCCCAGTTGGGCTACTAATTATGTTAACTTGAGTAAGTCACTTAATTTCTCTAGTCCCCAGGTTCTTCATTTGGAAAATAATTTCTAAGCTCTCTTCTAGTTCTAAATTGATGACCCTGTAAACTTTTTAATGTTAACATTTGGAACATATTGAGTTTTTGGTTATAGTCATAAGCTTATATTTAATATTATCTCATCAACTATTCAAAATATTTTAAGTGCCTGGCACTGAGGTACAAAAAAAATGTAAGATTAGATAATTTGGAGCTGATCTTTAGATCATCCAGTCTAACCTCTTCATTTGCAGATGAAAAAATTGAAACTTAGAGAAGTTGAGACTTGTTTTTCTCACATGAGTATCATGAAGCAGAGCTGCCCTTCAAACTCAACTTCTCTGACTAGAACTCTGCCTTTCTTCTCTTCTAGTAGCCCACACTACTTCCAGTGATAACATATAATCCCCCCACACAAAAAGTTTCTAATCTTAATGTAAAGATAAATTACAAGAGACAATTAATGAGAAAGACAGCATATAGGTAACACTGCATTCTAAATTCTGACTGCCTTGAAAGTCTGTGATCCATTCCTACATTCTTAGGTAGAATCATTCCAGCTTCCATAAGGTCTTTCATAACAGGGATGATTCAAGAACTTGTCAGATTCCTTTACAGACAAATAGTAATTGATGTTATCACATATTACTTTTCTGAGCTTCTGCGATAGGGAAGATGTGTGGGAGAAGAAAATCCGGTGAAACTCCCACCTCTAAAGTAAAAGGTTGCAATTATGACCTAGGTCTCATATGTGATTGGGGGCCCTCTCGTGATCTAATGTAATTTTTTTTTTTTTAATGAGGAGTTAAGATTGGGTTGGGGCAGGGAGTTAGCAACAAGGAAGTATTTTCTTCTTCATTCTGGAAGGCCAATATTTCTTTTTTTTTTTTTTAAACCCTTACCTTCTGTCTTGGAGTCAATATTGTGTATTGGCTCCAAGGCAGAAGAGTGGTAAGGCTAGGCAATGGGGGTGAAGTGACTTGCCCAGGGTCACACAGCTGGGAAGTGTCTGAGGCCAAATTTGAACCTAGGACCTCCTGCCTCTAGGCCTGGTTCTCAATCCACTGAGCCTCCCAGTTGCCACCCAGCTGCCCCCCTCCAATACTTCTAATAGTCCTACACTTCATTAAAGGCCTTGCTTCTGCAGTTCCCAAAATGAACACTAGGACTCTTTAATACAGAAATGATAATGGTCATCCTTGTTTCACACCTGATCTTATTGGAATCTCTAATAATTAGAGAAATGCAAATGAAAACAACTCTGAAGTACCACCTCACACCTAGCAGATTGGCTAAAATGATAGTAGGGGAGAGTAATGAATGTTGGAGGGGATGTGGCCAAATTGGGACATTAATGCGTTGTTGGTGGAGTTGTGAACTGATCCAACCATTCTGGATGGCAATTTGGAACTATGCTCAGAGGGCTCTAAAAGAATGCCTGCCCTTTGATCCAGCCATACCATTGCTGGGATTGTACCCCAAAAAGATCATAAATAAACAGACTTGCACAAAAATATTTATAGCTGCGCTCTTTGTGGTGGCAAAAAACTGGAAAACGAGGGTATGTCCTTCAATTGGGGAATGGCTGAACAAATTGTGGCATATGTTGGTGATGGAATACTATTGTGCTCAAAGGAATAATGAACTGGAGGAATTCCATGTGAACTGGAAAGACCTCCAGGATTGATGCAGAGTGAAAGGAGCAGAGCCAGAAGAACATTGTACACAGAGACCAATACACTGTGGTAAAATCGAATGTAATGGACTAGCAGCAATGCAATGACCCAGGACAATTCTGAGGGATTTATGGAAAAGAACGCTACCCACACTCAGAGGAAGAACTACAGGAGAGGAAACACAGAAGAAAAACAACTGCTTGAACACTTGGGTTGATGAGGACATGATTGGGGATGCAGACCAGAAAAGACCACACCCATGTAACTATCAATAACGTGTAAATGAGTCTTGATTGACCACACATGTTAAAACCAGTGTAAATGTGAGTTAGCTACGGCTAGGGGGGTTGGGTTGAGGGGGTGAAGGGTAAAGTGAAAACATGACGTATGTAACTCCGGAAAATTTTTCTAAAAATAAAAAAATTATAAAAAAAAAATACAGAAATGAGAGCCAGTTTTCTCTGGTGAGGCTTAGGTGAGCACTGGGGACTTTCAGCTTCTCTATGGTGTTATGGGGAATATTGACCTTTATATTGAATGGTATTGTATCAATAGTTGTCAATAGTTGTTGGTAGGCTATTAGGTTTAAGGATTATCCAGTTGATGACAGTTGGAAAAATGGCTGGGCTTGGCAGTTGAGGAAATAAATTTGAGACTAGTTATAGAAAAACCCTATTTGGGGCAGCTCGGTAGCTCAGTGGATTGAGAGTCGGGTCTAGAGACAGGAGGTCCTAGATTCAAATCCAGCCCCAGATACTTCCCAGCTGTGTGACCCTGGGCAAGTCACTTGACCCCCATTGCCCATCCTTACCACTCTTCCACCTAGGAGCCAATACACGAAGTTAAGGATTTAAAAAAAAATTTTAATTAAAAAAAAAGAAAAACCCTCTTTATTATAACTATAAGAATGCAGAGAAAGGAAAAGAAAAGGAAAGTATGAAGTATATTGATTATATGTATATATTTTCCTAAGCTAAAGAATTATAACTGAATCCCAACTAAAACTCTACAAGGATTGTCTTCCTGGAAACTAGGCCTACACTAAAACTCCTTAATCTATCTAAATATATATTTTCTAACTATGTAATCTACTCTATATTATAAATACTCTTATATTATATCTTCAAAAAATCAATTTAGCCTTTTCTTTCTCCCTCTCCAGTCTCCAAGGCCAAACTGTGACAGGATCACAGACTGCAGGTTCACAAAAGTCAAGCTCTCTTCTGCCCCCCTCTGTTAAAATCAGGGAACAGCCTGAGCTTCTTTCTCACTGTCAGATTAATCTCTCTCCTATTTTTCTCAGCTCTCAGGATGTTTTCCAGACCAACTGTCACTATCTCTTCCCAGATTTCCAAAGGAAACTCCAACCAACCACCTTTTGATCAACAAACTCAAAGAGTATGAAAAATTATTAACTGCTCCCAACTAGGGGAATCTGGAAAGTCTTTTCTCATCATTTCCTGAGGATTCCACTATCTGAATTTAAGAGTCAAGCCATCTTTTCTAGTCAACTACCTACTCCTACTTATCAAAAATCTCTAGTTATTTAGTTAAGAATTTACTCACTACAATGGCATCAAAATGAATGTATGGGATCAGAATACTTTATCTGGGGGGCAGCTGGGTAGCTTAGTGGATTGAGAGCCAGACCTAGAGGCAGGAGGTCCTAGGTTCAAATCTGACCTCAGACACTTCCCAGCTGTGTGACCCTGGGCAAGTCACTTGACCCCCATTGCCTACCCTTACCACTCTTCTGCCTTGGAGCCAATACACAGTATTGACTCCAAGATGGAAGGTAAGGGTTTAAAAAAAAAATACTTTATCTGACACCACTTCACAAATGCAAAACATGTGACAGATTTTTTTGAACTACTAGTTCCCATTTGTTTACATTATAAGCAAGGTTGGATGGTAGTTCTTTGTTTTGGCCAAATAAATCTATGAAAATATAGTATGACATAGGAGTCTAACTGATATTTTTGTAAATAATTCATTTAATTAATGTTAGGAATACAAAATTTATGAAAAATTATAGTTGGTACTAGAATAGAAATTTCTTTTAATTACTTTTCTTTAGCATTTGTCACTTAAAATGGAGTTATGTTTCTTATTTCTTCATGATAATTTCACCATTATTAATGTTTAAGAATTACTTATGTGAAGCATTTTGATAGGTTGTTTTTAAAGCAAATGCAACATAATTTCCATCCTATTGTCACTTTTAGCCTCAAATACACATAGACATGTATAGAGGAAATGACTTGGAGTAACCTGGTCAGCATGACAAGATGAAAGCATGAAGAAAAATATTATTTTGAACATATGTCTTTGATGGGTGTGGACATTATCCATCAAAGACAGAATCAATGCTCCAAATTTTGGTTTGTTATGGTTTCATGAGCACGCTCATCACTCATCATACCTTCTAGAAAGGAAGAAAGATATATACACCTGAGTAAACCTTGTATACATGCATAAGGTAAATATTGAAGTGCAATCTTTATATTGTTAATTATGTCAAAGTGTTTTATCTAATGACCTCTTAAGAACTATCTCAAACTATGAAGCAATAAGTAAAAAAGTTATTGGACCCTATTGTAAAAGCTTGTTTTATGTCAATAGAAAAATAAATTAGCTAGGGGGCAGCTGGGTAGCTCAGTGGAATGAGAGTCAGGCCTAGAGACGGGAGGTCCTAGGTTCAAATCTGGCCTTGGCCACTTCTCAGCTGTGTGACCCTGGGCAAGTCACTTGACCCCCATTGCCTACCCTTACCACTCTTCTGCCTTGGAGCCAATACACAGTATTGACTCCAAGACGGAAGGTAAGGGTTAAAAAAAAAAATAAATTAGCTAGTCATTCAAAAAACATTTATTAAGAATTTGCTATGTGTCAGGCACTGTGCTGGGAATATAAACACAAAAATGAAAGTCTCTGACCATAAGGAGCTTATATTCTTTGGGGGAGATAACATGTATACTTATATATGTATATATAATACATACAAAATTAAAACAAGGGAAATTTTCTGGGGGGAGGAGGGTGAATTAGCAGCTGGAAGACTCAGAATAGGCCTCATGTAAGAGATGGTGCTTGAGCTGAACTTTCAAGGAAATTAGAAACTAAGAGATGGAGGAAAGGAGAGAATGCATTCCAGGCAATGAAGTCAGAGTTGTATAAAACCTTGGAGATGGAAGATAGAAAGAAGTGTGTAAGGAATTGAAATGAGACCAGTTTGACTTTGACTGGTGGGGCGGGGGTTGCAAAATTTCCACATAATTACTTGTGCTGCTTTTCCAAAGGTGTATCTTTCCACAGTATCTTCTAGCTCTCTTTTCTATATTTTACATTTAATTACATTTTAATTAATTACATTGAATGCATTTTAAAGAAGTAGCCAAAATTTTTTGCTGATATATCCCTTATATAATCATCCTCACCTAAAATGCCCTCCCCTCTCTTTATCCCTCACTCTGAATGTACATCTCAACTTTCATCTCTCTCATGAAACATTCTGTCTGCTCCAGTCCTCCATGCTCTTTAAAAAACAAACAAGCAAACAAGCAAACAAAAACCCTTACTTTATGTCTTGGAATCAATACTATGTATTGGTTCCAAGGCAGAAGAGTGATAAGGGCTAGGCAGTGGGGGTTAAGTGACTTGCCCAGGGTCACACAGCTAGGAACCCAGGACCTCCCATCTCTGGGCCTGGCTTTCAATCCACTGAGCCACCTAGCTGCCTTCTCCTCCATACTCTACTGTTTTCTGAATTTATCGGCCTCTTGTTTGCTATTTATTCATTATATCAACCCAACTAAACTGTCTTCCCACCAATTACTTTAAAAAACATTGATTCCTTTTTTTTCATACATAAATGTAAGATCTTTGAGGACATGGATTATTTCCAATTTGTCTTCCCCATCCTCCAGACTAGTATATAGTGGTACTTAATAAAGGGTTAATGAAATTACAAGCTCTTGTGTAAGGTAGGAACAATGAATGCCTTAAACTTACTGGGGACTCTTCTTGATGCCTTAAGAGTGTTATTTTAATGTATTTAACTGATGTATGATATTCCCAAATGTGTGGGAATTATAACCTTTCCCCAGATCTGGAGGGATGTAAGTAGATTTTTCTTCAGCAGAGATATCGTATTCTGACCTTGGCCAGAGTGCTCAAGTCCTAGGGAGGTTGTTAAAGTGAAATTTGTAAAAAGGGCAACTCAGCCCCCAATTCTCTTCCCGAGTTCTCCGCAGCTCTGACTCCACACAAGCCTGTTCTTGGCGGGAATTCATGAGGCGGCTGCTGGGGGGAAAAGCATGGGAGGTGAGAGGATGGAGAAACGATAGCCATTCCCCCATCATCACAGCTCATATGTTCCCCTATTTCTGACTTTCATGGCTATTTGTGAAGTCTTAGGTTTTCCCCCGTGAGAAGGTGCAGAAAACCCTAGATTTGGAACCAGGTACAAAGCAGACTGCCCAGCCTTCCGCCTACATGCGCATGCGTGTGCCTATGTTTTTCCTTCCTCCCTCTTTTTTTCTCCTCCCTCCTTCTCCTCTTCCTCCCCACGCTTGCCCTCTGTATTTCCCGGGATGGAATCGTGTAAGTAGCGCGTGGGAGGGGGGAGTGTCGCCCCCAGGTCATGTGACGCGAGTGGAGGCGATTGGAGCAGTGGGGCCGGCGCCCGGGCTGTCAGAGTGCAGCAGCCACTTCTCCCTCTCGGGGGCCCGTGAGTCCTGCTCATCTTGGGTGCTACTGACAGCGACTTCTCTCGCAGCCCGGCTCGCCTAGCTCCGCTGCTGCCTCTGCATCTCCATCAGCATCCCCATCCCCGCCGCGGCCTGGGAGGAGGAGCAGGAGCTAGGACTAGAAGAAAGGAGCTAGGCAGCAGCTGTCAATCACCTCTCGCTCAGCTACCTCTGGGCTTGCCAGAGACTGGGTAGCCTCCCGCCTCTACCCTCCCGGCTCCTGCCAGGTTCTCTGCTACCACATAGCCGCTGCGGCTGCTGCCTCTGCTTGCGCTGCCGCCAAGATGGGGCTCCTGGACGCGGAACCAGCGCGCATGCTGGATGCTGTGTCAACCGCGGTCAACGACACCATCGAGTTCTACAGATGGACCTGGTCGATCGTAGGTAAGCTCGCTGTCCCTTCCCAGTGCGCCGCATCTGCCCGCAGTCTCTCCCTTGCTCGTCGCCTTCACCACCCCCACCCCGAGTCCCACCTACATCCCCATCCCCCACAAACCTGCAGCCTAAAGAGAGCCAGAGAGGAGGAAGGAGGCAGTGTGTCCCTCCTTCTCCTGGTCTCGAATTGCTGCTCCATTCTCCCTTGTCTGGCCCTCCCCATTCAACTCCTGCATCTAGAGTACACCATCAAAATGGCTTCAGAATCCCTTACCTCTACAAGTCACTGCAGAAGTGGCCGAGCTCCTCCCCCGCTCTCTTCTCCTTTCTTCTTTCCCATTTCCCTTTCTCCATCCATCCTCTATACTTTCCTCTCTCTTGACTCTACATCTTTTTGGATGATTCGGTGTACGCCTAAATTCGGTTTGCTGTAGTCACTTAAGATGGGTAATCAATTTTTCACGCTTAGGTTCTCTTTGTACCTCTGTGACTATCTCTTGTCTCTGTGTCTCTCACTATATCCGTCTTGTAGTGTCTATCTTTTTCTGTGGTTCTTGGACTTTGCCATTCTGCCTATGCCTGTGTGACACAGACAGAAAGACAGACAAGAGAGAGGCGCGCGCACGCACGCACGCACGCACACACAGACTGATACCATGTCCCAGAAATTTCTGACATTCAGCTTCTATCACTCCTATCTACTCTTGTAATAGAATTGAAATATTAGATGAAGGTTATGTATGCAGTGTCCCCTAGAATTACAGGCACTAAGTGCTCATAGAATTAACTGCCCCACCCTTCACTCCCAAATCTTCTGATCTCATCTAACAAGTCTACTTTGTGCACAGACTTAATTTAGTATTCAGATGGGGAAAAAAACCCCAACAAAAAACAAAAAAGCAAAACCCACAATCTTCCATGACAGTGACATCAGGAAAAAAAAGAAAATTTGGTACCTGACAAAGACTCTTGTTAAAAATCTTTCTCTGCTTTCATTAGAGTAACTTGTATGCTCTTAGTGGGCTTTGTCTTCTAATTAATCTGTCCCATTGGAAAAAAAAAAAAAAAAGGAAATAGCCCATTTAGACTCTGAACTTTGAGGAATGTTATTTTCTGAAGATTTTTCCTGCTGATAGATGTTTCTAAATTGATTGTTGATTTCTTAAGGCACTGCAGAGCAGGAATGTACAGTGAATGAGAAAGAAGAAATCTTGAAAGGCGATCTCTTTTTGCTGACACTTAACCAAATACATCTACATAAACTTTAAACACATCATCGAACTTTTCCTAGCCGTGTTGTTGCTTTGTCATGACTGTCATAGTTATAATTTACATTTTGAAAGAAAAAAGTAGTCATTAAACATTGGCACCTATAATTATTTTTCTTTGATTAATCATATCTAGATTTTTTTAAAATCTCAAATTTTAAAAGCTTCCTTAAAACTTAAGGTGTTTTTTGGGGGCAGCTGGGTAGCTCAGTGGATCGAGAGCCAGGTCTAGAGACGGGAGGTCCTAGGTTCAAATCTAGCATCAGACTCTTCCCAGCTGTGTGATCTTGGGCAAGTTACTTGACCCCCATTGCCCACCCTTACCACTCTTCCACCTAGGAGCCAATACATAAAAGTTAAGGGTTTAAAAAAAAAATTAAAAAAAAAAACAACTTAAGGTGTTTTTAAAAAAGAAGTCCTTAAGGTTCCTTAGTATTTTTTGTAGTACAATGTTATTAATACATTGAGAAAAACCACATACTTTCAATTAAATACTTATTAAATGCAAAGTATCATGTTGGGCAATAAGGAAGACATACCTTCTCATTTGGTCTTTTGCATATAAATGAAGATATTTCTGCAGTCTATTTGTAAAGGCAGAGAAAATATTAGTTGTAAGGCAAGTAGTACAATAAAATGGATGTTATATAGAAGATTTATACAGAAGATTTATAATAGGAGACAATTTCTGTGGAAGCAGATAAGTTAAACAAGCCTTTGCTATTTATACTACTATGACTATTTTATAAGAATAATAGTTTAGTTCTGTTTTTAACCCACCAAGGATAATTTTCATTTAATTCATTTTCATTATCTTCAGGACTAGATATTTTATGCACTAGCAATGTGTCAATGAAATGGTTTCATTTTCTTTTAATTGTATTTTAATAGAGCACTTCATTGCCCTGTCTTTATACTTGGGGGGAATTGGAAAATATTTAAGACTTCCATTGTTGCCTTAATATTGCCATTTTGTAGATTGCATCAGGTTCTTATTATATATAGTTGTGCAATGTTGTTCATGGCATACTGTTTAGCAAGTAATGCAATAATTTGTGCTTTGCATATTTGGGAGTTATGAATTACCCAAGTATACAGGTCACTCCTTAAGTCCTAATAGCTATAGCAGCCACACCTGAATGTCTGGCTTCACCTTTCTTTCCCTTTTTAGTCATAGCACTGCCTGAGGAGCTAGTGGATTTCTACTAACTAATATTCTTCAAGAGAAGGCTAGGTGACCCATAGTTTGGAGATATTATTAAGGGCAATCTTGGTCCAATTAAAGTCAAAGACTCGAGGTATTTTCTAACTTTGGATTCTTGTGTAGACAGTTTAAACTGAATTTATGAGGTAGGAAAAATGGTAGGACAAGGGGAGTAGGGGAAAAATCTAGTCACATGTTCTTAACATGGTGTCTATGAAGTTTTTTTTAGAAAAAATATTTTATAATTATTTCAATATAATTGGCTTCCTTTGTAATTCAATGTATTTTATTTCAATAAATTTAAAAATATTATCTTAACATGGAGTCCACAGGTGTCTCCAAATTGCTCTGAGGGTCCATGACACACACAAAAAACTTAACCCCTGGTCTAGGTTAATATTGATTATATTTAATTTCTCCCTAGTTAAGATTATATATAGACTACATGTTTTCTAGGCAAATGATTTTCATCATGGGCATCATTCTCTACAATAAATGTTATACATAGGTCAGTTATTATGTGGAACCATTGCCTATTCCTTAAAAGTGATAGTCCTAAAAAAAGTGATAGTCCTCCATTGTAATAAATGGTGAGATTTTCACTCCTTCTTGTCTAATAGGAGTTGAAGGTGCTCCCTGGTATTTAGGCTATCTACTTTCAAAACCAGAGATATGCTTACTTCCTGGAATCAATTACCTACTAGTAATCAAGACGGGGTATCTGAATTGAAGTAGAGACTTAGAGGTATAAGTTCTTAATAGATGGATCCTGTTCTACCCTCCTGTAGAAAAATGTCTTCCAGGACAAGCCAGAAGAATGTTTGCATGGTCCCATATCTTTTTTTTCCTTCTCATTCCTAATCCTCTATCCCCTCTATTTAACCTATGCTCTACTTTCCAGCTAATCTCATTCATGTTGTTCCTATTCCAAGATCAGTTCTGGACATAACTTCATTAAGTTCTAGAGAGGGTCAAAAGAAGGAAAATCAAATGTTGGTTTGGAGTGGTGGTGAAAAGGTGATGATTCAGCAACTTGGAAAGAAAAATGGTTGGAAATAAAATGTATTTAAAAAGGATATTAGAAAAAATGCGTTAGAGGAAAAGAATTAAAATATATTCAGAAAAATTCAGGTATCTAAGGTAGTCTCCATGGCCCTGAAGTATTTCAAATTTAGAACTCTTTTGGCATAATTTGTAATTTTTAATTTCCTTTTATGCACCCTTCAACATTTTTCCTACTGGAATTTCCAAATATTTCTTAGATTTCTACTTACATTTAATTAAATAGAAGATTTCTTCCTAGTCTAGTAAATTCTGTCCTGAAGAAAATGGGCATTTTCAGCATAAGTATTCTTTTATGCATCAGTAGCTCATATCCAAAATATTGCTTGAAAGCAAGTCTCTTCAAGGAATTGTGTATCTAGAAACTTTAAAATATAGTCTGTATTGACCTTTAAAATCTCTTGTTATTTCTGTTCAATTATTTTCCTAGAAATATATTTCAAAAGTTATTTTTCTATAAACATTTAAAAATTAATGCATATTTAAAATTTTAATTATTAATTAACATTAAGATATGCTATAGGGTGGGAACATATAAATTATAATTGTACAACAAAAGATTTCAAAGTTGACCACACTAACTGCAATGAGAATCATGTTCTCTAGTGGTAAGGGCACTGATTTATAGTCAGACTTCGTGACTCTGGTTCAAAAATAGCTCTCAGACCTTGGAAAAATAATTTGACCATATTCATTATCTGTTTTGCACTAACAAACATTCCTTATGTACAAATAACTATTCTATTCCATGATATGGACAGTTCTCTTTAAATAGCAGAAAATGTTATCCGGATGATCATATTCTCTTCTCTGAGTGAGGATGATTCCTTTATTCAGAGTCAAAGGCAGTGTCTTACATGCCTGTGGGATCATGTAGCCCTTCCAAATGAAAGTGAGAAAATGTCGATTTTGGCCTTCAAGGGTAGGTAGGACTTTAAAAAAATTAAATCTTTTATCAGAAACTTCACATTAAACGTCAATACAATCATCTCTTGCTATATCCTGGTTCACTTATTGTGGCTTCACTGCATCACGGGATATATATATATATATATATAATTCTGTATTGCGGAGTTACACTTATCACAACACATTGTTGGTTGATGGAATGAAAGGTGACCAACTACAGCACTGTGTTCTGTATCCTGGGCACTGATGGGCTCAGTTGATTGTAGGTTAATAAGAGTGTGGAAAAGGTTTATAGGAGAGTGGGAAGGGTTTATAAAGTCTTCAAATATATATAAATAATAAAATAAATATAATGCTGCTACTCCCAATAGGTGAGAGATCACTGTACAAACAATTATAATTATGTTCCTCAATCTCCTTAGCTTCATATCATGCCTCCTCAGTGTGAATGTTCCTTAAAGTTCTAGCCAACGTCCTCTCCTATCTCTGCATTCTTTGGCAACTTCATCTGGTCCCATGGATTTAGCCATCATCTTTATGCAGATAATTCACAGACTTCTCAAAATCAATATACCCATAACTCATTACCTTCTCTCTTCTATATTAATCCTCCCTTCTTACAAAATTTTCTATCGCTGTTACTCTAAACTCTTCACTTTCTTTCACATTGTATATCCATTTGGTTCTCAAATCTTGTTATTTTTACCTCCACCATGACCCCTTCTACTCCAATTGTGACCCTTTTTCATCACTCACACAAATACCATTCCAGCTCCCATCTCCTCTGACTTAGATTATGGCAATATCCTCCCAAGTGTCTTTCTTCCCACAAGTTGTTCATCACTGTAGTCCATCCTGAACACTACTTCCCAAGTAATTTTCCTTAATTGCAGATCTGATCTTGTGACTGCTCTCTATTCACTCCACTCCAATGACTTCCTGTTGCCTCCAGGATCAAATATGAACTTCTCTGTTTAGTTTTCAAAGATGATCTTGCCTCATCCCATTTTTCCAGACTCATTAGACATCACTCCTCCTCTTATACTCTGCAATGTAACCAAACAAGCCTTTTATCTGTTGCTCACACATAACATTCAATCTTCTGTCTCCATCCCATTTACACTACCTTTCCCCTATGTATGGAGTACACTTCCTGCTTACCTCTCCCTCACAGAGTCCCTTTCTTCTTTCAAGACACACCTTACAAAACACCTTCTACATGACCCTTTTCTAATCTATCCAAATACTAGTGCTATCTCTCCCAAACCACCTTGTATTTAAGAATTTAGTATGCATTTTATTCATTCAGTTTATATTTATTCACTTCATATTTATATTTATTCACTTTCTATGTGTTTATTGTCTCCTCCATTAGAATATAAATTCCTTTTGAAGAAAAAATATTGCTTTTTTTGTGCCTATATTCTCAGCACTTACCATAGAACCTGACATAGTTTCTTCATAATTTCTTGTTGTTTCAGTGATGGATTTCATAGTGACTATTAATTTCAATGCATAAAGAGTCCTATCACCTTTATTCCCCCGCTGCTTTAAGCCTCTATCAGGATTTTGTCTATTCTCAATTACTTTTCTTCCTATAGTTGTATGTGCTACATTCTTCTGGCTCATCTTTTCCCACCTTTGCATTGTTTCATAAAAGTCTTTCTAGATTACTTTGTATTCTTTGAAATTGTGCATGGTTGCTTTTATTAGATCATTTTATTATACGAATGTACCACAGTTTGTATAACCCATTACCCTGTTATTTGGCATTAAGGTATCTCTAATGTTTTGGTTTTGAGATTTTTTTTTGGCTGTTACATTTAATTTTGAGTTAATTCTTCTATGTTGTTGCTTCTGTTAATGTAACTCTATGGAAGACATATTTGTTGTTATCCAGTGGTTTTCAGTTTTGTCATACTCTTCTTGACCCCATTTGGAGTTTTCTTGGCAAAGAACTGGAGTGGTTTGCTATTTCCTTCTTCAATTCATTTTACCATTTATAAAACTGAAGTAAACAGGGTTAACTGACTTGCCCAGGACCACATAACTAGCCAGATTTGAACTCAGGATGAGTCTTCTTGACTCCAGGCCCAGCATACTATCCCCTGTGCCACCTAGCTGCCCCCACACATTTACAAAGTGCTTATTATGCAGGCATTGTGCTATGTGCTAGTGATACAAAGGCAAAAATGAAACAATTTGGACCTCAAGAAACCTATATTGTATTGGGGTAAAAACACACACCCACATAAATTATTTCTTTTGTGGGGAAGGATTAATCTTTAGGTGGGTTGGGGAAAAAGAAAAAGTTCAAAATAGGTTTCTTAAGATAGTACTTCATGGTACTTGAGCTGAGCTTTGAAGGAATTTGGGGGTTTTAGGAGCCAGAGATGAAATGGGAGTATATTCTAGGCCTGAACCTGAAAATAGAACATCACCTATGCGAGACAGAAAATTGCGTTAGTTTGGTTGTACATAGCATGTGTGAAGGAGGGTAATGAGTAGTGTACCTGGAAAAGGAGGCTCGAAGTCCAGGTTTTCAGTGTCTTTGCATACTAATAAATGGAGAATCTATGTATGTTCCCAACATCATTGGGTGAAAGGCTAGTTAATTATTTTGTAACTTTTACTGTGTACTTCCAGATTGCTCTTCAAAAACATTGTGTAAGATTTTAATTTCAGCAGCAATGAATGAGTTGCAATCTTACCAGCACCGAATTACATTGCTTTTAATTATTTTGAACAATTTGATATATGTTAGCATACCAAAAATGCATTTATTTATACTTTTTTGATCTTGTGTGAAGTTAAACATTTTCCCAAATGATTATTAACAATTTGCATTTCCTCTTTAGAAAATCTTCTGTTCCTACACTGAATTTTGAATCTATTGTGGACTGGAAAAAATTTCTCCACATAGTTCAATTTTAGTACTTGTAATACTGAAAGGAGCTCAGGATAGATAAAACATTTATTGTAGCTATTTATTAAGTTAAAGTAATTGCTGTATGCATATTTATCAAAGATGTTCTATGTGTAAGGCAAATTGCTAAGTCCTAAGGATGTAAAAATTGATATGGCAAAAATCCTGCTCTCCATAAGATTATAGAGGTTTTGTGTGTACATATATGTTTGAGGAGAGAGATTTATTGAAAAAAGCTATGATCAAAGTGGGATTGTAAAAAGTGTAATAGGGAGGGCCAGTGCTGAGATATTTTGAAGAGAGAAAAATCACCTTTGTCAGGAGAAAGGGGAGTATTATCAAAAGCTTCATTGAACAGGAAAATCTAAGTTGAAACTTTAAAAGAATCTAAGGATTTCAACAAATGGAAATGGAGAATTCATTTAAGGGATGGTAGATGGTATGAATAAAGGCAGGAGTTCAAAGGACAAAGTAAAATTGGAGAAGATGGAGAGTTCAGTTAGAATGTAGTGTGCCTTAAAGGAAAGAATATAAAAATAAAGCTGCATTCAGATATTGAGAGTTTTGAATACCAAGATTAGGAATTTATGCTATATTTGGTAGGTAGTAGGGAAATATGGAAAGTTTTCGAGTGATAAAGTTGGGAGGCAGCTCATTATGGAATTTATACAGACTGTAGTATAAAGGAAGGATCAAAGATGTAATGACTAGGGCAAGAAGACCATTTATTGAGATTACTAGAATATATAAGGTCTAAACTTGGATAGTTCAGTGGAAGTGGAAAGGAGGGAATAAATGGAAAGAAAGAAATATCAGAACTTGACAAGAGATTAGGATGTAAGTTAGGAACAGAGAAGGAGATGGTGAATTGGGGTTGAAAAGAGGGTAAAATGAGACTTCTGAGTAGAGGAACTTATATCACAGAGAGGATTGTGATTCCATTAAAGGAAATAAAGAGGTTGAAGGAGGAACAGATTTTGAAAAGATGAGCTCAGTTTTATATAAGTTGAACTAGAAAGGACAAGATATCCAGAAGACAGTTGGAAATTTGAGATAGAAAACCTTGGGAGATATTTGAGACTCATTTGCATAGAAGTGGTACATGAAGCCATGGTAATGAATGAAATCTCCAAAGAAGAGTAGGCAGAGAGCAGTTATCATAGGATTATAGATTTAAAGAAGAAAAGGATGCCAAATACTATCTAGTCAAAATTTCATTTTACAAAGAATGAGAGAAATGAGAAAATTGATGCCTAGGGAATCTTAGTGACTTGCTTAAATTCACATACAAGGTAAATAGCATAGGTAAAGATGAATTTAGAAGAAAATTAAAGGCGTTAGTCTTTAGTCTTTTCAGTAAAGTAAGAAGGGAGGCTATCAATACTATCTGTTTTTATGGGATAGTTTTGGGGAAAAGTAATAATTTTTAGCATTATCTATAGAATTCTAAACAATCTCAAAAGGAAACTTTTGGACAGAACTTGTTCTCAAATTAGAGACTGCCTATAATTTTCTAGATTAGATCAATAGCCCCCACTATATATGCTAGATGGTAACATAATATATTTAGGCAAACACATTGCTTTCTTTGGTCTTTTACTTTTGCTTTAGAGTTCATCCCTCCTTATAACCTCTACTTGATAGCAAAGACTTGGGACCTAGGAATTGGTGTATAAATGATACAAAATTTATTAAGTCCTCATATGTGGCAGGAACTGTGGTAAGCACTGGAAATACAAAAACGAGCAAGCAAGATAGTCTCAGCTTTCAAGGGGAAAAAAGAATATTCTTGTTCTTGAAATGGTCAAGGTAGCAGAATCCTGGTCCCAGACAAGATGGGGGGAAAGCTCACTTCTCAGAGCCTAGGAACACAAAGGTATCCTTGGTGGTTCCTGAGGAAAGAAATTGAGGAGGGCAGATAGAATGGAGGCAGCTTTGAAAGCAGGCAGTTGGGAAATATTTTCTTGGCTTGTTCAATTCCCCACTCATCAGATTCTGCTAAGCAAATTGTTATTATTATATTAAGATGTTATCTTAGTGAGTTGGCAGAATTAGTGTAAAACTTGGTGTCAGGATACTGTTTATAGAAGATATTCTGGTATGCTATATGTTAATAATATTTTAGATTACACTGATTCCTAAATCTACTGAATCAGATATAGGCTTTTGAAACCTATGTGATGACATGATTGTATCCTTTGAAATGTATTTTTATTCTTGAAACTTTTCTGTGGGGCAGAATAGAAATGAAAAAAAATTATCAAATAATAATGACTTTAACTCATCAAAATAAATGACAGTTTTTCATTTATTGATTTGATTGTGCTGGTGAAGCCACATCATATTTACAAAGTAAAAAGGAGGCACATATGTTTACTTTCTCAAATGACTTTTTTCTTCACTGTCCATCACATTATCATATAAAGGATTTTAAAAGAATTTGTAAAGAAAAGGATGGTCTTTTTTATTTTTAATATTTTTATTTTCTCAATTACGTTCAATAACAGTTTTCAACATACGTTTTTCCAAAATTATAAGATCCAAATTGTCTTCCTCTCTCTCTTCCTTCTCCCCTTCTGAAGATGGTAAGCAATTTGATCTGGCTTACACATGTTTGATTATGTAAAACCTATTCCCATATTGGCCATTGTTGTGAGAAAATATTCATATAAATCTCAACCCCCCCAAATAAAAACAGAAGTAAACTAAAGTGAAAAATAGTATGCTTTTTATCCACATTATAACTTGAACAGTTCCAAAAGGAGTAGTCTGAACTTTTCATATAGCTTCTTTTTGTAGTGTTGAAATGATGTGAATAATTTCTGACCTTGGAAACAGGGACCTTCAGGGGAAATTTCATTCAAATCTCTCAATTCCCATAGCCATAAAACAGGGATAATGATAATTATATGGCCCATCTCATTGGATTTGTTTTGAGTTAAAAATTTACAAACCTTAAAGGCATGAAATAACTATATTTTTCTTCTAAACATGATAGCAAAACACAATATTTTGGCATTTAGATTTTTAAAACATTTTCTCTTTAAAAAAAAAGGGAGATGGAAGTAAGCTGAATGGTACTTTTAAATTGTTTTATAATCTGTCACTGATATACTTTCTCAGCCTTACCTTCCTTTACTCTCCCTAAATCCAAAGGGATTAGCCATTTGTGACCCATCTGACTCTAGGCTGAGGCTTGCTTGAGATTTTTAGCAATTAAAAAAAAAAAAACCTCCTCAACTACAATTGCCTAGTTTTCACTTGGCACCTAGTTTACATGTACTGGCTTACAAAAGTTCCTGTTACCATGTTTCATACTTGTATAGGCTTGGATAAATCAGCAATTTTAAATGTTAAAAATTCATGCAACAAAGACACCCAGGATAATCTTTTCCTTTTTTCCCTACCACTGCAAATATTACCCATCCTTTAATGACAGAAGAAATTCTACTTCTTCAATAGAGTTTTCTCTAGCTCTGTTAGCTTGAAATGATCTCTCTGAATTTCACTATCCTCTTAGCCCTGTTTTGGGGTCTCCCAATGCAACCCTTGGACCCTTATTTCAGAAAAACAAACATTGGATGAGCAAGTGTATGTATTAATACTATTTTCTAACATTATTATTGAATTATTCAGAAAATACCCAGGCAGAAGTAAAACAACTCGGGAAATGTTGTGTATAACACACACACACACACACACACATATACATATATATAGACATATAGTATTTATACTCAGCAGTCATATAAATATTTGTTGAAAAAAATGAAATAGGTGGAGCTTATTTTTCTCTTTTCAATTCTCTGCTTTAAGTCATTTTGATATTTATTAGTACTTCTAAAAGGCAGGAAGAAAAAGCAAAAGAAAATGAAACAAACAGCTTAGAGCATTAAAGGACCTTATAGGATAAGTTGTTCATGTAAATTACAAGCTACACAAATTTAGTTCATAAAATATAATTACTAAACATATTTCTAATTGGGGAGATATATATTTTGGATTTCTTCTTCAAATACCTTCATTCTGAGAATTAATAGTAATATTAGCTTTTATTAATACTGGGAAATATTTCCCATGTGAATACATTTTTTGAGAAGTAAATGGTTATAATCACAAATAAATTGTTTTTTTTATGAGATAAAAATATTATTATTAATAATTATAAATGTAAAATAATAACCCATTAAAAATTAGTCTTAAATGTAGTACTTACCCTCAAAAACAGATTTTAAAAGATGATCAAATACATAATTTTATTTTATGAATTATTTTAACCCACCAATTTGTTCTTATGTTTCCTTTGAAGTTTAATAATTAAATTATATTTTTAGTAGTTAAAATTCACGAGGAAACTATTACATTATAAAACTCTACTCTAGATAATATGCCTTACTTTTTAAATTGAAATGAAGAATGAGATATCTGTCCAAGCTTTCTTTTCCTCCTAACATGAAAAATAGAATTCAACTTTAATATCAAATATTATAGGGGAAGTTTTTAATATTTGATAAGTTAGTAGATTTAAATGAAATATTATGGATTTTACTTATTATTTAGTTGAGCTAAATATAGAGTTTCATTTAAATTTTTAAAAAACAAATTATTTGAAATATATAGCACTCAAAACCAAAAAACCAAATAACTGAAATTATGTATTAGAACAAATTATGTATTATAAAATATGATTTCAACAAATTTGAACCTACATTTTATTTTTAAAAAGAGAGAGACTGGATTAGTATTCAATTAGAATCAAGATACTGAACCTTGAAAAACATGCTCTCCAAAAAGTTTGGGTCTGTTCACAACTATGTCAAGAGTATGTGTCCTAATTTTTCCCATCCCCCCTAATATTTATTTGTCATTTTTCTTTTCTTAAAAGTTTTTCTTTGTTTTATTCCAGTAACAAATCTACACATAAGTTTTCCAAGATTACATGATTCATGTTGTCTCCCTCCCTTCTTCCTTCCCCTCTCCTGTAACTGACAAGCAGTTCCACTGGGTTTTGCATGTATTGTTACTCAAGACCTATTTTCATATTGTTCATTTTTGTAATAGAGTAATTTAAAAAACCAAAACTCCAAATCATATACCCAAATAAAAAAGTGATAAATCATATGTTTTCTTCTGCATTTCTATTCCAACAGTTCTTTCTATAGAGGTGGATAGCATTCTTTTTATAATTCTCTCAGAATTGTTCTGGATTATTGTATTGCTGTTAGTAATGAAGTCTGTTATGTTTGATCATCCCACAACATTTCAATTACTGTGTGTAATGTTCTGGTTCTACTTATTTCACTCTGGATCGGTTCATGTAGATCCTTCCAGCTCTTTTAGAAATCAACCATTTCATCATTTCTTATAGTACAGTAGTATTCCATCACCATCATATACCACAATTTGTTCAGCCATTTCCCAATTGAGGGACATCCCCTCATTTCCAATTTTTTGCCACCAAAAAAAGCACATCTATAAATATTTTTGTACAAACTGATCCATTCCCATTTTTTCCCTGTCTCTGAGAGATAGACCCAGTTGTTCTCCTTTTCTGTCATATTTTTCATAGCCAATCTGAGAGGTGTGAGGTGGTACCTCAGCATTGTTTTGATTTGCATTTATCTAATCAATAATGACTTGGAGCATTTTTTTATGTAACTATAGATAGCTTTGGTTTTTTCTTCTGAAAACTCTCTATTCATATCCTTTGACCATTTATCAATTAGAGAATGTCTTGTATTCTTACAAATTTGACTCAGTTCTTTGAATTCCATTTGAGAATGGGAGCAAAGAAATTTACTGTAATTTTTTTCCATTTTCCACTTTCCTTCTAATCTTGACTAGAAATGAACCATATTAACTTAGAAAACAAAAAGATAACTTTATCTGTGTTGTATTTTTATTTATTTTGTTAAACATTTAAATATTCTCCCATTACATTTTAAGCTGGTGAGAAGTAGGGCACTCTGGAGTTTCACCATATGAGTTTGACACCTCTGAGCTAGCCCAAACTCTTCATTTTATATAGGAGGTTGAGGCTTAGAAAACTGTAATGATTTGATTAATACAGAATGGTAAATAGAAGAACCAGGAGTTGAACCTACATCATTTGTCTCTGAAGCCAGTGCTTTTTCCATTATAATTTGTTAATGTACAGGAGACCTTTGTGATTCCATAAACCCCAGAAACTAATAAATCTATTTTGTGATAGATCCTTTATCCTTAAGAAAATTTAGAATACATACTTAAGAGTATCTACTAATTTGGATGATTTTTAATTTTTGTGATTTCAAACATTACATATGTTTTTGAGGATTCCTGATTAAGGAAGACAGCAAAACTCCATAGTACTAGTCAAAGAAATAATTCTCATAAAATTTTATAAAGCCAAAAAAAATGAAAATGAGAGCTAAATATGACACACTTCCACTAACATATTATTTTTTTGAATTGAATTTTTTTTAAATCACAAACTCAGTTCAATCCTCTCATCCCCCATGAGCATTCCAAATGCAACTAGGTAGTACAGTGGACAGTGTACAGGAACTGAATTCAAAATGATTGATGAGGCAGCCAGGGATGATGTGGATAGACTCTGGACTTGAAGTCAGAAGGACCTTTGTTTAAATATGATCTCAGGCACTTGTCTTTATGAGATTGTGAAAGCCATATAAATCTCTGGTTGCCTCCAACTTTAACTTGTTTTCCCAACTTTAAAATGGTGTTATACTAGCACCTATTTCCCAGGGTTCTGAAGATCAAAGATATTTGTAAAGTACCTCAGTACATAGTTGATACTATACATATGTTAGCCATTATATTAAATTCAAATCCTGCCATATATGTTTACATATATATTTATATGTGAACCTGAGTCTTTTAACCTCTCTCAGCCTTACTTCACTATTCTGGAAAATAAGGATAATTATAGCACCTGCCTCATAGAGTTGTTGGGGGGTATCAAATAAGATAGCATGTAAATTCTTTGAAAACTTTATAAAGTACTCTTAGGGGGCTCAGTGATTTGAGAACAAAGCCTAGAGACAGGAGGTCCTGGGTTCAAATGCAGCCTCAGACACTTCACACTTGTGTAACTGTGGGCAAATTACTTAATCTCCATTGCCTAGTCCTTACTTACTCCATTGCCTAGAACCAAAATATAGTCTTGCTTCTAAGATGGCAGGTAAGGGTTTTTTTAAAAAACAAATCCTGTTAAATGATTTTTATTAAAAATTTTTCCCTCAAATACACAACAGAACTAGAAGAGGATTGTATATGACACTATGAATCTCCATTTTACAGTTAATTTTTTTTAAAGGCAAATAGGGTTAAGTGACTTGCCTAGGCTCAAACAGCTAATTAGTATCTGAGGAAAGATTTGAATGCAAGGAAGATGTCTTCCTCAATCCATACCTATTCACTGTGCCACTTAGCTGCCCCTTAAAATTCATTTTTTAAAAAAGGGTATAATAAATTCCACAGATTACTTTTAAAACTGTCCTGCTTATCAGTACTTCCTTCTTCTAGTTACCTTCTATGCATTTAAAAATGGTTTAATGAACTTCTTTTATTTTAGTTACTATTAGTAATCTCTCTCTTCCAACGGCAATATTTATAATAATTACAATCTATTTAGCTCTTTCCCCATAGAAGTTAGCTCTTTTTTTTGTTCTTCCTACCCCATCCCCTTGTTTTAATCCTTAATTCAGGATCAGGAAGTTTGTTTTGATTGAGTCTATTAGCTTCCTCGTATTATCCTTTCTTAATCATATCTTCACCTTGCTTTTTTTCCTATCAAGTTTTATGAATTTCTCCATCAAACAGTTGTAAATGTCCAGCTTTCCTTTGTGCATTTCAGATAAGAGTGAGGTTCATGTTATGACTACTCTTGCCTTTTCCTCCTTGTGTGTGTGTGTGTATGTGTGTGTGTATGTATGCTCTTCTCATGCACCACAATTATGATAAATAGTAAATTTCACCTCTTCCTCCTTTCTATAGTCCTTAAGATATTCAGTGAAAAATAAGTCCACTTCTATGACATCTATTTTCTTTATTTAACTTCCTCATTACATTTTGAATATTAACATTCTGAAGCGATTCTCATTTCTTCTTCCTTTATTAGAATATTAGCTTTAAATCATTATACAATTGCTCCTTATAATTTCTCAAATAAATACACTTTTATGGATTTCTTTTGACTCTTGTATTTGCATTTCAAAGTTCCTGTTGTTCATTCTTTCATTTGTGTCATACTCTTCATTACTCCATAGACCAAAGCATACCAGGCACTTCCATCTTCCACTATTTCCCCAAGTCTGTCCAAGCTCATGTTTGTTGTTTCCATGAGAGGGTGCATCTCATCCTCTGCTGTCCCCTTCTCCTTTTGCCTTCATTTTCCCCAGCATCAAGGTCTTTTCCAATGAGTCCTGTCTTCTCATTGTGGCCAGAGTACTTGAGCTTCAGTTTATCTTTTCAATAAGTAGTCTGAGTTAATTCCTTTAAGAATTGACTGATTTGATCTTTCTGGTAAAAGAAACTCTCTTCTCTAACATAATTTGAAAGTGTCAATTCTATAACACTTAGCTTTTCTAATTCTTACAACCATTCATAACTACACAAAAAACAGAGCTTTGACTGTATAGGCCTTTTTTCAGCAAGATGATACCTCTGCTTGCTATTCTCTGTAATTATGCATACAATTAAGTATGTTTTCCCCTTTCTCCTTTCCCTCTTATTTCCTTAGCTATTTGGAAAGCCTCATAAGATAGCCATTCCACTTTCTTACTCTTCTTTTTCCTTGGGATGTTTTTTGCTGCTGCTTTCTATATAGTATTACCAACCTCAACTGATTGTTCTTTAACCATTTTACTTACCAGATCTAATCCCTTAATTCTATTCATAATTTCTACTTCATATTCATAAAGGGATGTTATTTTTGTCACACCTTTTTGGTCTGATGACTTTCTCTTTGTTCTTCAATTTAAGTTTGAATGTTGCAATAAAAAGCTCCACATTTGGCTTTAAGGTATATAATTGAAGTGATTTTGACATTGTTGGTCAAAGTTCATACTCAGCTTGTGTCTTTTCATCAGAAATGCTTCAAAGTCCTTTCTTCCATTCATTTTTTCCTCCATTCAGAATTATATTCATTTTTTCCTCCATTCAGAATTATATTCATTTCTATAGCCAGAGCAATTTTGGCTTGTAAACCTATATCTCATGCCTTTGGGAATTTTGTATTCTGAGATGTCTTTTTGTTTTTAGTAGAAAGTGTCAGGTCTTATGTCATCCAGAGTATGGCTTCTTAAAACTTGAACTGTTTCTTTCTAAGTGTTTACATATTTTTTTCTTTAACCTGGGAGCTCTGGGTTTTGGCAATGATATTCCTAGGACTTTTTCTTGTTGTCGTTGTTGTTTTCATTTTTCATTTTCCTAGAAATGATTGATAGATTTTTTTCCTATCTTCATTTTGCCATTTGGTTCTAAGAGATTTGGGCAGTTTTCATTTATTTCTTGAAGTATAGTTCCATGATTTAAAAAAAAGCATGGTTTTCAGAGGGTCCAGTGATTCTTAAAAGATCTCTACATGACCTGTCCTCTGAATCGTTTGTTTTACATCAGATACTTTACTTAAAAAACAAGCATTTTTAGCCTTTTGATTTTTTTCAGATATTTCTTGCTGTGTCATGGAATCATTGATTTGTTTGGTCTATTCTAGTTTTCAGGGAATCTGTTTGATGTATATGATTTACCACCTTTTTTCTTTTTCAAAAATTTTTATTTAAGTATTTTTCCAAAGTTACATGATTCATGTTCTTTCCCTCCACTTTTCCCCTCCCACCTCCCAAAGCCAACAAGCAGTTCCATTGGGTTATATATATATTATCACTCAATATTTCCATATTAATAATTTTTGTAATAATCTTTTAAAAACTAAAAACCCACATCCAATACCCATATAAACAAATAAAAAATCAAATGTTTTCCTTCTGTATTTCTATTTCCACAATTCTTTCTCTTGATGTACCACCTTTTTTTCTAAACTATTTCTTTCCTCCAGAATTTTTACTTCTTTTTTTTTTTTTACCTCATGCTGCATTTATTTTAGGTTGTCATGTAGTCATTGTGAAAAATACTTTTTTTCCCCTGCTTTGAGTCTCTGCTTGAAATTGTTATAAAGTTGCTGCCTCTTTTTGGAGAACTCTGGGACTATAATAATTTTCAGTAATAGTATCTTCTTAAGTTTACTCTATCTCTCCCAATTCCTGTTCCAGATCAGATTCTGCCAGTGTAGAATGGGAAGGTCAGCCCTGTTTCATCTCATCCTGGGTTATTAGACTGCCCTGGATCATTGAGGTTCCAAGCATGAGCCCTTAAGGGCTCTCTATGGTATATCTAGGAAAGGTGGTAGGGATTTCAGAGTGATTTTCTTGAGCTTGTTTTTGAATGTAGCATATGTCAGCATTCACGCAGTATAACAGTTGAAGTAAGAATGAGACTGGTTTCTTTATATAACTGAATTCTAATTTTACTTCCCAATTTGATTTTGTTTAATGCCTAATTTCTTGTTTTACTCAGGAAGAATGGCTCCTCTTTCTCATTCATTTTGTTATATCCTACAAGGTCCATCTTGAATATCAGTCAGTTATAAAGGTCTTCCAATTGTGTGTTTGGGGAAAAAAGAGTAATAAAAATTGTGGTCAAAATGCTTTAAGAAAGGGAAAAAAAGTATGTGGGAACTTCTAGTTTGCTTGTGGAAACATTAATTTTGCAATTGCTGCCATGGATATTTGTAACTGTTCCAATTCAAAGAATTAGCAAGTAGCTAAATTTTTTCATTATATCTTCTCCTTTGATAACTTCTTTATTTCTAATTATAATAACAAATAACATTTACAGAGTGCTTTACAATTTACAAAAGGTTTTATTTTCATTATTTCATTTAAGTTACATGTGCTATTATAGCTTCCGTCCAGTTAGATATTTACAGAAGTCCAGGCACCAGTAATACAAAGACAAAAAGGGAAAGTCTGT
Source organism: Gracilinanus agilis (assembly GCF_016433145.1). Lineage (NCBI taxonomy): Eukaryota > Metazoa > Chordata > Mammalia > Didelphimorphia > Didelphidae > Gracilinanus > Gracilinanus agilis. The sequence goes on along the minus strand of NC_058133.1, from coordinate 321,897,875 downwards.
CTTCAACAAACTTAAATTTATTGTAGAGTTATGCATGAACACAACTATAGAATAAAGGAGTGAAGCAAAGAACAAATCAGATAAAATTCTGTGAGTATTAAGGAAGAAGAAAACAATATAATAGTTGGGATGAAGGATAGGGAAGAAGGTTAAAAATCTGAATGACATAGTAATGGTACCTCCAACAGAAAAAAAGATATTTTCAGGAGCAGTGGATTTAGTTTTACATGTTGAAATTGAAGGAGGAAAAAACATTAGAGTTCAAAAAGGCTTTATGGCGCTATATATATATATATATATGCATATATATATATATCAGCTGTTATCATTCCTCTTACAGATGAAAAAACTAAAGAATAGAAAAATTAAGTGACTTGCCCATGATCATGCAATTAATAAGTAACATTAGTGTATTTTAACCTAGACCTTCTGATGCCAGGTTCTCTTTTCTACTATTGCTTTTAACTGCTTCTCTTTGCCTGCATTCTTCATGTATATGAAGAATGCAGACAAAGAGAAGCTTACATATATATATATACATATATATATATAAAAGGAATGATAACAGCTGATATATATATATATATATA
>NC_058133.1:321793542-321896973 GCF_016433145.1 Gracilinanus agilis | reverse complement strand
GCGCGTGGTCTAATTATCTATCAGCATGGCTTTAATTAAATTACTAATATATATATTTATACCAGCCTTTATCATTTTTAATATTAACAATATATATATTCATATACATATATATGTACATACATATATACATAATATATATATAAACCCTTACCTTCCATCTTAGAATCAATACTGTGTATATTGGTTCCAAGGCAGAAGAGTGGTAAGGGCTAGGCAATGGGGGTTAAGTGACTTGCCCAGGGTCGCACAGCTAGAAAGTGTCTGAGGCCAGATTTGAACCAAGGATGTCCCATCTCTAGGCCTGGCTCTCAATCTACTGAGCCACTCAGCTGTCCCCTATCTGCATTCCTCTTGACTAATGACTAATAGTTGCCATTAACATCATTTGTGAAAATACTGAGTATAATTTCAGTCGAGGTACTTCATAGTCATAAAGAATCAATGTGAACTTTCTTCCTTTTTAAAACAGACTATAACATGGTATCTATGTAATATAGAGGCAGTGGAAGAGGGAAGCTATGGTACTTGAAAATCAAGTGATTCTGGGTTTGGAATCTTGACCCTAATGCTAAATATGTGTTATTGTGGGCAGATCCTTTATCTTTGAACCAAGTTGTAGGGCTTAGATGAGATAATGCATGAAGCGTAATTTTGTTAATCCTTAAGTGTTGTATCAATGTCAGTTATTATTATTATTATTATTATTATTATTATTATTATTATAATAGACGTACAATGTAGTGAAAAGAACTGGACTGGGCATCATGACACCTGGGTTATTTTTTTCCTGTTTGTTATTTCCTGGGTTTGTCATTAGCTTGTTACATGGGTGTTGTTATTTTCTTTCTTTAGGAATTTCTTTAGGAATATATATCCTAAAACTATTTGAACCTAAGTATGTATTGCCCATTATATGAAGTATTAGAATTCTTTTTTTTAACTCTTACTTTCTGTCTTAAAACCATTACTGTATATTGGTTCCAAGGCAGAAGAGTGGCAAGGGTTAGGCAATGGGGGTTAAATTGTCCAGGGTCACATAGATAGGAAATGTCTGATTTCAGATTTGATCTGAGGACTTCCTCTCTCCAGGCCTAGTTCTCAATCCACTGAGCCACCTAGTTCCCCCCTATCATTCGTATCTCTAGCTTGTCTTTGAGCTATATTTTATTTAAGCTTAAAATTTTTTTCTTCAAATTTCTTGCATTTAAAAGAGATACACCTTTGTTTAGCTTTCAATATGTGCTGAAACTAATAATTAGTCAAAATATTGAACCAAAATGTATCATATAAACAAGTGGCAATATTTTAGTTACTGAGCTATAGGAAACTAATAATGGTAGTGACAGTATTGCTTGACAGTAATTTAAAGTTTGCCAAAACACTTTTATGTACACATTCTTATTTTAGCCCCCACAACTCTCTGGAGTACTTATTTATCTCTTTATGGATAAGGGAACTGGGGCATGGAGAGATTAAGCAACTTGCTAAGTCACAAAGCTAGTAAATGACACACAAAGAAAACAGGTCACTTGATCCCAAGTCTGTGTCCACCACCTTTCTGGGAAGTGAATACAAGTATTTGTAGTTATTGGTGTAAATCTGATCTTAATAGCTTCCAATTTGAGGACTACAAACCTCTAGATAATTGTGAAACTGTTGCAGAAGCCACATGGGCACCAAATATTGTCACTTTGATTTTTTTTTTCATTGGACTAGGGACTGAATCAGTGATTTCTTTGGTGTAGGGTTGTCCTAGGAAAGATTCCAGGAGTTAACTTCCTCTGCCAATGTAATTTAGAATCTTAGAATGTTGCCTAGGACATTGAGAAATTAAGTGACTTGTCCAGGGTCACATAGCCAAAATGAATCAGAGACTGGACTTCAGCTCAGGTCTTCAAAGCTTCAAAGTCAGCTGTTCTACATTGCCTTTAATTTTTATTTAGTCCTAACAAAATATTTAGCATAAATATCCTGCACCCTGAATAAATAAAAGAATATATATATAAATGTATTACCATTTTCAAGTCCACATTCTGTCATTTAAAAAATTACTCACTTCAAAGCATTCCTGAATTCATTGTAGCTTTTTTCATTATATATTTTCTTAATCAGTGAATAATAATAATAATCTATTTTCCTGTGGCAGTATGATCAGTTTTTTTTTTTTATGTTGCTTCTGGAAGGGTTTTCATATTTCAAATAGTTGGGAACCAATGATCTATTCTAAAGAATGATCCTAAGTCATTATGAACTACTCTGTGAGCCCCAAAATTAGTTTATAAGTGCCCATATGGTCATCAGGAATGCTGTATTCATCAAGATAAAGAGATATGATCCAATACCTCATGGAATTCATAATCTAAGTGGAAACACTTTTAAATAAATCTATAAAGGACAAAGACCCTACAGAGGTATAGAAATTACATGCAGAAATTACTGTTTAATGAAACTTAATTTATACCTTAGCAGATAGATGGTGGTTTGGGAGGAAGTCGTCATCACCTTACTTTTGTTTAATTGGAAGGTGTGATATTTCAAGACCTCTTTATTAATGGGAGCAGGGGTTCTTTGCCTGGAGTGGATGAACTCTGTGGGTGTCAGTGAATAAATTTCAAGGGGTCTCTGAACTTGGATGGGAAAAAAATCACATCTTTATTTTCCTTATATTATGTATTTTAAAACATTCCAAAAAGTTTCATAGGTTTCACTGTAAAAAGGGTCATGACAAAAAAATGGTGAAGTGGTTAATAAGAATCATTAAATTTGAGGAAGTATAAACTGTTTTAAGTATAAATTATATGAAAAGACCTAGAATAACTGCGTATAACTTCATAGTGTTTCATTTGTGTTTATCTGAATGAATGTTTAGTAGATAGAGTAAGTGATAACCTGACAAAGGGATCCATGTGTCAGTCTTCTCCCTTGTGTCTCTACTTAAGGTCTCAGTAACTTTCTAAACCAAAAAATGCTTCTCAGGCCAGCATTCTCCTATGTGAATTGTTTTGCTCTATTATAATGTAAGGTCCTTGAAAGGAGGGTTTGTCTTTGCTTCTGTAACATAGTACTTAGAAAGTCAGAGAGGGAGAGTTTCATAGATTTCAAGCTGAACAGGGCCGTACAGCTCCAACTTTTTCATTTTATAGATGAGGAAGTTAAGTCCAAAGAATTTATAACTTGCCTAAGGTTACAGTATTAGTAAAAGGCAGAGCTAGGGATCCCAGTTCCTTTGGCTCCAAATCCAGTTTTCTTTTCTACTGTGCCAAGGAGAGCCACAAGCATTTGGTGGAAAAGACTGATATGAAAGATGCTGTAATCCTTTTTTTTTTAAAACCTTTAACTTCTGCCTTAGAACTGATGATCAGGGGTCACATAGCTAGCAAGTATCTGAGGCCAGATTTGGATGCAAGACCTTCCATTCTCTCAGGGTGGCTCTCTATCCACTGAGACACCCAGCTGCCTCTTAGAGTCCTTTGTAAAAAGTATGTTTCTTTACTCTCATCCATTCTTTTTCCTGTGCATTGTAAACTATTCAGTCATAGGATTATAGACCTGGGAAAATGCCTACTCCAGTTCAACCACTTTCATTCATCAACCACACAGTGGAAGAAATTGAGTTTGTGACTTCCCTTAAATCATCCAGTTGGATCCCTCTCTAATACTGTTTCTGCTTGGTCAAAGTGCCTCTTTGTCCTTCTTTTCCATTTTTTAAAAACCTTTCTTGGATATAGACTCTAAATCAGTGGTTCCCAAACTTTTTTGGCCTACTGCCTCCTTTCCAGAAAAAAAATATTACTTAGCGCCTCCTGGAAATTAAATTTTTTAAAATTTTAATAGCAATTAATAGGAAAGATAAATGCACCTGTGGCCATCACCGCTTCCCTGGATCGCTGCAGCACCCACCAGGGGGTGGTAGTGCCCACTTTGGGAATCACTGCTCTAAATGATCACTCTTTAGCAAATATTAATAATATGGAAATAGGTCTTGATCAATGATACATGTAAAACCAGTGGAATTGCTCATTGGCTATGGAGGGGAGGGAAAGAACATGAATCATGTAACCATGGAAAAATATTCTAAATCAATTAAATACATAAATTTAAAGGAAAAAAAGGAAAAAAACCCTTTCCTTCTATTTCTTGCTAATGTTCTCTGCATTATTATTCTGAATTTTTCTTGTTTTTCTCCCTCTGTACGTGATAGGACATTTTTTAGCCTCTATAATCATGAAGATTTTAGGAATATTTTAGCCTGTGTCAGGATTATAAATCATACATAGCAGGATAAAAATTCTTATTTATTCTCTACTTTATAAATTCATTTTTAATTTAAAAAATTGGACCAGATTATTTCTCTTCACCTTGCTTCCCATTAATTGGAGGAAGCAGGTTTTTAGGAATACTTAAAAAAATTAAAATGAGTTTGGAAAGTAAAAGTGGAAAGCATTAGTCAAAACTGCATCTAGCAGGGCCTCAATAAAAATAAATGTTCAGAAATTAAAATCTTACTTTAGACCAAGAACTTTTCTATTTGTGGCATAGATTATTTATTGTGTCTGTAAGTTGTGCCATTGCTACTTGTATCAAACGCGTGGAAAAAAAAGTCCTTGCCCTCTGGTTTACAGATAAGAACAGGATACCAAAGCAACTCTGATATAGGGCAGCTCTTTACTTGTTTGTGAGTTTTTATCTTTAATGTTTTTGTGCTGTAAAAATTGTTTTTTAATTGTTATTCCAATTACAGAATAATTGACTCTGAGAAAGAAGAGGCCATGAAATTAAATGAATCACCTTGGGGGACAAAAATAAGAAAAATAAGAAAGAGTTAAATTTTCTTCACTTTTCCCCCTTCCATTTTATTTTTTTCTTTCTTGAAATGTCATTACATAACGCCTATTTTAAGGCCCCAAATGGACCAGGGAAGTTTGTACCTTAATAAATATGAATTTCTCTATTGGTTATTTATTTAAACTGTGGTAGATGCAGTATAAAGGAGAGGAGAGAGGTTTAAAATATTCTGTCTCACAGAACAAATCCCAATGCATTTTAAAAATATTCTTCATAATAAAATATGCCAGTATTTTAAAAATCACTCCTCTGTCTAACTTTTAAGTAGTCAGTTGAATTAACTTCATGTAGGCTAGATTCTAAGAAATGAAATTTTCTTGATTTTTTGTAATTTAAAGGTCACATAATATCAGAGTTGCAAGAAACCTCAGAGGTTAATTAGTTCAACTTGACCAAGAATCTATTCCAAATTAACCTCAAGACTTCACTTGACAAATGAGTAAAAGAGGATCAATTATCTCCCAAGACAGTGTGACATAATAGGAAGAGAACTGTATTTGGAATCTGAGGAACTGAATTCAAATTTTGGCCTTCTTACTACCTGTTTAATCTTGGGTGAGGTCCTTGACCTTTAGAGGTCTCAGTTGCCTCATATTAAAATGAGGAGGCTGGACTCACACCTCCAAATCTATGAATATTCTTAGAAAGGGAATAGAAGTCAAATATAGACACAGGAATGACTGCTCTTGATGTTAGGGCTAGAGCAGTGACCCATATACCTACTTAATTAAAAACTCCAAAATATGCAAAATGGTGGTGACTTGGTAGGAGGATGTAAATGTATTATGTACCATATAATAAAACTATAATGAGAGATCTTGGTATAACAGACAAAGGGGCAAAAAGTAACAGTGGAGGTTTTAGGTATTTCCCCATCTTTTCTAAATATAGTGTGAAGTCATCTCAAGTCTTATTATATAAAGAAGACAAAAATAAACTTAAAGCTTTTCATGAAAATAACCAATTTTTAAAACAGCAAAAATGAATTTTATGACAACTGACTAAAATCAGGAAAGTTAAACAAAATTGATAGTTATAAGCTTTTATACTAGTAAAATGTCCTAAAATTGTAAAAAAAAAAAAATCCCTTACCTTTTGTCTTAGAATTGATACTGAGTGTTGATTCTAAGGCACAAGAGTGCTAAGGGCTAGGCAACTGGAGTTAAGTGACTTGCTCACAGTCACACAGCTAGGAAATACCATTTGAACCCAGGTCCTCTTGACTCTGGGCCTGGCATTGCATTTGTTGGGCTACCTAGTTGCTCCCTAAACTTGATATTGAGCATCGGATAGGGACTGAACTTATGTTTTTAATGGTATAAGACACACCCAAATAAGGAAAATTCCCCCAACCAATATGGACTGACATTCTCTTTAAGTAATAATTGAAAGTTAACTAGTGCAAAACAGAATCTAGGGTATGAATCCTTCTCTAGAAATATGTATCAGAAATAACGTTTGAGTAGAGGGTTTCTTGGTGCCGTTCGTGATGGCATGCTGACTCTTGAACATTAAGAATTACATTTTTGAAAAGGAATATTTGCTAAAATATATGTTATAGCAGTATCAATATCAAAGGTTTGTTTTACTTTTTCACTTTTGGGTACAATCAGGTACAATTCAGAAAGTCTTTTGTTAATGAATTTTCTGCACAAGTCATAAAAACATATGTACTATTTATACTGCAACTGTTTTCCCTGTCCCAACAGAAAAAGAGGCTGCAATAATATCTTATAGAATACTCTTACATGCAAAAGACCAAAGTGACATTATATGACTTACATCAGTCAGGCAACAAGCATTTATTAAACACTTATTCTGTGCCAAGCACCATGCTAAGCCCAAGAGAGACAAACACAAACAAAAGGAAATGGAAGCACAAATTGTAGACAATCTTTCAAGAAATTTAGTTGAGAAGCATAAGAAAGCTATATTCTGGTAATCGGCATAATTGGTTTCTTTTGTAATCCTAGTTATTTCATGACTTTAAAAAAAGACATTATCCTAAGTATAAGGGTCTGTAGTCATCAATAGACTGCCAGATGGGTTCCTGCCTCAAAAAAGGTTTAAACATGTAACTTTAGATAATCATAGATATAATTTATATAGGACTCTAAGATTTGCAAAGTGCTTTACATTTATTGTCTCATTTTCCTTTATCTTCACAACTCTGTGGGGTAGATCTTTTGATCTGTTAACATTTCCTTTATACCAAGGCAGCCTTCAGGTTGTCATCTCATAGATTAACCTACCTCATTTTCTAATCATGCTTATTTGATCATACACTTTACAATTATTGTGCAGAAATTTTTGATAATATGTTGTAGTATATTTGTACCTGCTCCTTGTTTCTCCTTTGCCCTTTGGGTCACCTGTAATCTTTTAGAAAATATAAATAAGATACATTTATTATAGTTGTAGATCAAACAGTTTTAATTAGCTATATGCAATCTTTAAGACTGAAAAGAAGTTATTTTCTCATTGTAAGGGCTAGCAGGGTGATTATATAATATTCTCATTTTCTGTTCTGAAAATCTAAGGTATAACTTGTAAGTGCTTAAGGATATCTTTTATCAGTGTGTTATAACAATAATCAAAATACCAAATTTCTTTCTTACTGCTACAAATGAAAACATTTAAAATAACTTCAAATATATTCCAAGATAATTTAATACATGTTATATTAATAGGTTCACTTATGCCTAAGAATCAAAGTATGTGAATTTTTTGGAACTGTATTAGGAAATTTTTATGTAATGCAATATATAGGACTAATATTGAAATGTTAAGAAAAAAAATCCTATCATCCTTATTTTTGTAAATATATCCATGTAATTGTCTATATGACATATAAAGAAAATTACGCAGCTTCCTACAAGGACACATATACAAAGTTTTCAGTCCTTCAAAAGCACTAGATTGCTACAGCTAATTTATAATATATTAGTATTTGAATAAAACCAAAATAAGCTACTACAAGCTCCTGATAACAAAAACCTCCATCAGACCAAGGACAGAGAGTAATTAATACAATTATTTAGAAAATTATGGTTGTTTTTAGGGAGTACAGGTTCAAATCTGTCAACACCAGAGGCAATCATTAATTTGTATGTAATGTATTTTATTTCTTTTTCTGAGCATAACATGAAAATGAGGCAGGTAGATGGCACAATGGATAGAGTGCAGGGCCTGGAAGACTCATCCTCTTGAGTTCAGATTTGGTCTCAGATACTTATTAGCAATGTGACCTTGGGCAAGTCACTTAACCCTCTTGATAGAGTGCAGGGCCTGGAAGACTCATCCTCTTGAGTTCAGATTTGGTCTCAGATACTTATTAGCAATGTGACCTTGATCAAGTCACTTAACCCTCTTTGCCTCAGTTTCCTGATCTCTAAAATAGGCTTGAGGAGGAAATGTCAAACCACTTAAGTAACTTTGCTGAGAAAACACAACTGAAAAACCACCAACAATCAACATGAAAAGTCTTTCCACAAGTTAGAAAAAGTGGAAATATTAAAAAAAAAATTTTTTTTTAAGTAACTGATCATATTCCACAAGTTAATCTTAGAAACAGTTTCTTTTGGTTGGAAACCTTTCACTTTGTGGCTTTTGCATGCACTCAACGGGACGGAATCCCTAGTATATTAAGAACTCGGCAAAACAGAATTCGTGCCCTCTGGGTAGTAAAAAAAAAAAAAATGATGGGTTAAGAAGCTAATTTGCATCATTCTTCTACCTGACAATATTCTAGGATATCTACGTTAACGAAGGTTGTAGGAGCGTAGAGTTCTGGTCCACTCATCCCCCTGGTCTACGTATATACCTCCAAAACCGAAATGCTAAGAGCTGCATATCGCGACCCACTCTAAACCATTCTGCCATAGAGAAACAGGGTGCAGAAGGAAGCTCGGAGGAGGTGTTCCTAGTACAAGAGGATTGAGTCTCTCTAGATAATCAGTCTTCAGTTCATCAAATGCAACAATGTACCAGATGGCGAAAAAAGATAGTCACGGCGGGGAGCACAAGCTCCCGCCAGTAGCAGGGGCAGCGATTGTGACTGTCCGGCCCAGCGGAGGTGAGGGACCGGCGCGGAGCCCTCTGGGTAAAACCGCCACCGCCGTCGCTCGCCGCGAAGCTCATGATTCAACTCTTCGGAGATTGTGATATTACATGAGTTCCTGCCCTGTAGCATTATTGGGAAATTAAGTATTGGTGTTAGAAAGTTCACTTTCTGGTTCAGGGGGCAGTATGGGAATTCCTCAAAACATCACACATTTTTCTAAATGTAATAAATCCCTCTTTTACTCAAAGTTCTAGGCCTAGCTCTTGGCCTTTCTTCATCTTTTGTTTGTGATAGTTGTACTTGATGGACTAATTCTGGCTGCTTAAAATCTTTTTTTAGAGAAAAAAAAAAAGGTTGTCTGTATCTGATTCAATCGTTTTATTCACTTTTTGACCTAGAAGATGTAGGATTTGGTGATAAATAGAAACATTGAGCTGTGGGATTGGAAAGGGGCTAAATTCCTTTGTAGAATTTTTTTAAAGTAAGGCATTCTTTGGTGTTTCAGAAGAAAATGTTCAAAATAACAGGACATCGTAATCATAGTTTCTATAAAATGATGGGATGTAGTGCTATGCTGGAATGGATCTTAAGACAATATCTTATTTGCTTACTTCCTGTATAACTAATACTAAAAATATAATTGTCTACCATCTTCTTAAGTCTCAAAAGAATGAAATTCAGTCATTTTTCTTCTTAATAGTCTCATTATTGTAAAAGTCATACTCCACAGGCTCTTTCTGAATTAATTCTTATTTTACTTATGTCCTTTTTCTCTAACATAGATTAGTTTCCAATGTATACAATAGCACTATATAGTCTTAATTAATAACTGCAGTTATCTCCCCTTAAAAAATTATGCTTACTTAGATTCTCATCTTGCTATTTTAACTTTTCATCTAGTCCTTAACTCCAAAACCTTTAGTGAACTTTGTCACTCTTTCTTGGATTTCAAGTGTTCCTTATCATATGAGAAGAGAGGATAAAATTTTAATACATAAATGATGAGAAAGCCTCATCACTTTAAAATGAAAGCTTAGGAACAAGTAGATGATTTTATTTTCATTTTAAAAAATGGCTTGAGACTTTGTAATAACAATAGAATTTTTTAAAGTTTTAGACTAATTTTTAATTTGTTCTTTTCCTAGATAAACGTGTTGAGAATTGGCCTCTGATGCAGTCTCCATTGCCTACATTATGTATAAGTACTCTTTATCTCCTCTTTGTCTGGCTGGGCCCTAAATGGATGAAGAACAGAGAACCTTTCCAGATGCGTTTAGTGTTGATTGTCTATAATTTTGGAATGGTTTTACTTAACATGTTTATCTTCAGAGAGGTACGTTTATTAGATATCTATATAATAACCAAAAATAAAGTAATATTTGAAAATTTTAAGCATTGTTTTAGATAAAAGTATTCTAAAATTATTTGATGTCACTAATCAAGGAAACAAAAAACAATTCTCATAAATGTGATTAATTAAATTTAATTTAATGTGCTAAAAATAGAATATAAAGCTTTTTACAAATTATGTTCCATAAAAAAAGTTTACATTTTAAGTGCTTATCAGGGAGGGAGCATATTTGACTTGCGTTGTTTGACTGTGGGCATAGCACATAGTAGGTAGGTGCTTAGTAATTGTATGAATTGATATGATTATGGAAATGGTATAGAAAGGCTAGGAATTAAGGAACCTTAGGATCATGGTCATAGAAACTCAGATTAAAAGATGCAAAAAAAAGAACTTTAGGAATTTACCTAATCCAATCACTCTTATTTTATGAAGGACTAAACCAATGTTTAGAAAGCTTAACTGATTTATTTCTGGTTCATTATCTGGTGTAGCACTGCTAACATCACAAAGAATCATCATTGTTATCGAGTTTAACAATAAAGACTGCCTTTTAGGAAGTGGTACTTGAGCAGAGCTGTGAGCAAGGAATATCAGTTTGCAACGGTGTGGATTTTGGATTGGAAAAGAAAGACAAGAGGCAAGAGGACCAATTCGAAGGCTGTTGCAGTAGTATAATAATAAAAACACTGATATAATGTTTACTATTGCCAGGCTCTGTGCTAAGTGCTTTATAAATATTATCCCATTTGATCCTCATAACAATCCTGGGAGGTAGATGCTATTAATATCTCTATTTTACAGATGAAGAAACTGAGGCAAACGGGTTAATTGACTTTACCAGGGCCACACAGCTAGTAAGTGTCTGAGGTTAGATTTGAACTCATCTCTGCCCTGATTCTAAGCCCAATACTCTTATCTACTGTGCTACCCAACTGCCCCTTTAGGTGACAGGTCTGAATGAGGATGGTAGCCCTATTCAAAGAGAGACTGGGGACAAACTGAAAGATGTTGTGGAGGTAAAATTGACAAGATTTGGTAACTCATTGGATATGAGGAGAGAAGGACTGAGGATGATTCTTTTGTTGTGAGATTGGTTGCTGAAAGAATAGTTGTTCCCTTGGTAGAAGGTTAGGAGGAAGAATGGGTTGAAGGTGCAAGTGGGGTAAAGGAGGATGAGTTCTGGTTGGACATTTTGAATTTGGAATGTCTAGCTAGCAGTTAGAGATTAAGGACTTGAGGTCAGGAAAGCAGTGATTGCTAAACATAAATCTGTGAGTCATTTGCATAGAGATGACTATGGAATCCATGGGACTAACTAACCTTTGAGGTTTGTAAATGAAACTTTTATTAAATACATACTGTAAAATAAAATACTGTGTTAGTCTCTGATATGGATACAAAAATAAATTAGACAAATTTGCTTCCCTTTTCACTACCATGATTTGATATTTCCTATCAGGGTCTTGTTTTCCCTAGCCCACTCTGGAATTTATTGAAAATAGCCTACAACTTTCTCCTCTGTATTCCTGACCTTGAAGGATTTTTTTTTAACCTGCTACAACAAAAGTTTGCATTATGTCTATCTGCCTTCTTCCCTTACTTAAAATTTTTAAATATGTATTTAAATATTGGTATCTTTATCCATTATTAAAATAATTGTCCATATTTCAAAATACAAATATTTTAAAATTATTACATATATTAATAAGCTTTAAATGTTGAGTATGTTTAATTTTTTACCTAAACATACATCCTTCATTTTTTTCTAGCTATTTTTGGCATCAACTGCTGCAGGATATAGCTATATTTGCCAGAGTGTCGATTATTCAGATGATGTGAATGAAGTCAGGGTAAGTATATTTAAAGAAATATTGATCAGTAATTTTTTTGTTGTTATTCAATTGTCTCTCACTTTTCATGATCCCATTTTGGGTTTTCTTTGCAAAGATACTAAAGTGGTTTGCCTTTTTCTGCTCCAGTTTATTTTACAGAGGAGGAAATTGAGGCAAACAGGGTTAAATGACTTGCTGAGGGTAAAACAACTAGTAAGTGTCTGAGGCCAGATCAGAACTCAGGTCTATTCTAACTCTAGGCACAGTGCTCTATCCATTGAGCTACCTACCTGCCTTCTTGTTAAGAAACAGTCTTGAGTAAAATGCCTAAATTTATAGTCAGCAATATATGAAAAAGACATTTTAACGTTATAGTGAATTTCTATTTCAACAGTGTCTATTTTTTTCTAAATAAGATTAACTACATGTGTACACATATGTATGTACATATTATTCTAAATATACACCAATAGCTATATGTCTGGAGTTTAACACTTGAGAACTATAAGAGAAAATGTGATTGCTTTTCTTGGTTTATTCTGTGAACTATTTGTGGTTTGTTTTATTGGTCAGAAAAAGCTTTGAAGTGTAAGTACAGTTAAGTAGTTTTGATAGAAAGGTGTGTTAGTGGATTTTGTGTCTGGTAAAGTCTAAAGAAGATATAGTAATCCTTGAGAGAATGATAACATATAATAAGCTATTTGGTTATGCAGTCATTACTAAGTACATGTATTTGAATAAAGATCAATATTCTGTAGCCCAAAGCATATTAATAAAATAGTTAATCTTTGCTATAAACCATTTAAAATTATTCAGGTGTATTCATGCTTATAAATTATACATATTTTTGGTCCAGATCTGTGATTTCATTGGCATGTGGAACTCTTATCACTGATCAACTCATCTGTAATTTACAGTTTTATAGAATTGCCTGGGACATTAAGAGATTAAATGAGGTGACTATAGTCACATGGCTTAAAGATCGGAGCCACCACTCTAAACATAGATTCTTCACACTTTTAAGTCTAGCCTTCTATGCAAATGATGATTCTCCAAAACACATGAATTAAAAGTTGTAAAAACTGAAACAATTTAGCACGATGGTTTCTTTCTTATTTAATAATTTTATATCTTTGCCACTAAAAATGTTGTAACAAGGCCTAGAATAGTATTTGAAAGTTATTTTTCTCATTTTTATTATTATGTAACCAAAAATGTTCCTTACATAAATATATATTTGAATTATAAATATATATAAAACAGTGATATCAATTGAATCAATCAATTATTAAGACCCTACATTTGAAGTAATTCTATAAGTTTTGTTTTCCAAAACAAGTTTTAATGACCTCTAAAAGTCTCTAAAAAATGATGGATTTTATGGGGTTTTTTTATCTCCCTTGACAATACACCATGGTCTTGGTGAGCATTCCCCATCCAAGCCAAACAATGAGCCAGTTTTAAAAAAAAAATCTGCATTGTAATGCTGAACAAAACCTAACCTTTTCTTCCTTTTAGGCAGACAACCAAGTTTTTGGCAACTCTGAATTTCATTTGCTGTTGTTTTTGTGAACAAAATCAGGCAACATACCTTGTATTTTCTCCTTATTTGTTAAAGGAGGCCTGACTATCTCATTAGCATTTATGCTTTCAAAAGAATGCATTGTACATCTTTAAGTACAATTACTATAATAATTGAAGTAACTGAATTTTTTGTGCTGCTTGCTGGTTGGTGATTGTAAATAGATATTGGGGCTGTGGTATGTGCAACCAAGAAATTAATTGGATTAAGGCTGATTCACATTAGCCACATTGATTTCAGGAGCCATTTATCTTTCTGTTAGGTAAACTTTTAGGTGTTAAGAGGTATAGGGACCTCTGCTAGAAAAGTTTTGAAGAAAATAAATTATTTCTTTAACTGAACTTGCATCACTCTAGGTCTATGGACCAGCAATTGGGAGATACTAGTAGATCACATTTTAATTTATAAAACATATTATATAAATAATTATTTTTCAGCTTAACTGTGTTTTTGACTATAGGTCTTAGGATCCAGAGTTGGAAAGGATCTTAAACCATCTAGTTCAGTGATGGCGAACCTATGGCAAGGGTGCCAAAGATGGCATGTTGAGCACTCTCTGTGGGTACTCGGCTGCTTCCCTCCTCCAACCCCTCATCCCCATAAATCTGCCCCCCTCCCCCTCTCTACCATGCCTGATGATATTTTTTCCATCACCTGCCCCTTCTCCCAGCAGCCCAATTTGAGTGCTTCTTCCCTCCCTTGTGTGGAGTAAGGGGGAGGCTCAGCATGGGGTCTGGGGGTTGGGGTAAGGGCAGGGCCTGGCACTCCATTTCTAAAAGGTTCGCCATCATTGATCTAGTTGTGTATGAAGAAACTAAATTTCAAAAAAGAGAAGTAATTTGGGTCCTAGTTACTTGGGATTTGAATTTGTCTTTTAACTCCAAATCCAGTGTTCTTCCTATTACACCTACATTATGGAAACGAAGAATTTCTATTGCATTACAACCTTGTAGAATATAAACCCCATGAAAACAGGGACAATTTTTCATTTTGTCTTTGTATCTCTAACTCTTAGTAATGTGTAGGATACTTAGTAGGAACTTAGTGTTTATTGATTTGAGATAAGATTTCCATTTTGCTCATCTGAAAGTGCAGTAATAAATTATTCAGTTCACCAAGAACTTATCTGCTAACCTACCCTTTGCCCACACTGTGGTGATAAAACTTTGGTTAATACCAAAAGAAGAAGAATAAATGGGTTCTCCCTTAAGGCGGTTAATAATTTGTTTGGGGAGTGGAGGGCAATACCCTTATAAAGAATATGTAGGAATTCCATAATCTTAATTTTCTTCCACAATTAATGAGTAAGCCTCACTTGAAGTATTAAATGAATAAAATCAAGGACTTGATTTATACACTGGGTGGTTTTTTTAACTTATATTTGAAATTCATTCCTTGCTTGTGCTCATATTGAATAATTTTGGAGAATTAATAAATCTACCTTTGGATAGGCAATTTTCCAAGGAAAACTTTCTTTAGATCATCTATGATCTTGGATTTTTTGTGGCTTTCTTGCTTGTGTCTTGATTATTTTTTAATGTTGTCTTTCCTGTTCTTGTCCTGTTAAACAATTCTCCCTAAGTCTATTTAAAGACTGAGCTAAAAACAAAAACAACAAAAACGGTTTCTATCATACTGAACTGGTACAGTGAGCTGATATTTTAATATCTCCTAGTAAGCATAAATTATTTCTTGTTTAAAAAGCTATTGGAAAGAAGATTCTTGCAGTAGTTCAAGAACTTTCCACAGTAATTCTAGCAATAGAGAGAAACTTAGATCACAGCAGGTGTCTCCATTGCCATTAGATCCTTTTCTGAGGAAAAGTCATCCTTTACTGGCAGCACTTGTGCACAACAACATTGTGTTCCTCTAGAAACATCAATGCTTATACTAAAAGATACTTAAAAAGAAAACTTTAAATGAAGGGGGCAAAAATGGAGAATTTTATGGAGGGAGGTATTTTTCAAAGCAACAATCACTAAATACATCTTCCTTTCTGCACCCCTAAAACCCTTGGATTAGGCCTATAGTCCACAATATCTCACTGGTAGTTACTGAATTGCTTATTATTATACTTTCAATAAGGTTATTTGGATAACTCAGTGTTGCTAGAGTTTTTTTGTCAGATTTTATCTTTTGAGGCCAAATCATCTATCTGTACTCCCTACACCCTCAAATGGGAATATAACTTGCTACAGAAATAATGTAAAACATGGAAGTGATTATCTGTTATGTAATAATAAAAGCCAGCATTTATATAGCACTTTAAGGTTTGCACAGTGCTTTAGTATATTATCTTGGTTTATCTTCACAACAACACTGTAAAGTAGGTGATATTTATTACTAACCCCATTTTACTAAGGTATACAGATGCGAAGTGGCATGCCCAGAATTACACAGCTAGCAAGTGTTTGAGGCAGAATTTAAATTCATGCCTTCCTGACTAGCTCCCAAGGTGATACTTAACAACCTCTTGAAGGGAGAGTCTGTGTAATTTTTGTCTTTTTATATTCAGTGTCTGTAACAATGTCTAATTCATGATGGATCATAAATAAATACTTTGGATTGAGCTACAAAATTTCAATTCTATGAAAATTTATATTTGATTAAATGTTAAGGAATTATTTAGCTTTAAAAATATTATATATAGGGTTTTTAACAAATATTAAATTCAACAAGATGTTGTTTTCTTTCCTTCTACACTTATTTTCTGCTCAGTATTTTAACTGTTATTAATGCTTCTTTTTGCATTTCTGTCATTACCCCCTAATATCCCACTGTTCCTCCCCTTATAAGAGTCCTCCCTTGTAATAAATAAAAACGCTCAAGCAAAACAGATCAACATATTGTATGTCTCTTTCTGAATCCCTAATCCAACACTTCTCTGCCAAGAGATAGGTGGAATTTTTCACCATCTGTCTTCTGAGGTTACTATTGGTCACTGTTTTGATGAGAATTCTGGAATCTCTCAGAAATGTTTTTTTACATTATTGTAGTAACAATAGTTCATACTTCATCATCCAAACCTCTTTCTTGTTCTTTCTGTTTGTTGATGATAAATTCATGATAATATTTATAAACATTATATAAAATTCTTATCAATTCATTTTCATGTATAGTAGTATTTACTTCTTATATATTGATTTTTTTCTGATGAGGCAGCATAGAATGTTAAGGAATGAAATTTTCTGGAGGATCTATATATTGAATTTTTAAAATTAGTTTATTAAAAGACTGCTCAAGGAAATCTAACTAGTGAGTGAACTCCCTGCATAGTACAAACGGATGCCAAAGAACAAGAACAGGGCAAAAAGTGGGCTCCACGTGCAAGTAGCTGTACAGGTGAGCTGGGCCAAAGAGAGAGCCAAAGCATGGCCAGAAGAGAGGGGCAAAAGAGCAACTTCCTTTGGCACACTTCATACATAACCCTCTGGACATCATCATCCAGTCCCTCCCCTAGGATATTTCTAATTGGAAAACAGTCACACAGGAGGTGGCCTCAAAGGACTCAACTCTTCCCTCACTTCATCACAGAAAGGGGAGTGTCCTATGTCAAGAGGCCCACCAAAAATGGTGACTGTCCAGCATACTCATTTAATCACATTAGGTAATTAAGTGGCTACTTGGCCTTGTCCTTAAATCCTATTATTCTTTTAAAAAGATCTTAACAAAAAGGGAGGACCCAACCCATTTAATGGGGGGGGGGAGGAGGGGGAAGTGGGGGAAAAACTGTTTAAGCTTTAAAATCAAACTGTTTTTGGAGGCCAAAAAGAAAATTTTTTCCCATTTCAATATTAATTTTCCACAAGGAGTGTAACAGCTATGTGTCTCAATGGATAAAGTGTCAGGCCTAAAGTCAAGAGGTCCTCGGTTCAAATGTGGCCCCAGACACTTTATAGATACGTGACCCTGGGCAAGTCTCTTAACCAACCCTATTCTCTCCTCTTGCCTATCCCTTATCCCTCTTCTGCCTTGGAACCAATACATAAGGTTTTATTCTACGAAAAGGCAAGAGTTTAAAAAAAATTTTTTTTCCGCAAGGAAAATCATAACCAAAAGAATGATGGATTTGGAATTTTAGGGATTAGGTTTGAAACTTCTGCTCCTTTCTGGCCCTGTGAGTTTGAGGAAATCACTTAAACTCACTTAACCTCTGTTCCATCATCTATAAAATGAAGAGGTTAAACTAAATTAGATCTCTGAGATTTCTTCTATCACTAAATCTGCTTCTGACTTAAGAATTACTGATGAAAGACCAGAGCTTAATAGAATCTTTGAAATATAGGAGAAAAGAGAAACCAAGAAAAAGGTGTATTTATTTTTAATCCACTATACTCCTCCACTATTTTGTGGATGATTTCATCCCTTTGAAAGTCAACATGGGCACATGGATAGAGAATTGTCCTTGTAGTCAGAAAGCTCTAGATTCAAGATCTACCTCTAATATATCCTGGCTGGGTGAAATTGAAAGGGGCTAAATGATGATTGAGTATTTTTATTCTAATAGGGTTATTCTCAGATTTTTTATCTATTCTTACTCCTATATTGACTTCTAGTTTCATATCATTCTTTATCTATTAGACATCACAAACTTGATGTTCAGTTTAAGATCACCTAAAATTCAACATATTCCAAACTAGACTTATTATTTCTTTCCCCAAATTCTTCTTCCTTCAAAACTTTCCTTTTCTGTTGAGGCTACCATCATCCTTCTAGTCCCTTAGGCTCACAGCCTAGGTGTCATCCTTATTTCCTCACTTTTTTTATACTCCATATCCAATCTGTTGCTAAGGTCTAACACTTTTATTTTTGTAACATCTCCCACATATGCCCCCCTCTCTTCTCTTAAACTACACCATCCTGGTATAGTCCCTTATCATCTTATACCTGAACTATTGTAATAATCTGTCCTATTGGTCTTTCTGCTACAAGTCTCCCCCCATTCCACTTCATCCTTCAGTCATCTGTCAAACTGTTTCAACTAAAGCACAAATCTTACCATGCCAACTCTCCTCCTTATTAACTCCAGTTACTTGTCATTTCCAAGATCAAATACAAAAGCCTCTTTGTGGTTTGGTGTTTAAAGCCCTTTGAAACCTATCTGCATCACTCATACACTTTTCCATGTCTTTTTATACTTTACACCTCCTCCCCCACCTTCTCCATGTACTCTTTGATCCATTGACACTGACCTTCTTACTATTCCTGAAATAAGACATTGATCTGACACTGGCTCTCCCCCATGCATAGAATGCTCTCCCTTCTCATCTTTGCCTCTTGGCTTTCCTGGCTTTCGGTAAGCCCTAGCTGAAATTTCTTCTACAGAAAGCCTTTCTGTATCCTCCTGTTGCTTTCCTTCTGTTGAATATTTCCAATTTTTCCTGTACATATCTTATTTGTATATAGTTGTTTGTATGTTGCTTCTCCCATTAGACTATGAATTCCTTGAGAAAAGGGAGTTTCTTTTGCTTTTCTTTCTTTATATTGCTTGGCACAGTTCCTAGTATATAATAGACACTTAATAAATATTTATTGAGGGGCAACCAGGTGCCTCAGTGGATAGAGAGCCAGGCTTAGAGATGGGAGGTCCTGGGTTCAAAACTGGCCTCGGATACTTCCCAGCTGGCTGAACCTGGGCTTAAACCCAGTTGCCTAGCTTTTACCATTCTTTTGCCTTTATACTAAGGAAAAATTAAGAATAAGAAGGAGGAACTTGCTGGTTTTAAAAAAATTATAGTAAAGAAAACATGTGAACATTAAGATGTGGGGAAGGAATATATCTGAATAAGGTAAAGGAAATCTGTACATTTAGTGGAGAAGTAAATTACATTCAGTAGGGAGATAGACAAAGACAGAGGAGAGGAGTGTATGACCAAAGAAGAGGAGAGTTAGAGAGGAAATAGCCCCAAGAAAAATATGGTTTAACTCCTTATTGGTACGTGGAATCAGAATATTTGACATATCAATTACTACTTTTGATCTTATTGCCCTTCTTTCCCATTTTCTTTTTCTTTTTAAAGAGATAGGGAACAAAAATAGAGAAAAAAGTATAAGAGAATGTGACAGTTAAGAAAAATCCACAATAATGGGCTGGATGCATGATTTCAACAGTATAACTTACTCATGGATGAGGAAATTCCCTCTACCAGTAAAGGTCAGCAGCTTCTCTGCAACTGAAAGTGTTAGAAAGTTGCTTAAAGTGCTGAAAAGTTAAGTGACTTCCAGAGGCAGGACTTGAAGTCAGAGATTTCTGACTCCAAGGTAAATCTTCTATCCATTCTACCATACTGCTTCTCGGTAGGGTGAAACTAACCATAAAGTAAAAGCAAATAGCACAACTGATGATTAAAAAGAAGGATCCAACATTATATTGTTTATGAGAAATTAACTTTTAAAAATATTCAGTCAGAATTTTAAAAAAGGGACTAGAAATTTTATTATGCCTCAGGGGAATTAAAGAAATAAATAAGGGGTTCCAATTGTGATCTCAGATAAGCAACAGTTAAAATGGACATGGCTTAAAGAGAAAAGCATTATGCTTAAAGGTACCTAAAATCCTGGAATAGTATCAATACTTAATGTGCATGCATTGAGTGGAGTAGTATCTAACTGCTAAAAAGAAAAAGCTAATTAGGAGCAACTAGGCAGAGAGTGGGGCCTGGAGATGTTTATTCAAATCAGAACTCCGACATTTCCTAGTTGTGTAACTCTAGGCAAATCACTTGACCCCAACTACATAGCCCTTACCACTCTTCTACCTTATATTTGTACCACTATACGCCTTGTATATGTACTACTGTACTTACTGTTGGTTCTGAGACAGAAGGTAAAGGTTAAAAAAAGAAATAAAAAAAGAAAAGCTAATTGAATTAGAGGGAGGAATAGCAAAACTATAATAGTTGAGAATCCTCTGTATACCACTTTAAGACATAATCAAATTTAACAGAAAGTTCAATTAAAAAATATTTAAGGATCCAAATAGAATTGTAAAAAATTTAGATATGCTAGATCTCTGGTGATTGCTCATAGGGAATCAAAAGGGCATCTAAGTAGCTATTGGAAGAGGAATCCTGTGTGGCACCTTTCAAAAACTGGTGATGTGCAAAAGCATAAGAAAACCTAAATGCAGAAATAGCCAA
Organism: Gracilinanus agilis; assembly: GCF_016433145.1. Lineage (NCBI taxonomy): Eukaryota > Metazoa > Chordata > Mammalia > Didelphimorphia > Didelphidae > Gracilinanus > Gracilinanus agilis. The sequence continues at coordinate 321,876,158 of NC_058133.1, read as the reverse complement.
TAAGTCCTTTTCTGATCTCAACATAATAAAAATTATAAGGAAGACTTGTAGAAAAGATTTAAAATTAAATGAAGACTAAATAATATAGTCTTAATGAATGTAGAGGTCAAAGAACAATTCATAATAATGGTAAATAATTTTATCAAAGAATATGACAACAAAAAAATACCACAATTTTTGGGATACAATCAGAGCAGTGAAAGGAAAACATATATCCAAATAAAAAATAAGGAAAAATACATTGGCATGCAAATAATCAAACTAGAAAAGTAACAAATCAAAACTAAACACAAAGCGAGCAGCTAGGTGACTCAGTGTTGATTGAGAGCCAGGCCTAGAGATGGGCAGTCATGGGTTCAAATGTGGCCTCAGATACTTCCTAGCTATGAGACTCAATAGTAACTCCTATTGCTTAACCATTACTGTTCATCTGCCTTAGAACCAACACAGTATTACTGATTCTAAGTCAGAAAGTAAGGGTTTTTAAAAAGGTTAAAAAGCACACACACAAATGGAAAATTTGAAAATCAAAGAAGAGATTAACAAAATTAACAAAAAAACCTACAACCTACATAATTTATAAAGGAATAAACTATCTTAGGGGATGGGAATTAATGAAGTAGACAAACCATTAGAAAATTTAATTTTACAAAGGAGAGAAGAATAGATGAAAGGAAGTAAAATAAGTTATTCGAAATTATTTTGCTACATTATATGGCAATAAAGCTGGCAATTTAAATGAAGTGAATGAATATTTATAAAAATGTATAATCATATTAACAGAATAAGAAAGAATTAAAATAGCCCAATCTCAGAAAGAAAAATTGATAAAACATAAATTAGCTCCCAAAGAAAAACCTCCCAGAACCAGATGGATTTAACAAGTGAATTCTATTCTAAAAATAATTCATTTTAAATATTACATAAATTGTTTGCAAAAATAGACAAAGAAATAATTCTAAATTTCTTCTATATGGCTCTTATACTCTTATGATGGAAGAAACAACAGAAAAATAAAACTATAGATCAATAACTTATGAATAGCAATGTAAAACTCTGGAATAAAAAATTATTGATGAGTTGGCTGTAATACATTTAAAAGATTACACACCTTGATCAACTTGTTTTTATGCCAGAAATGAATATTAATTCATTCAAAATTAAGAAAATGAAAGCAATTAAGACTATTAACAACAAAACAATTTTTAAACACTTGATTATTTCAGTGGTGCAAGAAAAAAATTTTGACAAAATATAGCATTCATTTATGTTAACAATAAAAATTGTAAAAATAAATCAACCTTTCCTTAATTAGGCAAGCATTATCTAATGTATAATGAAGAACTAGCATTCTCTATCATGGAGAACATTGAAGCCCTTTCCATTAAGAATGGAATAAAGATAACTAGTCACCATTATTATTTAATATGGTTCTAGAAATGCTAGCTTTTGCAATAAGACAAGAAAAAATTGAAGAAATAAGCACAGGCAAAGAAAAACCAAAATCATTGCCTTTTGCAGGTGTTATGATTTATTTATGGTTTATCTATTAATCCTAGAGATTCTACTAAAAATTAATATAACCAATAAGTTAGCAAGACAAAAAAAATAAATGAACAAAAAATTGTCTTATGTATATTACTAGCAAATATAATGAAGACATTAAAAAAGAAATTCTGATAAAAATAATTAATAAATGAATAAAATATCTGAGATTGCACCTACTAAAATACATCCAGAATTTATATGCATAGAAGTACAAAACTCTTTTCAGAAATGAGACTTAAGTAATAGGAGCGAAATTAAGATGGATGAGCTGTGTTAACATAATCAAAATGATATGTAATATTACCAAAATTAACTTACATATTTGTTGCCATTCCAAACAATAAAATTATTTCTTTATAGAACTAGATAAAATAATAATAGAATTATTTTGAGGGGAAAGTAAAGAATCTCAAAGGAAATAATGGGGATTAGGGACAGAGTAGAAATGAAGGGGACCTAGCACAACCAGATCTCAAACTATACTGTAAAACAGTAATCAGCAAAACCATTTGGTACTGGCTTTAAAAAAAATGGAAAAGTTGCTCAGCATAATACACTAGGAAAGTAAGACCCAGGAACAATTAAATGTCTTTAACATAGTGTTTAGTGAGTTCAAGGACTCCAACTCCTGGAATAAGGGTTCCCTATTTGACAAAAACTGCTGGAAAAACTAGAAAGCATTCTGGAAGAGATTAGTTTTAGACTACTATCTCATATCATGTACCACAATAAGCTTTAGATAGACATTTCTAGTTGTAGGAGGGCAAATACTCATTCACTCTTGGTGAAGCTGTGAATTAAACTATTCTGCCCAGCAGTTTAGGATGATACTCCCAAAGTCTTTAAACTGTACATTCCCTTAACTTAATGATTCTCCTTTAAACCAAAGAGGTCAAAGATATTTGTAGCACAGTTTTTTGTTGTTACTGTAATAAATAACTGAGGAAAAAAGTGAATGCCTAATATTTAGGAAATTAATGAACAAATTTAGACATATAAATATAATACAATATTGTGCTATAAGAAATGATAGATAGGATAAATTCAGAAAAACCTAGGCAGAGACTTAAGTGGATTGATGTATAGTAAAATGACTAAAACCAGGAAAACACTTTATGCAGTGACTACAGTAATGTAAAAGAAAACAACTTGGAAATATTTAACTCCGATCAATGCAGTGAGCTGTCATGACTTCATAAGACTAGTGATGAAAATCTGATCCTACTTCAGTCATCTGAGGTGATGGACTAGTGAGTGAGGTATTTTCAAACATGACCAGTCTGATATTTGTTTTGCTTGACTCTGTGTACTTGTTAAAAACAGGAGAGAACTTTTTCTTGAGAGTGGGGAGGAGTTGGTAAGTAGTGAAAGAAAAAAGACAAGAGAAAAAAAGAACAATCAAACATTTTCAAAGTATACACAAGTGGGGAGGAGAAAATTCAGAAGGAGACACAGACAAGCAGGGAAGTTTTGTTACTATCACATTAAATTAAATTATTAATATCATATTAAATATGTTAATTTATAGTGATGCTTAGATCTACTAGACTATAAACTTAATTAGATAAGTTTCTTCATCTTTTATATCCCCTATCATGTTCAATATTATGACTGTAGTAAACTCTAAGTAAATATTAATTGAAAGAATGAATATGAGAATTTAATGAGAAACTTTAGATTAGCATTATCTTATAAGTTACTGAACACCTAACCAGATATATGTTAGTCATTATATTAAATGTCATAAACCATTTCTTTTTTGACTTTCATGTTGTACTAGAAACTTCCCTAGGAGGATTACTAATTTTAATAGGATTATTGGGTTGTCTGACAATCATAGAGATTAGTTATCTTAAACCAAATTTACATATTGTTAGCCATAAATACACCAGTAAAGTACTATTGCCATTGAATTTGTCAAAGTATTTTACATTTAAAGCTTTAAATGAGACTATTGTGATACCATAATCAATGCTTCAAAATATAAATGTTGCTTATTTGGGGCTATATAGTGATATATAAAAATGGATTTTCCTTTACTGAGAGAATAATTTTGGAAATCATCTTTATAATCATGACCAGTCAGATAATTTTTTTTCTCATAGTCTTGCTGATTCCCAGAGTATTGTAGAAACAAATATAGGAATTACTAACTCTAGATAGGAATAGTCCAGTATCATATGGGAGAATAACAGTAGATCAGGAAGCATGTTACCTACTGGACAATGTTTACTCATGTCCAAATGCCTTTAAATAATGTAATATTGGGAATTTTAAAGTGTAGATTTACTGTAGCTAATTTGTTTAAAGCCTTTCTCCCCAATCATTTCCATGTTTTTTCCAAGCACTTAAAACTCTATAGTAAATAGTCCTGAGCCCTGAGTAGGGATTTTTTTCTGATTCTATACATTGAATTATCTTTTTGCTCTTTAAATTGTATTTTTAAACAAAGAAATTATCTCATTTACATAGAACAAATGCTAGGTATAACATATGAGACAGTACAAACCTAAACACTTAAGCCTGAATTTGAAAGAATCTGTGTCAAGCTCCTAAAGAGTCAGAGGATAAAAACAGATTTTACTTATGGACTAATTTAAAATCTCTTACTGTTTACTTTCTATTTGTTTTATATTGCAGTCATCTATTTAAAGATGTAAGCACTTTAAAGGAAAATATTAGATCACAATATTTTCTTTCAGAAAGATTATATTTTCTTTCATTTGAAAAATTAAAAATATGCAAAGGTCACCTCTCACTAGACCCTTAATCTTAGACTGTAATGTAATCTTTCTGTACCATCTGGTCTCTTAATAGTACTTAATGAGAACAGCACAAGGGGAAAAAACATCCTGTTATTATTTAGCAAGGATCATATCCACAATTTGGGAAATATATGTTGAAGTATAATGGGATGAGCCTAATGAATTGCAGCTCATCCACGGTCTGACCATTTGGTGATGAATTCTTTAACCACAGCATCCCATGAACTAAGGGAAAATAGGCTTCATTTCTATGCAGCTACTTCATCCTCTTTTGCTTTCCCAATGATTGTGGCATTGTGGTGGAAAAGGGTAGAAGATGCTAAAAATCACAATATTTATACTGCATGTAGCCTTTAGCTTAACTATTGGTTCTCTAAATACGAGATCTTGTTCAGTGAACATTGACATAATATGTTGACACTATTGGAAGAAATGAAATGCTATTAATTTTGATATTCTTACCATCAGTGAAACAAGAAGATAAAAGAAAGTTGCAGTTAAATGAAAATAGCTCACATTTTCTTTAGACAAGAATATACGTTGGCAGAGTTGATTTTATTCCATCTTTAGAAGGCAGCAAATAATAATTTAGATATTTGATTACTTCCTATTATAGGGCTTATAATATGCATTGGCAAAAAAATTACTTTAAAAATGTCAACTAATGTACTCTTTAAATATCTCTTTAAATCTCTTTAAAAAGATAACGAAGTAGAGAATTCTTTGAGGAACAAAGTAAATCTCTCCAAATTAAATCACCATATTCTTTGATATTTAATGGTTTCAATGTAAAGGTAAACACAGAAAAGGACTGAAAAAATGCCAAAATTATATGAGAGTAAAATATGCTAAATCTAGACTATATAGAGTTTATCTATATACATGCTTATCTACCTCAGTGACTTGCAAGATTATATCAAGCAAAGTTTATACTGCTTCAAAACTTTTTCACACTCTGGCCTCTCTTTCCCTCTGATTGAACAAAGTAGAGGGTGGAGAGTGAAGAGCTGCTCTCAGATATTTTATTTAAGGAGGGTACTCATGCTAGCTATCTGAATGTTCTTATGGACTTCCTCTAGTCCTGACACAGAGAATACTGTCTCTTTCTACTTCTCCCCCCACCCCGATACTCCCCCAGCTTTTTAGTTTCCTTTTGTGGATTGTCTTCACCCATTAGATTGTGAGCACTTTGAGGTTAGGAACTGTCTTTTATTTTTTATTTTGGGATTCCCAACTTTTAGTACAGTACTTGACACATAGTAGCACTTAATAAATGTTTATTGGCTAACTGACTATTATGAATTATTCCTGAGGGAACAGAATTGGTTGGTGCTGAATATGGTAAACACTATATTATAATAACAAAAAACAAAGTTATATTTGTCAGTAAAAGACCCATTACTGAAGTGGGAGTCATCCTAGATTATCTACCTATATATAGACCATTTATTTGGTAGAACAAAAATATTTGTGCAAAGAAGGAAGAATAGAATTGAGAAAAGAATATGATGTTATAATTAAAACAACTCCTACCTGTCTATTTAAATAGTCTGTTAATGCTGAAATATTGAAAATGAATGAACAGATATCAACATAGATTATAACAATTTCCTAAAGAAATTTAAAGTGCAAATCAATTACCATAAAGAGCTAGTATACATTTGAACTCCTTGCCAAATAGAGAAAGCTGTTAGCCAAGAACAACATTAGTTTAGAATATGAACTTAAACATCTGATTAAGGCAAATTCTGGAAAATTATGAACAATATCACCTCATGAAACAGCAAAAAAAGAAGTAAAGGGGAAAATGAGTTAAAAGGAATTCTTGGTGAAAGATCCAAACTGATGGCATTTAAGGATAACTTTGGAAGGAGCACAACTGATGAAAAATATAAAATATATATAAAGATTTAATGAAAAATTATTTTTACCATAAATGATAGTAGAGCCATTACATTTGTATTTTAGTATCACAGTGCCTGATTTATTATATAAGGAATTGGAGGTAGCATTAGAGAAAGCAGCTAGACTAGAAAAGCAGTGCCTACTATGTCTGATAAATTACTCTCTTGCTAAAAGTAATGCAATATTGAGGGTATTGAATAAACTGATTCTTATGAATCTGATGTCTGAGAAAACTATTAGTATGATCGCCATAGATAAGATTTAAAATATCCGTTGGGTTTATCTAAGCATCAGAAGATATATATGGGGGAGAAATGTTATACATATATTAATGAGAAATAGAAATCAGATATTAACTAAACTTTTATATTCATCTATAGTTTTATATGCATCCACAAGTTTTTATATACATCTATAGACTCTACAGAGGGAGAAAAATCCTATAAATATAATCAGTGAAGTAAAGTTAAATGCAATTCACATGGCAATCTTTCATTCTCAAAACAGCCCTGAGTATAGCCTATGTAGAAGGAAAAACCATGTGAATGTGTGTGTTCATGGTGTGGCAGACAATCCAACATTCTCTTTTTAGAGATATTAGAAAATATACAAGAGAATACTTATATGACTAACATGACTATCATAAAGACTTTGAAGGGGAGAATAAAGCTCACATTTCATCCTAAAATGAACTTGTATGAAACCTTACATAGGAAACAAATCCAGAAAAACATTTGTTAGAGTCTAAATATTTGTGTCTAGAGAAACTGGTTAAATGTCACCTATGTGTGAAAATTTTATCCTGAGGTCATAGCTTTGAATGTTCATTAAGAAGTATATTCAAGAACGAAGGTGTGGGCAAACAAAATATCTGTGGTGATAATTTTAATCAATCAAAAACTTCCCCTTAAATAGTAAAAAATTTTAAAAAGTAGAATAGACCGGATGGCCTTTAGGCAATTGTGAAGTTATTTCAAAGACGCAATGATTCTCCTTAAAACAAATACTCATATTTTAAATATTTAAATTCTTAGTGCTATTTTTAGATGCAAGTCATAATCTCTGAAAAATTAAAATTTGAAGATTACCTAAAGGCAATGGAGAAGTATTGCGGTAATAAGCAGACTGAAATATATTATAAATGACAGTTGTGCAGAAAAGGTGATATAAAGTATATCTTCAAAAGAACGTAAGATTAGAAGGGAATAAATGATAATCTAGGCATTATTAGTATTTTGATAAAAAAAATAGTCTATCTGCTTTATTGGTATCTATATAAAGTCTATAAAGGCCTATAGAGGAAGACCCCCAGCATATTGGCTGGACTTCTTGTAGAAGATTTATTGGAGAAAATGTTTTGAATGTCAAGAACATATGTTTGGGGGGAATATCCACATAAATTAAATTACAGATCTATTTAATTTTCAAAGAACTATATACTACAACTTTTTGGCAGCAGCTATATTGAAAAAAGAACATAAAAATTCAAAATTGGATTCAAATTTTTTTTAGGTTTCAATCCTAGCTCAGATGTTCAATAGATGTGTTATCTCTTTATGCACAAAATGAGGTAATAGTTATATTGTTTACTCAGGTGATCAGTGTGAGAATTAAATAATGTATACAAAGTAAACTAAAGAGCATTTAGTATGTTGTTGCTAGTGGTTATTGTCTCTGGTTTCAATTTATATAAATCATTTCTATTGTATTTTTAATTGCTGAAATTAAAAAAAAAAAGACCATGTACTGCATTATGTTGTTTAAAGGAAAGTAAAGTATTTATATTCTGATGTACACTAGGAATGTAAAATGTAAAGAAGTCCATATTTACAAAGTTAAGATTTAAGTTACTATAGTAATTTAAAGTCTTAAAAACTTCTGTCTTTTGTATGACACTTAGAGCATTCATGTCACATAACATATCATGTAATAATTATAGATTTATTTGAAATGAACATAGTTACACCGTGGTGTTTTTGTATTTACAAACATGTTTATTTTCCTCTTTTTGCAGATAGCTGGGGCTCTATGGTGGTACTTTGTGTCGAAAGGCGTTGAATATTTGGATACAGTATTCTTCATTCTGAGGAAGAAAAACAACCAAGTATCTTTCCTTCATGTGTATCATCACTGTACTATGTTTACATTGTGGTGGATTGGCATTAAATGGGTAGCAGGAGGACAAGGTGAGCATTTTTAAGAATTTGTAATGAGTGGAGAAAATCAATATATTTGAATGAAATGTATGCATTTTGTATAAATTTGGTGAAGGAAAATAATGGAGAATTGATTGTCTGAATGTGGCACTCAGCAATTTAGAGACATGCCAATTAACTTCCTTCTTGGTTTAACTTCATTTCTAAAAGAATATGTGGGAGTAAAAAGGGTCATAATTAGGATCAGGCCAACATGGAAGAGAAAAACTACATGATGGAGGACTATTTGCCCCGTGCCCCTTTCACTAGAACTTTGGAAGTTTGTCTTCCCTTGTTGTGACTCAGAGCAAGATAAGCAAAGAGATCAGTTACCTTTTGTTCTAGGGCCTTCCAGTGCATAAGTCTCAAAAGGACACTGAGATATATATCCTCAGTCTGAAATTTCCCAGGTCAGCTCTATAGGTTCATATCTTTTTTTTTTTTTAACTGATTTGGGCTTACCATGAATATCTGGAATTAAAAGATTATTCAGTGTTAAGTCATGTAAACCAATGCTAAAGAGCATCTGAATTTTTATTTTGTTTAAATCTTTTTTGAAATTTTATTTTTTAGAAAATTTTTCCATGGTTCCATGATTCATGTTCTTACTCTCTCTGCAACCCCACCACCCTGTAGCCGACGCACATTTCCACTGGTTTTTACAGAGCATCTGAATTTTTAATAAGACCCCAAGAACTACTCTAGCCTTTATAATCTTAACTCTTTATATTGTCCTTTCTCCTGAGTCTCTTGTACCCTGGACCTTTCACCACACATACCTTGCCAAACACAAATCTGTGGTTGTTTCCATAATCTGCCTTCCTCCTTCCATCTCATCTATTGCTAATATGCAGTTTGGAGGAAGTCAAATGTTGCTTCGATTGGGCCTTCTGCAGATTCATTTCATCTAATTTCAAGTAGCTAAAACAGAGGTGTTTATATTTGACCTTATAGGGAATAAGGAGTCACCAGAATTTATTGGGTAAGGTGGTGGCATGGTTAAGCCTATGCTTTAAGAAAATCACTTTGACAACTATTGGGAAAATGAATTGGAGAAGGGATAGACTTGAGGTGAGGTGACCAATCTGGAAATTATCAGAATAATTAAGGCAACAGTTAATGAAGACTTGAAATGGAGTGGTGTCTTTTTGAGTAAAGAGATGGGAACCAAGGAGAATAGAAGTTATGGAGGTAGAACTGACAAGACCTGGCAATTGGTTGGATATATTCAGTAAAGTAAAGTTAGGGGTTAGTTCTAACAATGAAATTATCAACCAATTTGCCTGGAATTTGTCTGTGAGATATTGGTATCCTTGACAGAAATAGAGATAGTTGGAAGAGAGGTGGACTTTGGGGAAAGGAAAATGAGTTCTGTTTTGGATATGTTGTTTAAGATGTCTTTTGGATATCTAGTTCAAAATGTTCAAGAGGTATTTGGTGATAGGGAACTGAAATTCCTCAGTTTCTTCTTCTGCAAAATAGAGATTGCACCCTCATCATAGGATTGCTGTAAGAATCAAATAAAAGATATATGTTGGGATATAGGCAAGATGGCAGAGTCCTTAATTCCCATAAAAACAACTTTAATGCCTTAGAATGAAGGACAAAACCAACAAAAGGATAAAGGTGAAATAATTTTCCACCCAAGAACAATTTTAGAAAGTTGGTAAAAAAGATCTGTTTCACTGGAGTGAGAGGGGAGCACAGACCAATAAGCCAGCAGCAAACATTGGGGGTGACTGAATTGACAACTGCAGCTCTGGAGTTCTCATCCTGCAGACAGTAAGGAGGTCAGACGATAACTGGTCAGAAGGAGATTACAAGGGACCTTTTTCTAGAACTGGTGCAGGACTCCGTTGCACTACCTATACATTGCTCTGGGTGGCAATCCCAGTGCAAAGAGGAACACTAGCACATTGAGCATGTAGCTTCAAGGGAGTGGGGATTCTGGTCACATTTTCAGAGTGGAAAAGAATGCTTTTGGTTGTGCACATGCCAGGAAAGCAATGACCACACCTCTCTTTAGATCATACTACCCTGGAAGAACTGAAAACTTAAAGATCCTCAGAATTAACTCTGAATACAGCAGCATTAAAAACCTGAAGCTTTAGATATGCTCTCCACCAAATAACAGGCTGAGAAAATGATCAAATAACAAAAACAGAACCTGACCATAGAAATTTTGGTGACAGGGAAGATTAAAACACAAACTCAGAAGAAGACAACAAAGTCAAAATTGCTACATCTGAAACCTCAAAGAAAAATTTGAAATAGTCTCAAACCCAAAAAGAATTCCTGGAAGAGTTCAAAAAGGATTTTAAAAATCAAATAGGAGGAATAAAAGGAAACTTGGGGAAAGAAATGAGAATGATACAAAGAAAATAATGAAAAAAGAGTCAACAGCTTTGTAAAGTAGGCACAAAAAGTACTAAAGAAAATAATATCTTAAAAAAAAGAATAGACCAAATGGTAAAAGAGACACAAAAATCCACTGAAGAGAAATTATTAAAAAGCAAATCTGGCCAAATGGAAAAAGATGTTCTCACAAGGGCAAATTATCTCACATAAAAGAGGCATGAAAGAATTTTTACAATGGAGGGGAAGATGGAGGGGGTAGATAATGCTTGAATCTTATTCTTATTGGTATTGGATCAAAGAGAGAATAACATACACACTCAGGTGGGCATAGAAATCTATCTTATCCTATAAGTAGAAGGGGAGGTAGATAAGAGAAAGTGGGGGGAAATTAATAGAATTGCTGGTGAATTGAGGGAGGTGGTGGTCAGAAGCAAAATACTTTTGAAGGAGGGAAGGGGGAAATTACAGAGAGAGGTAGAAGGAGAAAGTAGGATGGAGGGAACTACGTAGAAATCATAACTGAAAAAAAATTTACAGGAAGTTTCTCTGATAAAGACCTCATTTATCAAATATATAGAGAACAGTCAATTCTATAAGAATATAAGTCATTTTCCAATGTATAAATGGTCAAAGGATACGGATAGGCAGTTTTCAGAAGAAGAAACCAAAGCTACTTATAGTCATATGAAAAGAATGCTCCAAATCACTATTGATGAAAGAAATGCAAATTAAAACAACTCTGAGATACAACCTCACCCTTGTCAGATTGGCTAATATGACAGAAAAAGAAAATGAGAAATATTGGAGGGGATATGGAAAATTGGGACCCTAAAGCACTGATGGCGGAGTTCTGAATTGATCCAACCATTCTAGAGAGCTATTTGGAAGTCTGCCCAAAGAGCTATATAAAACTGCATATATCCTTTGACACAGCAATAACACTGCTATATCTCAAGGAAAAGAACCTATATATACATAAAATATTTATAGCAGGTCTTTTTGTGGTGGAAAGTTATTGGGAATTGAAAGGATGCCCATCTATTAGGGAATGGCTGAAAAAGTTGTCATATATGATTGTGATAGTATACTATTGTGCTATAAGATATGACTAACAGAATGCTTTCAGAAAAACCTAGAAGTACATACATGAACTGATGCAAAATGAAGTGAACAGAACCAGAACATTGTACACAGTAATAGCAGCTTTGTATGACTATCAATAGTGAATGATTTAGCTATTCTTAGCACTATAGTGAACCAATGAAATTCTGAAGGGCTTATGATGAAAAATGCTATTTACCTCTAGAGGAAGAATTAATAGAGTTTGAATGCATATTAAAGCGTAGTTTTTATAAACATGGAAATATATTTTGCATGACTGCACATATATAATAACCTATATCAAATTGTTTGTCTTCTCTGTGACAGATAAAATTAGAGAGGGAAAGGAGAAAACCTAAAACTAAAATTTTTTTAAATGAATGTTAAAAATTATTTTACACATAATTGGAAAAAGTAAAATATTTTATAAAAGAACTATGGACTTTCCATTAAATCTAACTACAGGTAGAAAGTACTCTACTCCCTTCTTGCTTTGCTTCCAGACAACAACTGTCCACCATCTTTCCAGAGGTTGGAAATGCAGTCTTCATGTTAATTTTATGGAATTTGTAGATATGTTGTTGTTGTTGGGGTTTTTTTTAATGAAAAAACTTTATCTGTAAAAGCCTAGGACTCATAAATCCCTTGCAAACAAATTCCTGCTATCACCACTGGTCCACATAGTTCCTATATGTTCTTTATACATCTCTTGTCTCACAAAACATAATGCAATTGATATTTTATTTCTTGTATATTTCTTTTTGGATTATAAGGTCATTGATAGCAGGGTCCATACTTTATTTAATTTGGTATCTTTCCATGTCTAGCATAATTCACTGCACATGGGAAACATTTAGTTGCTTATTGAATGAATGGATGCAATTTGAGACAAAAGACCAAGATCTGAATCCTAGATCCAATAAATAAATAAATAAACCTTTAACCTTGCTAAATCATTTTTTTCATCTGTAAAATAGAAATAATAATAATAGTTGTACTTCTTATCTCATAAGGACTTTCTTAGGAAAAATGAATAATGCATCTAAAATGTTTTATAACCTGTAAAGTGCTATTTTTATTAAAGCCATTGGTGGGGGAGGGGTGAAGAGAACAGACTTAAAACATTTTGCAATCTTTACAGGGCTGTCCAAATGTTAGATTTTATTATTACACCCATAGTTGGGGTATGATATGGATGGTGACCCAGCAAAGGAGAACAAAGAGTCGTCAGACAGGAGGAGAATTGTTTGAGATCAGTGTCATGAAAACCCTGACATGAGAGAATGTCTAGGAGGAAAGGATGGTAAATAGTGTAAGATTCTATAAAGGTGTCAGTGAGGATAAAGACTAAGAAAAGCCCATCAAATTTGACAGTTAAGGGATCATTTAATTAGGCTAGCAGCTAAGAAGGGAGAAACTAATGACATTCACCTTTCTCTTCCTCTTCTTCAAAAGGAAGGGAGACCCATCAGCCCACTCCATCCTGGGCAGCTTCTACTGGGACCATTTGTACTACCCTTACATTGGACAGGTCACCTGTAGGATGATGGGCACCACTGTTTCCTACTGTTTAAACTTGGTCTAGTGTTATTTCTACTACTCTGGACTACTTTTCTTTTTGTGCTTTCCTTATTTAGATAAATATAATGAAAATTATTTCATCTTTGATAATCTAAAGCTCTTAGAGTGATTCAGTAGTCTTTTAGCATCATTCTTATAACTAACATTTTATAATTCTATATGCAGAGAAGGTTTAAGAGATGGGACTAAATTTGTGCTGTCCCAAGACATACCTTAAAATTTGGAATAAATCCATAATAAAGCTTCTGTGTACATTTAAAGTAATTTGCTTCTTTCCCATAAAAGCCTGATACAACAAAATTTGAGTTAAAGGTTCTGATTGAATAGCTATTGTAACATATAAGATTGAGAAGTAGCAAAAACAAACAAACCTTTTAAAATGTAATCATTACTTATTTTTTTCAACAGCATTTTTTGGAGCTCAACTTAATTCTTTTATCCATGTGATTATGTATTCATATTATGGCTTAACTGCATTTGGCCCATGGATTCAGAAATATTTATGGTGGAAACGATATTTGACCATATTGCAGCTGGTGAGTAAAATATTTATTAAATTAAATCTTCAAAGAAATCAGTTTTATATGGTAGAAAGCAAAAATATTTTAAGACTTTAAAGTTTCAAAATTTAAAAACTTGAAGTAGAGCACACACACACACACACACACACACACACAATCAAGAGGCAGTTCAGTGGATAGAGAGCCAGGCTTGGAAATGGGAAGTCCTAGGTTCAAATATGACCCAGGACACTTCCTAGCTATGTGACCCTGGGCAAGTCATTTAATCCCAGTTGCCTAGTCCTTACTTCTCTTATGCCTTGGAACTGATATTTACTCTAAGACAGAAAGTAAGGGTTTTAAAAAAAAATCTAAGATTATTAAAATGTTATAGTAAATTGCAAAGAAAAAATTGGTTTGGAAACCAAGTAAGAGGTAGGAAATAAGAGGTAAATACTAAGTAAGAGGAGGCACAACAAAATCAGGATAAAGAAGGAAAGCAAAGATCCTAAAGAAAAGCATAGGATTATTAAATGTTAAGATCGGAATGGGGGCAACTGGGTAGCTCAGTGAATTGAGAGCCAGGCCTAGAGATGGGAGATCCTAGGTTCAAATCTGGTCTCAGACACTTCCCAGCTATGTGATCCTAGGCAAATCACTTGACCTCCATTGCCTAGCCCTTATCACTCTTCTGCCTTGGAACCAATGCACAGTATTGATTCCAAGACAGAAGAAGGTAAGGGGTTTAAAAAAAAATCGGAATGGATTTTGGAAATCAACCTAACCCAACAATACAACTAAGTTGTAGTTTCCAAAGAAACACTACAACCCCCCCCCCATTTTCTAAATAAATTGAAGAAAGAGGAAAAGGAGTAGTTATGGATAAAAAATAATACTAGAACAGCTCATTTTGTGATGGCAAAGAACTAAGATGACGTCTATAAATTGGGAAATAGATGAACCAATTATGGTATGTGAATGTAATAGAATACTATTGTGCTATAAGAAATAATAGAGGGCAGCTGGGTAGCTCAGTGGAGTGAGAGTCAGGCCTAGAGACAGGAGGTCCTAGGTTCAAACCTGGCCTCAGCCACTTCCCAGCTGTGTGACCCTGGGCAAGTCACTTGACCCCCATTGCCCACCCTTACCACTCTTCCACCTATGAGACAATACACCGAAGTACAAGGGTTAAAAAAAAGAAAAAAAAGAAAAGAAAAGAAAAAAGAAATAATAGAAAGGATTGTTTCAGAGAAGCCTGGGAAGACTTATATGGACTGTTTCAGAGTAGAGTAAACAGAACCAGGAAAACAACTTATGTAATAACAACGATACTATAAAGACAAATAATTCTGAAAGACTTAAGAACTCTGATAAATGTCATGGCCAATCACAATTCCAAAGGACTTATGATGAAGCATGCTAACTACATCCTAACATAAAAATGATTAATTTTCATTTGAAGGTTTAACTAAAGGCTACCCTTTTGGAATTGTACTAGATAATCTAAAATGTATTTCATAAACAAAACACACAAAACCTAAGAAGGAGCAGGGATGGAATAATGATAAATATCATTCTGATGATAAATAATGAATAAAATTACCATAAAATTACTTATTTTATATAATGGCACTTAGGAAAGCAATAAAAAAAATTGGACATCTCGCTTAAAAGTGGACTTTAACTGGCCTCAGACACTTCCCAGCTGAGTGACCCTGGGCAGGTCACTTGACCCCCATTGCCTACCCTTACCACTCTTCCACCTATAAGTCAATACACAGAAGTTAAGGGTTTAAAATTTAAAAAAAAAAGTAGACTTTAACAACGTTGTATTATATATATATATATATATATTTAAAAGCACATGACCTCTAATCAATGATTCAAAATTCAAAATTGCAGAACCAATTAATTTTAAAAGAAATGCTGTTGCAAATGGTAGTCATAAATATTGGTAACCAGAACAAAACAAAACTATTGTGGATGCCAAGTTTTGGTTAAAGGATAAAATCAGATTTATAACTAAATATATATGGATTTGTAACTAAATGTATATGTTTAGATTACTCCCTTGTCCTCCTCTGCCCCAAATTTGTACTAATTTATAGTCTCATTAGCAAAATAATAGATTGAGGTAGTGTTGTACAGCAGAAATGTAAGTGGATTTGGAGTCAAAATACCCATGTTCAGATTATGCCTGTCCTATTTACTCTCTTTGTTTTCTGAGGCAATATCTCTAGGCCTCAGTTTCTTCATTCATGAAATGAGAAGGTTGAACTAGATGTCTGAGGTATCTTCCAGTTCTAGATCTATGATTCTATGATCCTTTGACTAGGTTACCTTTGAGTTCCCTTCCGACTCTCAACCTATGAAAATATGCTCCTTTTTAATGATAAGAAGAGTTAAGTTAATATACTCAAAAGTTTTAAATTCTTGAATAATATTAAATCCATATTAGTCATTTCTCTTTTTTAATACCAAAAAATTTGGTGTAAAGGTTATTCTTTAATTTCCATCTATGGTCCCTGTTTTTTTGTCTATGCTTTGTTCTTCCCAAATAACTCTGCTATATTAGTTTTTTTAAATGTCCTATCATCTCTACCAGAAATTATTAGCTCCTTCATCTAGTAACCTAGTGATTATCTTGTTCACCATTGTATCTCCTTCAACACCTTGAAGTTTCTAACAAATGGTAACTATTCATATATTTGTTAAATAAATAAGTACTGCAAGTAAATTAGCCATAGAATATGCCAGTTTCTGCTCCAAGAACATTTGATGGTGCCCTGGAAAGGACAATAGAATTGGAAACATTTTGCTCTTAGGATTTAGATCTAATAGCCTTAGTTTTCCAGAGCAAAGGATTAAAGCATAGTCAAACTACAAAATTCAGAAACCAACTTGATGACTATTTTTCAAAGGTTGGCATTTGTTATGTAATTGGATTTAATCATAGTTTGTGTTAAATTTTATCAGTGGAATCATAGTTGAAAATACTACTCATTTCTACTTAGGGTTGCTAAACAAGTAAGCTAACCAAACAGGAAACACAACCTTTTCAGAATACTGGGTGTGAAGAACTTATTAGCCACTGAAGTACTGTAGGTAAATTTTCCCTCCAAGCTTTCCATAGCAGAGCTGTTTTTCATAGAAATATATATTCATTTTCCTATTATCCAATTGTCTTTGTGATATTTGTCTATATATTGAGCTTGTTGCAGAAAAAAGGAAATAAAAGCGAAAATCCCAAGTAAATTGTATAGAGTGTATTTCTTTTCTCATAGCCTATACCCAGTTCTCATTGTGAAAGCCCAGATAAGCACTCACATCTATATACACACCCTTTTTTCAGTGATGTAGGCTTTGAAGATCATTGTGAAACTGTAGACAATCAAAAATCTTGAATTTTGCCAATAGAAGTTGTAGCTTTTTATGTTCATTTCTATATATCCAGAATCTAGGCCCAGCATCTCACATAGTAAATACTTAACAAATATTTGTTTTATTATGAAATTATTTGAAACAACTTAATTTGGGGAAGAGTCCCTTTAGGTTCTAAGTCCTTAGAAGTCATCTAGTTCTGCCTCATTATTTGACTTATAAGGAAACAAACCCAGAGAGATTGAGTGACTTTCAAAGGATCATGGATGTAGTAAGTAGGATAATGGGATTTGTAGTCAGATTCTCTGACTACAAACTCAATATACTTTCCATAACATCATGACAATAACTTTTTTTGGGGTAATAAACCAGTCTTAAAAGAGAAAAACTTGAATTACACAACTTAAGGAAAATCAGTATTAGTTCTACAGAAAGAGTATAATGTTCCTTTGTACAGGCTTGTCCAAAACATGGCATAAGAAAAACCCTTTTTACAAAATACCTAACAAGTTAATCTTATATAATGAAAATACAATTCATTTATTTAATAAATTTTTCTGTGCTTTAATCTTCATAGAAGAGGTAGTACTGTGCTTTAAAAAAATCATGATTTCAATTAATAACTTCATAATTTATGATTTGGGAGTTTAGGGTAATTTTTAGGATATTTTTTAGAACTATTTAGAACTTAAATTTTTCAGGTTTCCATGTATTTCCTTATAATAAAAAGGTTTTAAATGTTTACTTATCCTTTGTAAATAAGAAATAACTATGATGCTCAGTTTCACCATATTTTTAGTTATGTTGATTATCCCCAAAATTCCAAAAGTTTTTAAAGTTTAAATCTGCACTAAGACTTTAGGGCAGTATGTATATTCCTGCCATACAGATTAGGAGAGCTCTGAATTTTGAAAAAAAAATTAAAACATTCTAAAATGTTAGATTGTAGCTGAAAATTTTGATAAAAATAGAAAATACAACACTAGTGATACATCTTTTCAGTGTGCTGAAAGATCTGTGTTTGTGCATATTTCTCTAAGTAGGTGAATTGTTTTTTCCCTAAAAACTCATTTGTGCTGTTTGCATATACCAGAATCATAAATTTAGAACTAGAAGTCACCTCAGTGATCATTTAGTCTAATCCCTTTATTTTACACATGAGAAACTAAGAACCTCTATTTAACTTGCCTAAGATTACTGAGATAGTAGCAACAGATCTGATATTCAACCCAAATGCCCTGATTTCAGGCGTCAGCTCTTTGTAACAATGTTGCTCTCAAAAGATATAGATATATATATGAGCATATATATAATCATACTCCATATTAAATTTAATCTTTATACTATTCTTCTTTCAGGTT
This sequence comes from Gracilinanus agilis, assembly GCF_016433145.1. NCBI lineage: Eukaryota > Metazoa > Chordata > Mammalia > Didelphimorphia > Didelphidae > Gracilinanus > Gracilinanus agilis. The sequence goes on along the minus strand of NC_058133.1, from coordinate 321,857,463 downwards.
CAGTTCTATGTGACTATTGGACACACAGCGTTGTCTCTCTATACGGATTGCCCTTTCCCCAAATGGATGCACTGGGCTCTCATTGTTTATGCCATCAGCTTTATTTTTCTGTTTCTTAATTTCTACTACCAAACATACAACGACCCCAAGACATCAAAAAATCGAACAGCAGCAGCAAATGGTATTTCAGCAAATGGTATAAGCAAATCAGAAAAGCAGCTAGTGATGGAGAATGGAAAAAAGAAGCATAATGGAAAGGCAAAAGGAGAGTAACTTGATCCAGGCCTTAATTGTTGTTGACAGTGAGGAACTTCCCATTTGATAAAATTTTCAGGGAAAAACACAAGCAAATGAGAGTTTGGAATAGGGAGAAAGGAGCCTTCTCTCTCTGTGCCAGTTAACCTTTAGATTAACTAAAGTGTTAGATAAGACACCCAGATGTTTATTTATGAATATTGTTTTAATTATAAGACTTCTAGTTAACTTTTGATTTTTGTCCAGACTAAAAGGATCATCCTATTATTTGGAAGATTACCTTTCAGGCCACAAGGTTCTTCACTGAAGAACTTTTGCTAGGAGACTACTAGCAAAATATAATAGAGTTTTCATAAATCTTTTTGTGAATATGTGCAATTTTTTCTAAGGTTGGTTTTTAGACCAACTAGATGAGCCATATCACAAAGTGACTATGTTTAATGAGGACATCAGTATATGTATATGCCCTCACAAACAACCATTTAGTCTAAATTACCAGGTATGTGCCCTAATTTGAAAGGGAACACTTTCCATTTTCTGAATTAAAGCATGATGGTAATATAAACAATCTTAAGTTTTCTGGATTTCAATTTACTTTCTAACATGGTCTGAACATGCCATTTTTGTTGTTGTAATTAGATATTAAAAATCTGGTAATGACTCTAAACGCTTAAGTGTTTGGTGACGTCCGGTGTCGGTGAATATAAGAAAGCAATGCAGAAAATATCATGTTTTAGCAGTCCAAAGGTTATTGGAATAACCAGTGATACAAATGATTGTGGGGAAACAACTTTTTGTGAGGAAAAGGTAGCCTTTGAATATTTTTATTTCTGGCAGAAGTGTATTATGAAAAATTATAATTATTGTCTGATTGGAACATGAAACGTCTCTTGTCTTTATTAGCAATATCAACAGAATTACATCTTTGTACTATTAGAAAAGAGTATGTTGATTTTATCAGGCTTTCCTTGTTTTGAGTGTCTGTTACAGATTTCATAAGTATAAATATACTACCTCTTCTGTTGAAAAGAACATTTGAAATTAAATAAATTTTAATTTTAAAAATGCCACTAATACAAGGAGTCTTCCAATGTAATGTTAGTCATATTAACTCCAAAACTCACTATGCTTCCTTAGTTTTGTGAATAGTGTATACTCAGGTTTTTCTATAAAATCATTCTTTCCATTTAAATAACAGTTTAGTTTTATAGTGATAATTTTATTGTGATTTAAGTTCAGATATTATTTATTAATAACATACATTACTATCCCATTCTAGTGCAATATTCTTGACTCCTTGGTGCTGAAAGCATGAAATTCACAATGCTTAATGTCATAAAGTAATAGGCAAAGACAGAACTATAAAACTACATTTGCCATTGAAATGCAATATTTAGGTAATATGTGACCAATTCCCTAGGGAAGAGAACATACACTGTTTATCCATATTACTTGAGAAGCAGTGTGGTGTAGTGGATAAAAGACTGGCCTTGAAGTTAGAAAGACCTGTGTTCAAGTCATGCCTCTGACATATAGCTATGTGACCCTATATAAGCAAGTTATTTGACTTCAAAGTCAACTCTTCAAAGACTACAAATTATGAATGAGGTGGCAATCATAATCAGTAGAGGAAGTTACCTTACTGGGAGATTCTCAGTGGGAGTTCCAATACTGAAGAAATCACAGGTCCAGACATTTAAAAAAATATACATACTACATAAATTAATTTGTTAGTAAGATGTTGGACATACTTCAATTAAAAAGTGGAGAACTGTAATACTTGACACAAAAGCATGAACAAGGTTCTAAAAGTTTTATTGACATGTAAAAACTGCATGTGCAGGATATATACTGTATGACTGTGGCAGACAAAATATTTTTTTAAATTTTGTAAACCACAAAATATTTATTGTGCATTAAAATTAGGCATTTCAGTGTTTTTTTCTTAATGCATTTGCAATTATAAGAATTGTAAAGTATTGGCTGCAGATCCATAATGTTATGGTCTGATAGGATTAACCACACTTTGTTTTTGCTTCTTAGTTCTGTAATAATGATAGATTTGTAATCTGTATAAACAGTCTGTATTGGTTCCTCTGAGCTCTTCATTCCCTGCCACTTGATTTATGCACAATAAATATGCCGCTGCAGTGGGAAAGAATGATCTTTTCTCTTAATTAGTTTACTCAGATGTATATTGGTTGTTTGGAGTTTAATTCCTTATCTTTAAACTATATACACTTAACTAATAGGTTTCTTTTCTTTAAAGTTTAGGCCTTCAAAAATCTCAGTACATCTTGGTTTTACCTACCTTATATATGTTTCCCAACAAAGAGGAAAATGGATAGTTCATAAAATAGAACATTTAAGCATTTTTGATTAAGACTTGACCTGAATTTTAAAAATTTGACTTTCAAATATAAGACTCAAGAGAAGCATAGGAAGTTAAACATGAAAAGGAAATCATAAGAGACTTTTAATAAGATTTAATGTTTACATTTCTAGATGGGAAGATGATCCATGTAATTAGTAAGAACTTTATCATTATTAGGGCAGGTAGAAGGAATCTACACTAACAGAGGGCATGGATATTAGTTGATTATGTTGAGATCTAAAAAAAAAAGAATAGATGAAAAAGAGATGGGAAAAGGGGGAAGGGAACAGAAGAATTGGAAAAATTATTTCACATAAAAGAGGTGTGCAAAGAAGAGCTTTTACATGAAAAAGAAAATAGGGGGTGGGGGCAGCAGGCAACATTTGAAACTTACTCTCATTCCAAATTGATTCAAAGAGGGAAGGATATATATACACACTCAACTGGATATAGGAAATCTTTCTTACCCAATAGGGAAGTAGGAAGAAAGGGAATAGGAGAAAAGAAGGGTGATAAGAGTAAGGGCAGATAAAGCGGGGTGTGGTCAGAAGCAAAACATCCTTTTGAGCGGGGAGAAGTAAAAGGAGATAGAAAAAGATAAATAGAAGAAATTAGGATGGAGGGAAATATGCAGTTAAATGAATTGATAAAAAATGAAGGGAAAAGAACCAGGAGAACATTGTACAGTAACAGCAATATTATAACAGTGATCATTTGTGAAAGACTTAGCTACTCTAATCAATACAATAATCTAAGATAATTCCAGAAGACTGATAAATGAAAAATGCTATGTTCTGATGCACTCTGAATGGAGATTGAAACATACTTTTTTCACTTTCTTCATGTTTCTTGCTTTTTTGCTGTTGTTGTTAGGTTGAGTTTTTTGCAACATAGTTCATATGGACAAATGTTTTGCATAACTTCACATGTAAAATTGATATCTTGTTGCTTTCCTTTTCAATGGGCAGGGAAGGAACATGAAGGAAGAAGACAATTTTGAAATCAAAATTTATAAAAACTACAAAGACTAAGAATAATAAACTATTTCTGAAATTCTGCTTAAGCAGTCCTCAAGATAGTAAAGGAGAATATCAATGAACTTAACATGAATTAAAAAATTAGAAACATAACAAACCCAAAATAAGAATAAAAAAGGAGCTATCAAAAGCTAAAGAGAAACAGATAAACTAGAAATCCTCCAACTATGTAACTAACTGATATACAAAACTGAAAGTTGGTTCTTTAAAATTGATAAACCATTCACTAACCTGATTGAAAAGATGTAGTAAGCTAAATCAACAAAGAAAAAGAATTTTCTGGGCACACAAAAGAAATAGATTACCTTCAAAAATATAAAATTCCCAAGTTAACAAAAGAACAAATAGATACCTGAAATAAATCTCAGAAGAGGAAACTGAAATGGCTATAAAGGAAATATCTGGAGAATAGAGTGAGAAATTCCCAGTCCTGATGGATTTACATGAGAATTCTCCTAAACTGTAAATGAACAATTTATACTGAAACTACACAAGTTATTCTTAAAAATTGGGAAAGAAAGCACTTCAACAGACCCTTTTTATAAGACAACTATAGCCTTAGTACCTAAACCAAGGGAGGATAAAGTAAAGAGAATTGTAGAACAGTATCATTTATTAACATTGATTCAAACTTTAAACAAAACTCTCTCAAACATTCTACAGTAATTTATCAAAGAATTATTCATTATGACTAAGTTGAATTCATACCTAGGATGCAAGGATATTTCAACATTAATAAAATAATGGATGTAATTAATAATGTTAAAAATAAAAATGCCAACTGAGTAGCTCAGTGGATTGAGAGCCAGGCCTAGAGATGGGAGGCCCTAGGTTCAAATCTGGCCTCAGACACTTCCCAGCTGTGTGAACTTGGGCAAGTCACTTAACCCCCATTGCCTAGCCCTTACTGCTCTTCTGCCTTGGAACCAATTCCAAGATGAAAGGTAAGGGTTTAAAAAAATTAAAATTAAAATTAAAATGCCAAGTAATACATTTCTCAAAAAATACTTTAACAAAGTACAATATTTATAGATGCTTTAAAGAGCCTTACAAACAATAAGCATATAGGAATCTTTTGAAAATATCTCATAGAATATATCTAAATTCAGATAAGCATAATGTGCAATTTGATAACACTAGAAGTTTTCCAAATACAGGAATAAAACAAATATCCTCACTCTCCATGCTATTATTTTATATAATTCTAGAGATTTTAGCACTAGTTATAAGCCAAGAGATAGAAACTAAGAGAATATTTAATGATAGATAAGGAAGAAATAAAACTATGGTCATGATATGATAATTTACTTGGATAATAATTGAGACAATTAACATCTTCAGCAAAGTTGTAGCCTACAAAATGAACCCACAAAAATTAAAAGCATTTCTGAAGAATAATAACAAAATCCAAGAAGCAATAATTGAAAAGCCCCACTCAAAATAGCTACAAAATTCATAAAATATTTGGGAATCAATCAAAACTCAAAAAATATTTGTACAGATTACAAAGAACTGCTTTAAAAATGACAAAAATGCAATTAAAACACCTAGAAAAAGAACAAATTAAAAGTTCCCAACTAAGCACCCAATTAGAAATCCTAAAAATTAAAGGTGAGTTCAACAAAACTGAATTAGAAAACCATTGAAATAATAAATCTAAGCAGTGTTTCTGTGAAAAAAAAATCAACAAAATAAACTATTGGTTAATAAGATTTTAAAGAAACAATAAACAAATCACTAACATTAGAGATGAAATGGATGACTATATCACCAGTGAAGATGAAATTAAAGCAATTATTAGAAGTTATTTTGTTCCATAATATGCAAACAGATTTAACAATGTAAGTGAAATGGAAGGATATTTACCAAAAAATAAGCTGCCTATCAGAGGAGGAAATAGAATATATAAACTCACTTATTTTTAGAAAAATATATTAAACAGGCCATTAATGAACTTCCTAAGGAAAAAAAGCATCCAGACCAGATGGATTTGCAAGTGAATTCTACCATACATTCAAAAATAAAGTAATCCCAATATTAAATAAATTGTTTGAAATAACAGTTAAAAAAGGAGTTTTATAAAACTTCTTTTATAAAACAAATATATGTTGATACCTAAATCAGAAAGAGCAAAAACAGAATGAAAATTGTAGACCAATTTTATTAATGAATATGGATGCAAAAATCCTAAATAAAACGTAAGAAACTACAGCAATATAATACGAAGATTATACATTGTGACCAAATAGGATTAATACCAGGAATGCAGGGATGGTTTAACATAAGGAAAATTATCAACATAATTGATTATATTAACATTGAAAGCAATAAAAATCATATTATTATATCAACAGATGCAGAAAAAGCCTTTGACAAGATACAATACCCATTTCTATTAAAAAACATTGGAGAGCATGGGTATGAATGGATTTTTTCTTAAAATTATATGAAGTATCTACCTAAAATTATCAGCAAGAATTATTTGTAATAGAGAGAAGCTAGAAACCTTCTCACATAAGTCAATAGCATTACTAACAAGGCTCTTAACAAGAGATAGAGAAAGATACTCCATTTAACCACAGACAGAATAAAGTAATAACTGGGAGTATCCTTACCAAAACAACCCCAGGAACCTCATAAACATAATTATAAAACACTTTTTACACAAATAAATCAATATAATTAAAATGACAAGCCTACCTAAACTAACCTACTTTTTTATGCCAAGAATTATTGGATTAAGCTAGAAAAATTAATTCATTTGGAAGAACAAAAGATTAAAAATATCAAAAGAATAAATGAAAAAATATAAAGGAAAGAGTTCTACCAGTACCAGTTTTTAAATTGTATTATAAAGCCATAATTACCAAAATTATCTGGTACTGGCTAAGAAATAGAAAGGTAAATCAGTGCAACAGGACAGACATATAACAAATAATAGTAAAATATTATATTATCCTTGTATTTCACAAAAGCATAGGCCAGGTTTTTATGATAAGAAATCATTGTTTGGTAAAAATTGCTGGTACAACTGGAAAGTAGTTTGGCAAAAAATAGGTATAGACCTGTGATGAAGACATTTTAGAGACTGTGTGCCATGTCCCCCAACCCTTCCCCCCACCCCAGTTCTGAGGATTCTTTCCCACAAAGGGGAGGGGAAAGTGTTCCCATTGGGCTGCTAGGTGGAGGGGTGGGTGAAGCGAGGAATATTTTCAGAGAATGTAGAAACAGGAAAGGGAGTGACTTGAGTGCTCTGCTCCCCTCCAGCTCTGCTGCCTGTGAGCTGCCCACCTTACCCCAGAAAGGGGAGGGAAGAAGCCTTCCTCTGGGCTGCTGGCAGAGAGGCAAGTGAAGTGAAAAAATGTTGTCAGGTACAGTGGAGAGGGGGAAGGGAGCAGCTACACCTGAGTTCCTCTGCCTTTCTAGTAACAAACTATGGCAGGGGGTGGGTGGAGGCAGCGCATGTACCCATAGAGAGTGCTCTGTGTGTCCTCTTTGGCACGTGTGCCCTAGATTCACCATCACAAATACAAACCAATATCTTACACCATTTAGTAAGATAAGATCAAAATGGATACATTAAGGGAAATATCATAAATCAGAAGAACATGGAACATATTACCTATCAGATTTATGGATAAGAGAGGAATATGTGAGTCAAGAAGAGATGGAGAACATTGTAAGATGTAAAATGAATGATTTTGAGTATGTTAAATTGAAAGTTTTTGTACAAATCAAACAAATGTTGCCAAGATTAGAATGAAATCAGAAAATTAGGAGGAGGGGTTTATAGGTAGCCTTTTGGATAGAAGCCTCATATCTAAAATTTTAGAGAAATTTGTCACATTTATAAGAATAAACACCATCCTCCAATTAATAAATGGACAAGAGATATGAAAAGACAATTTTAGATGAAAAAATCAAAGTCATATATAGGCATATGAAAAATGCTCTAAATCAATACTGATTTAAAAAAAGGCATATATATATACCAAAGCAATTCTGAGATATCATCTCACACTCATTAAATTGGCTAAGATGGCAAGAGGGCAAAATGACAGATATTGGAGGGAACATAGGAAAATGAGGACACTAATACACTATTGGTGGAACTGTGGACTAATCCAACTATTTTAGAGAATATTTTAGAATTATACTCAGAGAATTATAAAACTGTCTATACCCTTAGACCCAACAATTATATTTCTGGTGTTATTTTTATAAATGATGAAGGCTGATATTATGAGGAAAGCTAATATTTTATTTAGGCCCATGTTGATAGAATAAAATAGACCACACTCCTGTAAAAAATTCAAATTGCTACCTCAGCCATTTTGTTCCGCACCTTCTCTACTCTTCTCTGTCCCCCGGGAGCGCCCTCAGGTCACAAAGAGGAAGTCAAACACCACTTCCCAATATTTAAAGACGTGCTTTACCTTGAAGATGTCATCCAAAACAGGAAACCCATTGGACCATGGGAAATGTAGTTTCAAAGTCCCCCACATGTCCACAGGAAGTTTGTCAAATACTTTTAAATGGAACCCCTAGAAATTCTAAATAACACACTGGGTCTGTTTCCTAAGGTTGTCAGGGGAAAAAATATGTTCCAAAATATTTATAACAACTCCTTTTCTGGTGGCAAAGAACTGGAAATTGAGGGTATTGCTCGTTAGTTGGGGAATAGCTAAGGAAATTGTAGTATATGATTATGATGGACCTAAGGAACAATGAGCAAGCTAATTTTAAAAATTTTGGAAAGATCTACTGTTAATGAACAGCAAAATGAGTAGAACCAGAGAAAATTATATGTAGCTATATGAATTTTACCTCCAAAGAATGAACTGAAAAATGGAAACATAAAAGACATTATATATACATATATGTCTCCTGGATGATGCCTTCTATGATGTGGGGAGAATAAGGAGGAGTTAAGACACTTGTAAATAAATTTTATTACTTAAATAAATTAATAATGAATTATTTGAGGAATATTTAATGTTCTCGACTGGGCCATGCTAATATAATAATGATACTACCAAAGTTAATTTTTAATTCTATATTAATCAAATTCTCAAAGTGATTATTTAGAGAACTCTATAGAATAATAGCAAAATTCATTTGGAGAAACAAGAATCTAGACTTCCTAGTAGAAACTGAGTATACAATTCCAGATTTCAAACTACATTATAAAACAAGTCATCAAAACCATTTAATACCATTTTTAAAAAATGAAGAAATAATTCAATTAAACCAAATAGACAAAGGAGAATTAGAAATAATGGAATTCAATAATCCACTGTTCAAAAAATTTGAAAGCATAAATTATGTAGGAAACAACTTCCTATTTTATAAGAACATCTGAGAAAACTAGAAAGCAGTCAGGAAGAAATTAGGCATATGACAGTACCTTAAACTAGATTCCTAAAATCAAAATGGAGACATGAATTGAATGTCAGACACCATAATATTAAAAATAAGAAAGGTTATAGCTTTCTAAGTTGTGAGAAAAAATTGAACAAGGGATAGAGGTAATTACAAAAGATTAAATAGGTAACTTTGATTATGTGAAATTGAAAAGTTTCTTCAAAAACAAAGTTAATAGGTCTAGGATAAGAAAGGAAGCAGCAGAATGATAAAAAAAAAAAAAACCATGTATCAAGTATCTCTTATAAAGAATTAGTATCCAAAAAATATAGAGAGCTAGCAGCAATATAGAACCAAAAGTTACTCCTAGTTGGTAAGTGGGTATGAAGAAATAGTTTTCAAAAGGATTGTAAACTCTCAGCCACCATTTGAAAAAAAGGATACAAATCTCTAATAATAAGAGAAATGCAAATGAAAACATCCTGAAGCTTTCTCTCATATTCAAAACATTAGCAAAGATGAGAAAAACAGAAATAGTCATTGTTGTAAATATCATCAAAAAATAGGCATACTATTATGTTGTTAGGGAAGCTATGAATCAGCACAACCATTTTGAAAATAATTTGGAATTATACAAATCAAATGACTAAAATGTTTATGCTCTTTGACTCACAGATTCTATAACTGGTTCATGCTCCTGAAGGAGGTCATTGACCAAAAAAAAAAAAAGTCTCCAAATGCACCAAAATATTTATAGGAGCACTTTTGGGGTAGCAATGAACTAGTAGGAGGGTGGGAGGAATAGATGCCCATCGATTGATTATTGACTTTACAAATTATGGTACATGAATGTAATGAAATTTCTCCCCTCTATGAAATAATGACTATAATGAATACAGAGAAGCATGGAAAATTTTACATGATCTGATACAGAATAAAGTAGAGATAAGTAAACAATATACACAATGATTACAAAATGTAAATGGAAAGAACAATAGCCATTAAACAACTAAAAGTGAACTGGCATGATTACAAAGAAAAATCATGGTCCCAAAGAAGAGGTAAGAGAAGACACAACATTTCCTCCACCCTCACACAGTCTTTTGCAGAGGCAAGAAGTCTACAGGTGTTGCACATTGTATATATTTTCTTTTTTTAAAAATTATTTTTAGTTCCAAATTCTCTTCCTCCTTTTACCTTCCCTACCCATTGAGAAGGCAAGAAATATGATACATATTATATAGATGAAGTCATGTAAAATATATTTTTACGTTATTCATATTCTCCCCCTTTAAAAAACAAACCACTTTACTTCACAATCTTATCAAGCTATCATCATATATATTTCCTCACTTCCATATCCAAACTGCTGTAAAAAGCCTTCTTTACTCCTTATCACCACTTCCTCTCCTGCTCATTTATCAATCCTTTCCAAAATGACTACTGACTTACCACTCCACCAAAACTGCTCTTTCCTAAGGTTACCAACAATCTCTAATTACTTTTAAAATCCTTATCTTTCATCTTAGAATCAATACTGTGTATTGGTTCCAAGGCAAAAGGGAAATAAGGGCTAGGCAGTGGGGGTTAAGTGACTTGCCCAGGTTTACACAGCTAGTAGGTTTCTGAGGCCAGATTTGAACCTAGGACCTCCTGTCTCTAGACTTGACTCTCAGTCCACTGAGCCACCCAGCTAGCTGCCCCCTATAATCTCTAAACTGATAAATCCAATTATACAGGTTTGGTATCCTAACCCTTTATTTTTCTTTACCTCCTCCCTCCATAGCCAATTCTTTTTTTTTTTAAATTCTCACCTTATGTCTTAGAATTCATAGTAAATATCATTTCCAAAGCAGAAGAGTCTTATGGGCTAGGCAAATGGGTTTAAGTAACTTGCCCAGGGCCACATAGCTAGGAAGTATCTGAGGTCATATTTGAACCCAAGACTTCCTATCTCCAGGCCTGGCTCTCTATCCACCTACTTACCCATTTATTATTTCTTAATAATTCTATCGCCACAGTATTTCTCAAATTTAACTCCATCTCTCACTCCACATAGTCACCTTCAAGGCCCCTATTACCTCTCGCCCTCAAAAGTAATTTGACTTATGGCATCCCATATCTATAGCCCTTACTTTCTCATCCTTCAAATTAGCTGCCAAAATAATATTTTTAAAGCATGAGTTTAACCATGTCATTTACCTTCTCAAGAATTTTCGGGGCAAGTCATTTTTCCTCTCTATGCCTCAGTTTCCCTATCTCTAAAATAAGAGGATTCTAATCTGCCCAGATTTTAGTTCAGAGAATCCACTTGGGGAGTGCTTAGTCAAGATTTTTAAAAAATCAACATCTTTTGTTTTTACATAACCATCATTTCCAAATAAATCTTTTCCCCTCCCCAAGGCATCAAATATGCCTTGAATACTGACTTGAAAAAATGCAGAACTATCATTGTAATTATAATAAGGGTCTTTAATTAAAACAGACAGATTATAATCTGAGAAGCCACACAGAACAACAGTACTGGGACTTCCACTGAATTACAGAAAAGGGGTGATTAAAAAAATCTTTTGAAAAGGGTGAGGGACAATGTCTAGGTCTCTTGAGTTGAAAAAAGCTTGAGGAAGAGCAATAGTCAGAGACTAGAGTGGCTGGGGAGTGGATTCTTCAAATCTGATTGTCCTCTTTCACATTTAGTCATCTGGGCAGAGGTGTATTTTATGCCATCTAAGCAGAACTTATCCATGGTCAATCCAGTCACTGTCGTTGTTTTATTTTGTTTTTTCCATATTATATGTTGACACAGTTTTCTGACTTTTTTCTATCCATGTTCTCTCTGTCTTCCCCAAGATATCAGGTAATATGATATAGGTTGTACATGTGTTATCATGCAATACCTATTTCCATGTTCATTCTGTTGTAAAAGAAGACACTTAGGACTTACACTAGAGAAAAATGTATGGAGGATGGTATGTTAAAAAAAAATCTAGGCTACTTCTGATGCCATTTTAGGTCTATATATTTGATATTATGATTTGCTTTGGTTATCTTATCTATCATAAAATAATGCAACTGGCAGTGGGTAATGTATGTTTGAACACAGCTAAGTTTTCTTAATCATTATTAGAATATCAAGAGATATTATATGGGGTAAGATGACATATTAGGTAGAGAGGCAGCCTTAAAATTAAGAAGTCCTGTTTCTGACAAAGATTGTCAGACTGTATGACTGGACAAATCATCTAATCCAGTGATGGGCAAACCTTTCAAAGAGGGGGCCAAAGGAAAGAAAATGCTCATCTGTCAGTCTGTTTCTAAGGCAACTCTTTGGAAGTTTCATTGTATTGTATCCTACTCATTGTATTCATCAGATTAGGAATAATGTGGGGGTGGGGGAGGATAAAACATTTCAGGGGGCCACATCTGGCCCACGGCTGTAGTTTGCCCATCACTGATTATTCTAATCTTTTTTTTTTTTACTTTATTTTTTTTAAACCCTTAACTTCTGTGTATTGGCTCATATAGGTGGAAGAGTGGTAAAGGTGGGCAATGGGGGTCAAGTGACTTGTCCAGGGTCACATAGCTGGGAAGTGTCTGAGGCTGGATTTGAACCTAGGACCTCCCATCTCTAGGCCTGACTCTCAATCCAACTGAGCTACCCAGCTGCCCCCCTATTCTAATCTTTTACTGTGAAAACAAAAGTCTTTGAGACTACATTGTATTAATGCAGAAACCAATGTGAAATAAGAGTAAGTTTCCATACCGGAAGGTTCCTATACTCTTGAGATCCCAGGTTTGGTTTAAAAAAAGTTGTTATAATAGCATTGCTTAGGTGTCTAAACTCTCTCAGTTGCCTAGAGGTCAATATACTGGAACATCATTGATTGGGATCAAGGTAATGGAACAGTATCTTTGAACTGTTGAACCTCATCTACTTCATATATCCCCGTTGGGTGAGACACTCAGACTTATCATATTTGATGTTGTGATCTTTGAAATAAATTCAGTAGCTGAGGAAGTCCAGCTAAGAAAAAAAAAAGAAACCCACAATACAGACATGCACAGTGGATAAATATATATCATAGAAATAGGTGGCAGCTAGGTGGTTCAGTGGATAAGAACACTGGCCCTAGAATTAGAGACTTGAGCTCTAATCCCATTTCACAAACATTGTGTGACCCTGGGTATTATTAATAGGAAGAAACTAGGAAGAGGAATGTTGGAAGAAATGTTTTGTTGGTGTTTTTTTAATATATTGAATTTGAGTTGCTGGTGAAATCGTCAAGTATGATGCTTAGTATACAAGTGGAAATGTCTGGTATAGTGCTTAGAAAAGAAGTTATGACTGGAATAAAGATATGTGGGTTATCTCCATGAATTTGTTTGCCTTTTTGTCCTAGGACATCTTCTCTTTCTTTCTGCATTTTCTCTTGGGACTTCATCAGTTCCCATGGGTTTAATTATATCTCTAGACAGTTGATTCAACGTAATAAAAAAAAAATTAACTTATCTTTCCTCCCATATCCTCCTTTCTCCCAAGTTGTCAAAAAACACAATGATTCTTCCATTCTTCCAAACTTGTCACCATTATGTGACAGTTCTTCACTCTTCTTTACCTTTCATATCTAACCAGTTGCCAAATCTTGTCATTTCTATCTCCATAACACCTCATATCCTTTCCTTTTCTCTCTACTCCCACAATTTCTACTTTGATTCAGGTTCTGAGCACCTCTGGCCTAGATTATTGCAACAGTCTCCTAATTAGTCACCTTCTCTCATCTGTCAACACTCCAATCCTTCCTACACACTGCTTTCAAAGTAATTTTCCTTAATCATAGTTCTGACCGCCTAACTCCCTATTCCCTCTGAATAGCTCCCTACTTTCTCTAGAACGAAAATTCTTAACCTGGGTCCCATGAACATGTTTTTAAAAAAATTTGATAACTGCTTTTCAACAAAATAGTTTCTTTTGTAATCCTATGTATTTCATATTAACAACACTCTGTCTCCATCTTTGTGCTTTTATACAGGCCACCTATGTGCCTGGAATGTACTGTCTTCTCAAATTTACCACTTAAAAATCTCTTGCTTTCTTCAAGACACAGTTTAAGCCCTACCTTCTCCATGCAGACTTTCCTGACCTCGCCTCATCACCATCCACCAGTACCCTAGTGCCCTCTCTCCCCAAATACCCTGTCTTTTAATGTTTTTGTGTTTATTTGTTCTGATTGACTTTATATCTATTCTACATATGTACTTGTAAGTGCCTCATGTTGGTGAGATGGAGCTAGTTTCAACTAGCTTATTTGAGTTGAATTTTAAATTTTCTATGGGAAGACTTCTACTGCGGAAATCAGCAAATGCTATAAATCAGGACTTGACGTATTGTTTTGTTGATTGTTCAGGTTTAAGAAAGTGTCAGAGGAAATGCCAATAATTGTAGATTAAACTGAAAATTGTGTTGAGTATATATGGATATATGTGTGTATATATACATATATAAACATGCATTATACAATCATACAAATATGTGATTATGCTGAGTATACATAAAATTGTGTTGAGCATATGAGACTTTTTTTCTGGAGAACCAACTGTTAAAAATTTATTGATACTATCCCAAGGGACTGTTTCACTCTATGTGTTTGACTGTCCAGTTCCTAGTTCTGCTATTCAATAGGCGCATAATAATTCTTGTTAATGAACTGATTGATAGAGGAAATTATTAAAGCTGTGGGAATAGATTTCCAAAACAACATTACAGAAATCCACCAATATTGTAAAGGATCCTCTCTTAGCTTTCTCAACAACAAAATCATTGCAGTTGTGACCCCTGTCCATCTTAGTGGTGTTATGAAGCCATAAAATTACCCCAAGTTGACGTTAGAAGGAAAACAGAGAAAGAAAAGCAAGGAAAATGAATTCATAATCAAACAACACAGGAGATAAACAGGTCTTGAATAAATGGCAAAAACAAATACTCCTAAGAATTTAGCTACATTTAATGTTTACCTTGTCTCCATTTAGGAAATTACATTCATTCATAAGTGACACGAAATAGTGGTGACTAGTAAACATTAGAATATAAGATGATCTTAGGAAATAGTAATGGAAGCAATAGGTAGTATAGTGACTTGCACATAGTGGACATTGAATCAACGTTTCCTAAATTTTTAATTTAAAGAATAAGTTAAGTATAAAACACTTCAGAAATTGGGAAGTATCAGAGTATATGTAAATATGACTGAAAAATATTCAGGAATCATAGTGGGCAAGGATGTCAAAAGAATTAAGAAAGGGAGCGTGATAATAAAGAACACATAGGAGTATAGACATCATCTATGAAAGATAATGACACATACTTAGAATGACTACCTGCCACTTTTTATAAGGTTGAAAAATAGGAGAAGAGAAGATCATTCTGGAGCTGAAGGACTATGTCATATCATGTAGGGCCTGAAGAACTTGACCTCAAACAACATATCATATTCCCTAAAACTGAACATATATGCCCGACTGCCCCTTTGGGAAAGTAATCAAATGAATGTTTTTACCGCTTTTGAAAAAAAAACTTTGACTCTTGGCTTCACTCTCAATCCCCCAAATTAAATCTTCCTTTCTCTGGCCTCCATTTCCTAATATATGTTGTATTCCCCTCTTAGAATATAAACTTCTTGAGGTCAGGGCGGTATCACCTTCACATTTGCATCCACAGTATCTTAATAAATACTCATTCATTCAAAATACAGTTCTTCAAGAAACATATAAAGGAGAATGAGTAAGTTATCCTGATAATAGATTACTAGGGATGGATTTAACATTTACCCAGTATAGGAAAGATTAGCATATAGAGGTTGTGACTAATATTTTTATTAAATTATTTTTAAGGAATTCTTTATTCCTTTTTTAATTTAACAGGGAACCTGGAGGTCCTCTTACCATAGAGATGTGTAGAGATTAATCAGCCCACAGTGACAGGAAGGAGACATCATAGTGATAGGAAGGAGGAACCATAGAGACAGGAAGTGAGGTAGGAGGAGATTATAAAAGGTGGGGCAGAATCAGTTGGTTGGGTGGTCAGTTGCTGATAGTTGGGGTGGGTGGAGTCAGTTGCTGACAGTTGGGGTTGGCAGTTGCTGACAGTTAGGGCTAGCTATTGTGGGGAAGTTGGCTGCTGGGAGTGAGTTGGGTTGGTGGTTGGTGTTTAGTTGCTGGAATTTAAAGATGGGCCTGAGCTTACTGAGAGGGCTTTTTGGCTTTGGGGTTTGGGGCTTTTGGTTTGGGCTGTTAGGTTTTTTTTTTTCCTTTCTTGAACTTTTTGGAAGGTGGCTGGTCTTTGTTGACAGATCTAATTGGGGTTGGATTAAACACTGATTGGGCTGAATTGGGTTGGAACTTCGTGAGGTGGTTGTTATTAGTGGTAGGTATAGGCAGTTATAAGTAGGTATAGGTAGTTTTAGGTAGTAATTATAGGTAGCTATAGGATAACTTATATAGACATTAGGAAATTTTCTTTTTCTACCTCTTTCCTATGTTTCTCCCCTTTACTATTTCATTTTACTATATTCTTTTCTATCTCTATTTAAATTAAATTAAATTGTTAACTGTTAAAAGCTTCTAAAAGTTTTCTTTTCTCTGGCTTAAAGGGATAATATTAATTTATAGCTCTACTATATTCTTATTAAAATTATTAAAAGCTGCTCTCTTATTTTGTCAGAACTCCTAATTTAATCCTTATAGTAAGTTATCCTGATAACAGATTACTAGGGACGAATTTAACATTTACCCAGTATAGGAAAGATTAGCATATAGAGGTTGCAACTAATATTTTTTTTATCCAAGAAGGGATACATAGATCTAAATTGGATTTTACAATAGACAGGAGAAAGAATGAACAGAAAAGGAAAGTTTAGGCACTGAAAGTTATCACCTAATAAGACTGTTAAGTCTTTGTAAATGAGGGAACATTTTTTTTATCATAGAAGGGAATGGGTAGCTTTATTTTTTTATTTACAATATTTTCCCATGGTTACATGATTCATGTTTTTTCCCTCTCCCCCAAACTCCCTCTCCTCCTGTAGCCAATGCACAATTCTACTGGGTTTTACATGTATCATTGATTAAGACCTATCTCCATATTATTGATAGTTACACTGGGGTGATTGTTTAGCATCTACATCCCCAATAATGTCCCTATCAGCCCATGTGTTCAAGCAGTTGTTTTTCTTCTGTATTTCTACTCCCACAGTTCTTCCTCTGAATGTGGATAGCATTCTTTCTCATAAGTCCCTCAGAAATGTCCTGGATCATTGCATTGCTGCTAATAGAGAAGTCCATTATGTTTGATTGTACCATGTATCAGTCTCTGTTTAGAACATTCTCCTGGTTCTGCTCCTTTCACTCTGCATTAATTCCTGGAGGTCATTCCAGTTCAGATGGAATTCCTTCAATTCATTATTCCTTTGAGCACAATAGTATTCGATCACCAACAGATGCCACAATTTGTTCAGCCATTCCCAAATGAAGGACATTCCCTCATTTTCCAATTTTTTGCCACCACAAAGATCATGACTATAAATATTTTTGTACAAGTATTTTTCCCTAAGATCTCTTTGGGGTATAAACCCAGCAGTGGTTTGGCTAGATCAGTGATTCCCAAAGTGGGTGCTACCACCCCCCTGGTGGGTGCTGCAGTGATCCAGGGGGGCGGTGATGGCCACAGGTGCATTTATCTTTCCTATTAATTGCTATTAAAAATTTTTTTTAATTAATTTCCAGAGGGCTAAGTAATATTTTTTCTGGAAAGGGGGCAGTAGGCCAAAAAAAATTGGAAACCACTGGGCTACATCAAAGGGTAGATGGTCTTTTATAGCCCTTTGAGCATACTTCCAAATTGGCATCCAGAATGGTTGGATCAATCCACAACTCCACCAGCAATGCATTAATGTCTGAGGGGACATTTTAAATGACATTTTAATTTCATAGAAGCAGTAGCTTTAAACAGAGACATGTAGAGAAGACTAGATGATATCTTAAGACTCTTCCAAGCATATAGGCCTGAATTCTTATAGTACCCTTTGAGAAATGAAATTTCTCTCCATGTGTTAAAACCCAACAGAGGTTAGATCTATTTTATTTATTCATTTTGTGTTTTAGTGTCTGACAGATAATAAATTTTGTGTATCAGGATATGAACATGTTCATTCTTGTCTTGCCTCTGGAGCCCAGCCTAGTCTTCAACAAACACTTCACTATTTATAGTTTCCCATTTTCCTGTGCCCAGATCTTAACTTAAAATTTGTTCTTTAAGTAACATGTCTTTGTTTTCAGAGTAAAATCCAATCTAAGTCAATAATTTCTTGCATATTTCTAAAATTGTAATAATTAGATATAACTATCATTAGGATCTCCTTGTATTTAAATGTCTATAAAGAATACATACAAATTAAGGAGCTTTCTAAAATGATAAAAAGTTCCATAGAATTTTATAAGAACATTCCTAAGTTTATGTGCCAGTCTAAAGAAGCTTTGTCGACACTTCATCCCAAGGTGAACCCTTGAAATTATTGGTCACTTTTTTTCCTCATCTGTAAAATGAGATTAGCTAGATGGATTCTGAAGTCCCTTCCAGCTCTAGGTCTATGATCTTATGATCCATGCCCAACAAATGTATTATATTAATTCAGCAACATTCTGAGTCACAAAGAGATACTGGGTTTGTTTTCACTGTTGGGGTTTAAGGCAAATCAAATTTACCTCTGGAAGGTAGACCATCTGATCCAGGGCTTGGCAAAACCAGACTTCTTGCCTATTCTTATATACCTAAGAGCTAAGAATGGCTTCATAGTTAAAAAATTTAGCCAATCTTATTTCACAAACCATACAAGAACAATACATTGAGTTGGATTTAGCCAGCAGGTCTTAGTTTGTTGACCCCTAATTTAGTACAAATATTTAATTTTATAAAGAAACTGAGGCCCAGAGAGATTAAATTACTTGAGGTCAGAGAGATATAGAACTTTACTGCCCACATGGGAATTTCCTATCTATTTTCTCAATCTTCTGGTGCTTCAGAATTTCATACCCAGAATTTCAGGGAAGCAAACCAGTTAAGTCTCTTTCCCCAGAGGGAAAAGGGAAGAAAATACTAGTTTAAATTCTTTGTTCCTCTGTCATACACAATGTATCCTGGTGTTTAAAGAGAGTCTCCCCTCCCTTCCAAAGATATGAATATGAAACAAGTCTATCCAGGATTACAACAATTACCTAGTCCTTGGGTAATGAGAGGGTGGAATGAATATGACTCTCAAAAAGTAGGTAGCATTACGATTCTTTATGCTATTAAGTGAAAGAACCTCTGATACTTACTGGTCCAGAGATTAGTGACCATAGGCAATTTAAATGACCTCTCCAAACCTCAGTTTCCTTGTCAATAAAACTGGGATACTAATATTTGCATTTGGACCTGCCTTAAAGAGTTGTTGAAATGTTTGCTCTTTAAAACACTCAACAACCAAGTTCTTTCCTACCTTTCTAGTCTTTTGACAATTTACTTCCCTCACATTCTATTATCCAGTTTCATTGGCCTACTGATTATTCTTCACACACAGATGACCATCTCCTCACTCTGCATTTTCACTGGTTGATCTCTGTGCCTGGAATGTTCCCCCATTTTACCTCCAACTCTTGACTTCCTGACTTCTTTAAAGACTCCAGTTCAAATCCCACCTTATTCCAGAGACTTCCCCCAGAACATCCTCCTGTCCTCAACAATTTCCTTCCATTTATATTGTATATATCTTACATGCCTATAGTTATTTGTGTATCATCTCTCCTAATTTAATTTGAGCTCAAGGAGGGCAGGGACTATTCTGTCCTCTCTTTGCATCCCCAGCATTCAGTACAGTGCTTGCACGTACTAAGCATTTAAGAAATTCTTCTTGGCTGAGTACAGAAAATAAATTTCCTTGAGGGCAGACACTATTGTGTCCTTGTATCTCCTTTGTCTAGCACAGTGTCTGTCTGGCTTGTAGTAAGCACAGAACACAGGTATGTTAGACTGAATTGTTGAATTACAAATGCTACAGAAATATATTATTATAGATATACTTATAATGTTGGCTAATATTTATTTTAGCTTACCGATAATATAATAAATTATTATAAATACTAATATAAATACATTATTTAAACAAATTAATTTATAACAAAAAGTAGTTATAAAGCTATAAAATTATCTAATGAATAACTGATAAAATAAATAATAATATTTATTTAGAATAGTTTTTTATTTATAACACATATTTAATATATAAATATGTTCTTATATATAAAACTATTATTATTTCAATTTATAAGTTTGGAAGCCAAATATAGAACTTGGGGTTTTTTCCCCCTCCTAAATAGGGCACATCTGCTGAATACAGTTGGACCAAATATAATATTTTGGGATCTTGGTTGTTATGATACAATTTATATGTAACATATTTGCTAACTAATACTACATAAATATCACCTCAAAAGAGAGGTTAGGGCTGTCACTTAGCACCTAAGACAGGATTATCTCATGATTTCTTCTAACACCTCCTGATACCTTGTAAAGAAAAAAGGGAGGCAAAGGGAAAAATAGAAAAAAAGAGAAAAGAGAAAAAGAGAAAACAGAGAAAGTAAGGAAATAAATTTAAGATTCCCTGTTGCTGAGAGAGTAGTTCAGACCTCAATTCTGGTCACAGCAGCTGGAGGTCCTAGTCTTGTGATAGGTCTAAAGGGGAAAAAGACTTTCCTATAGCTGAGGCATGAAGTCGAGACTCCCAGTCTTTGTCTTTGCTTTCCTGTCCTAAATCAAGGCATTCTCTTTGACCTTAAAGTGAGTATGGGGCATTTTCCCTCTAAACATCTGAACCACTACAGGCCTTTCCTACAGATTCAGGGTCCTATAGAATAACCCAATGTTCCACTTAGGCAGTGCTGGCTCTGTGTCCAGGATACTGGCCTATCATGTACACTATCAGGGCCAGACACAGTGTAAAGAATCTTAACAAAGCCTCTGATAAATCTCCACAGCAAATTAAAACTACAGTTAACAAACTAAAGTTACAGGTTAGGCCCCAAATATTAAAATAAGGTTTAGGAGACATTAGAAAATTATCCACTTTAAGAATCAAAAGATCATTCAAAGAGACATTTTCATTTCAGTCCAAGTGTATATTCTGAAGGAATAACTTTTTGGTCTACATAATCAACTGAATATCATAATTTATCGCACTAAGGTGGCACATGGGATAGAGCACTGAGTCTGTAGGCAGGAAAAATATAAGTTCAATCGGATCTCATGTATTCATTAGTCGTGTGACCCTGGACAAGTCAGTTACCTTCCCCTGCCTCGGTTCCCTCAATTTAAAAATGGTAATGATAATAATTCTTGTGTCTCAGGGTTTTTATGGGGATAAAATGAAATATCTGTAAACCTCAAAACACTATATATGCTAATTATAAAAGTTATTATTTGGACAATAGATATTCTTCAGCCACTTGTTTTACCCTGTGTGAATAGTTATGCTAATGTATTTTGAAGGATTATGGACCTCATTTCAAAAGCTCTGAAATGATCTGGGCTTTGATTCAAGATGCACAATGTCACCTAAGCATATGAAAATCTGGAAGATTCTCACAATTCTGTATAGAGAATCACTCTTCCCCTTAGACTCTGCCTCAGAAACTCCTTGACAGTAGATAATACCTTTGTCAACCTTATATCTCTGTTTCATACATTGATATTATTGCTTGGTATTAGTTGAGAGGCAGCACAGCAAAGTGTATGTGAAGACAAGGGGGGTATGTGTTGATTTCAGAACAATTATCCATTCTGCCTGAGGTTGCAGACTCAGAACTTCATTAAGCAGAAAAAACGTTGTGGAGAGAGGGTCATTCTTCCTTATCATCTGTGCATTTTGGAATGGCTCTGAAGTCCTGGGAGACCACATCTCTCAGGACTGTCTACCATAACTTCCTCAGACACCTCTCACTTCCTTTGTGGGAGGTGTCTGAGAAAGTTATAAAATGAAGAGAGAGGCGCGGGTTTGGGTACCTTTTCCCCAGAACCAAGGAGAGCCTTTTCCCCTGGAGAGCTTTGGTCCCAGCTAACTGCTGGAGATCTAACTCATAGCCTTCCCAAACCTTTCTTTCCTAACCTAAATAAACCCAGTTAAATATCCCTATAGTCTAAACTCTAGCCTGATTTTGTTCTGCTCCGAAGGGCTCTGGTTAATTTCCCCACCAGGGCTGGGGGCTACCCCAACTACCTTCCCTACTTTTCCTTCCCATCCTTTTCCCTTCCTTTCTCCCATCCTCATCATCCTCATTTGCCACAACAACACATCACTAGCAACAGCTGCTGACCAAGTACCACCAACAGATAGGCACTGGAGCAGTGGCAATACCCTCCCCGCCCCCCCCTCCACTACACTCTTGCTTTCAGTCCGGCCCCGACAGGAACCATCCAGGAAAGCAGCTCTTGTGGATAAGGGGCCAGTCATCCCCACCAACTGTCACAAACAGGGCAGGGATTGTAAACCATCCTAACTGAAGCAGCAAGGCACCCTGAAAGAGAAAAAGAAGGTGACCTGTACCTAGGCAAGTTAAAATGCCACTTTCATTGCCATTTATCCTCAAAACTCAGTGGAAATATCCCAGGGCCCTGAATTCAAGAGCCCAGACCCCTTAGCTGTCATTCAGGAAGGAAACTCTGAAGATGCCCCTGGGAGTGCTCTTGCTGGGGCTACAAGCCACAACAACTGAAGATCTAGAAAGGAAAAATCTTGTCATCAAAGTCCTTGGCACTGTCAAAAGGTTCAACCTCAGAAACTGATGTGATTTTATCACTGAAAATCCCATTAAAGGAAAAGTAGGAATATCTTTCTTGCCACTGCACCCTAAGGACCATGGGACTTTTCCTTCTGACTTTTAGCTGTAACCTCTATTGGTTGTCTCCTCCATTAGAATGTGAGCTTCCTGAGAGCAGCAAGTCTTAGTTCTTTATTTGTGTCCCTAGGGCTTAGCACAATGCATTGCACATAAGTAAGCACTAAACAAAAGTGTTTTATTTTTTCATTCTCGAAGCCAGGAAGACCTGAGTTCAAGTCCCGCCTTTGACATGTACTGGTAAGTGACTTTGGGCAAGTTACTAAGATAAGAAATTGCAGAGAAGATGCTGACCTAAATTGACATTTTCCTCCCTTGGGAATTCCTTATTCTGATGAAATTACAGGTCTAATCCCTTGCTCCTGGATGTTAATAATGAAAATGATTTCAAACAAGTTGCTACATCTATTAAGCAACTATATAATTTTGATGTCCATGTAATAGGGAACCAGCCAGTGAGAGCCAAGTCTTTAGAGCACTCACAGATTCATTCTTCCTGGAAGGTTATACAGAATATGTATAATATTGTCTCCCTACTGACAATCCAACCCATAAAACTTTAGTGAGACATCTCTGGCCATAGGTGACGAAGGATTTTAATATCATGTCTTTCAGTTTAATACCTAAGGAATATGAAAGATTAATTGACTTAGCAGAGGTGAGGCGGAAATGAATGTGCACAGCAAAGTTTGATGAGCTGCTTTCTTGCTCTTTTCTCTGGAAGTTTTCAAGTGAGGAAGATTACTGTGAGCCTTCAGGATAGGGAGGATCAGGCTGATCTATTTTCTATCTGGTCACCATATGTCCCTGAGCTCATGGTATCGTTGTTTCTGTTATGTTTCTCTTTTCCGATCTTAGGTGAATGAGAATCTGCAAATAGAATTGACCAAATTACAGCCTTATGGACTTTGAAAGGTTGGAAGAATCTCCATCAGGAGTCCCCTCAGCAATTAGAGACTGAAACAGAGATCAGTAGAGTTGGTAATAGGAGCAGCTATGTCTGTGTTAGGATGGAGGAACAAACTGCTTGATCCAGCCTGCCTTTAGTTTGATGCCATTTCCTCCATAGAAATAAGTTCATGCAGGGAGAGAGCACACCCCTAGTTTGGGGGATATTTTATAACTTCTGTCCCTTATACGTTTTCTTCCAAAATGTCCCCTTATAAAAATTAAAAGTAATTGATATCAGGGGGCAGCTGGGTAGCTCAGTGGATTGAGAGCCAGGCCTAGAGACGGGAGGTCCTAGGTTCAAATCTGGCCTCAGACACTTCCCAGCTGTGTGACCCTGGGCAAGTCACTTGACCCCCATTGCCTACCCTTACCACTCTTCCACCTATAAGTCAATACACAGAAGTTACGAGTTTAAAATTAAAAAAAAAAAATAAAAAAAAAGTAATTGATATCAACTGGTGGGGGGAGGACACCAGATGGGGCCTCAGGAGGAGATAGTGTTAGAAGTCACAATGCCTCAGAGTTACCCCAAGAACCTCAAAAGAAGTAGTCAAGTACCCCACGAGGACCCACTTTACCAACTCCAAAAGTGCCAAAGAATAAGCCTTTTCAAAAGGAGCACTTAATGAAATGCTTGATACAAGATACTTTGTCAGAGGTGATGTTTCGTTCCACTAAATTAAAAGTTTTACAATCAATAGATAAAAAGCGCAGTAGACTCATGTATTTTTGGAACCTGTCACTCAAATGACTGTAATGATGTTGTCCACTATAGGATATTGTTTGTTGAAATCCTGTTTATTCTATTTCCAAACTTTGATCAAGAATAACTTCCATGCATATGTATATTATTCTTACAAAAATTTAGTATAGATGGGAAAGTAGGCATGGTGGGAATGTAGTTATTGATCATTTACTTATTTTGGTATGAATATTTGGTAATAGCAGTATCCATGATTTTTCTAAGCCTTTTTAAATATCTAAGAAATCTTGAGAATTGTACCATCAAAGCTTTCGAATTTTCAGTCTCTTGTATTTTATAAATATGATAAGGGTTATACAATGCAAAATTATGTAACAAAATTATATATAAAATCTAACAAACTTGGGTTCTTACAATTTTAGAATATTCCTAAATTTCAATATATTTTATAGGCTTTTAATAATTGTGATATATTATTATTAAAGTTCCCTGAGATTTATAAAATCAACCAAAATCTACCAATTATATTGTTTCAAGATCATCCATCATGGCTGTAATGTCCATAATTCTTCTTGACACAGTATTTATAAAAATATGCTACCAATTAGATAATTATTTGCTTTCTGTAGACAAACTATTATTAGTTGGTTACTAATTAGTACAGAGATTTGCAGGACAATGTAATTGTTATGCATTTATGTCTTAAAGGTCTTTTATTCCATAGTTAATCAATGATAAGTATGTGGAAGAAATAGTAAATGTACATGCCATTATCATTACCAACATTTCTAATTTTTTTAATCCTGTGGTTTCTAGGATATGTATATACTCCAGTGATATCACACATATGTGTATAGCATCATATATGTGTGCATACATATACACACTCATATGCATATATATGACCCTTCACATACATTATCTAATGTGATCTTCACATGTTCCTCTAATGTGGATGCTATGATTATGGTCATTTTATTGATAAAGAAATAGAGACTTAAAGAGTCTAAGTGACTTGATCGTGGCCTCTAGCTAGCGTGTGTCATAGTGAGATTTGAGCCTCTGCCTTCCTTACTTCCAATCCAGCACAGAGAAATTTAAACTACTGTCTTTCTGATTACAAGTTTGACTCTTCATCCAGTATAACAGGAGGCCTCCTAAACTTGATGAGTAACTCTGCAATTTATAGAATTTTGATATAGACATACCAACAACCATGAAAATAGGCACTCACCCATCACTGGTGTCTACAAATAGCATATGGGTGGGTCAGCCCAAGAAAGGTGTGAACAACAGCATATAGTAGTTTTCAGCCTATTTTAGGCTGCAGCCTCAGGGACAATTAATGGCAGCTCACATGTTTCCAAGAAAGTGATTATTTTTTCTTCATTTATAAACGCTGAAGCCAGTCTTAGACTTTATGAGACCAGGGCTAGTTACTGTGATTTTATTATACTTGTCTATGGCTATGGGCCACTAATTATTATCTTAGGAAAGGAAACTGAATGGGCCTGGGGAATAAAAGAGAAAGGAATGCTAGGTGTATATCAGTTCAAAAATTTGAGGCACTTAATCCACATTGCCCCCCTTCCCAAGCTATGTGAGTGCTAGTAAAATTATATGATTTCACTTGGATACTAAAACCTAATTACACAAAATATGATTCTTTTTCCAGGGCTACTAAGAAAATTTAATATAAGGATATTTATATGTTCTATATTATATTCCATAATTTATCATATTTTAAAGTCAAATTTTAAGAAGGGTCATTTATGCCCAACAGAAGTTGAATATATCTCAACAGACACTTGCTGGACACCTTATATATACAAGCTCTTGAGCTAGATGCTAGGAATATAAGAATGGTATGTTTTTCAATCCTGCGTTCCAAGGGTTTATAATTCATGTCTGGAATTCTCTCCCTCCTCATCTCTGCTTGTTAGCTTTCCTGACTTCCTTCAAATTTTATCTAAGATACCCACCCACCTTTACTAAGAAGCTTTTCCTGTTCTTTCTCATTGTCATTCACATTCCAAGAGAGTGCTAATAAAAGTTTAACAGGCATCTCAAAAAAACCCACAACAATGTATGGGGGACATATTTTTACATTTAAACTGAACTATTACCATTTTCTCCATCATTTAGATCTCAACAATCAACAAAATAATAGCTTTGATTTTTAACAGTTGAAGTTTTCCAAGGTGAAAACTCTCACATTAAAAATGTTACAATTTTTAGTGGATTGAGAGTCAGGCCTAGAGATTGGGGGGGGGGGGGGTCCTAGGTTCAAATCTGACCTCAGACACTTCCCAGCTGTGTGACCCTGGGCAAGTCACTTGACCCCCATTGCCTACCCTTACCACTCTTCTGCCTTGGAGCCAATACACAGTATTGATTTCAGGATGGAAGGCAAGGGTTTAAAAAAAAAAGTTACAATTAATTTGTGAGAGCTAATATGAGCTGATTTCAGCACACTCTGGTGATACGCCTCTGAGATTATCTTCAGTTTATCTTGTATGTATCTTGTTTGCAAGTAGTTGTTTGCATGGTGTCTCTCCCATTAGACTATGAACTTCTTGAAAGCAAGGATTGTCTTTTGCCTTTCTTTGCATCCCCAGTGTTTTTCCCCCCTTCCAATAGACCACCATTTATTGAGTATAGTGTAAATGCTCATAGAATTTTTGTCTGATAGAATTATTTGTAGTCTTATATTTTTATTAAGATATAAGGCAGAGTTCTTGCCCTCAGAGATGTTACACATTTCATCAATAAGATATTTTATTTTTATTATAAAAATACTGTATTTTACCAATTGCATACAATAACAAATTTCCACTTAAGCTTTCCAAAGTTATATGATTCAAATTGTCTCCCTCCCTCCCTTCCTTCCCGTCCCCTCCCAGAGCTGGCAAGCGATTGAATCTGGGTTATACATGTATTATCATGCAAAACATATTTCCATATCATGTATCTTCAGAGTTTAGCACAATTCCCTGGAACATAGTAGGTTGCTTAATAAATGTTTGTTGGCTTGTATATACATAAGGATGATATGAGTTAGAATGAAATTAGGGGCAAAATCCAGACAAAATACTATGGGAAGAAGGGCAGCTGGGTAACTCAGTGGATTGAGAGCCAGGTCTAGAGATGGGAGGTCCTAGGTTCAAATCTGGCTTCAGACACTCCCCAGCTATGTGACCCTGGGCAAGTCACTTGACCCCTATTGCCCACCTTTCCATTCTTCCACCTATGAGCCAATACACAGTATTGACTTATTATGGGAAAACCAAAATGGAAGGTAAGGGTTTAAAAAAAAATACTATGGGAAGCATTGAGAAGGGAACTTATTGTTCGTTTGTATGCTAAATCCTCATTTATCCAAGACAATTTTTTAAGGGAAGTTTACTTTTTTCTACATAATGAGAAGACATTTAAATATATTTTTTATGTGATAGGTAAAGTGTATAGTGTATTTGGAAATAAGATACTTTCTTAAGATAAGCATGCTTTTGGGCAAGATATTTAAAAACCTAGATACTGTGATGATAATTCCTCTCCAATTTAATGGGTGGATCTATTTTTGTTCCATAAAAATCTGTACATGAAGCAAGTTTCTCAAAGTGTAATTAGATTTTGTTAATTCTTTCCTGTATAGACATGCATAGATTCACATCTAATATTTATGATGTAGAGGGTAGTTTTTAGATATAATACTACTTTGGAATTAGCACTGTTGCTGTAATATTGATTCATAGTTCTCCAAACATAATGAGGATTTGTTTCTTTATAGACCTGAAAGGCTTGATCATAGAAATGTGTAACAGTAAAGATGTTTCATTTAATGGGGCAAAAAAAAATTCATCTTTTGACAGTTTTCAGCAATATTAATCACCTACTATGCTCCAGATACATAGTATGGATAGAAATATAGAAGTGTAGCTATTATTAATATAGTTCATTTTATATCAGATTTGTGACTTCATTGGTGTAGGGCAGTGATGGGTAAACTTTTTAAAGAGGGGGGCCAAAGGAAAGGAAATGCTCATTTGTCAGTCTGTTTCTAAGGCAACTCTTTCGAAGTTTCATTGTGTTGTATCCTACTCATTGTATTCATCAGATTAGGAATAATGTCACCCAGCAGATAGAACATCTGGCCCATGGGTGGTAGTTTGACCATCACTGGTGTAGGGAATCTCTCAATCTAAGAGAGTCAAAGTTTGTACCCGAAGCCCAAAAAACAAAAGTTCAAATCTTGTCTCTGACATTTATTACTATACAAACATAGACAACTAACTGAGTTTCTCTTTGCTCATCTGTAAAATGTGGGTTTTGGACTATATAGCCTCTAAGATTCCTTCTAAATTTTAACTTCCAACTGTGAACTGTGACTCCCTCCACCAAAAAGTATACTTATTCAACTACTCATAGTCTAAGAGTGTTACCTGAAGCAATTGGAAGTCAAATTATTTTCCTAGTATGTTTCATATGCAGGACTTGTACTTGGCCAGATCTTTCTGATTCTGATGTGGGTTTTCCACTTTTTACCTCAACTGCCTCTCCAAAGAATTATTATTCAAATTACTTACCAAGATCAAGACAACAGGACAGATTCCATTGATGAAAAGAAAAGAGTTCTGGGTTAGAGGGCCAACTTATACTACTTTTATGACCCTGTGCAAGTCATTTATTATTTGAAGTCCTTTGGTTTGTTATCTATAAAATGAGAAAAGGTTTCTTCCACCATTGATTGTGATCCAAAGATATAAACAATAAATTAAACCTATCTTCAGTTTCAAATATTGTCATTTTATGGTATACCTGCATATTCTTTAAATACTTCAGAGAACATTTTTTAGTCTTTTTTTTTTGTATCAAATATCTTGACAGATACTACGCTGAAGTTTTTGTAAATATTAGATTTTTTTGGAATTTTAAAAACAGTATTTTATCTCTTAGTGTACCATAGAAATTTACTTCTGCTTTTTCTGGTATTTTTCTACATAGACATATCTGATTTTGTGAAGCTGGCAAACTGAATTTCTACAAAATGAGCCATTTAAAACTCACCATTAGGAAACTGAGGGAATGTCCATCAATTAGGGAGTGATTGAAGAGGTTGTGGTATATGGTTGTAATGGAATACTATTATGTCATTGAAATAATGAATAGGATGTGTTAAAAAAAAACCTGAAAAGATTTATAAGAACCAATGCAAGGTGCAGTGAGCAGAACCAGGTGAACACTGTATATAGTAACAGAAATGTCATTTGATGGTCAACTGTGAAAGACTAAGCTATTATCAGCAAAGCAATTTTCCAAGATAAACCTAAGGGACTCATGCTGAAAAATGTTGTCTACAGCTAAAGAAACTGTGGAAGTCTGATTGAAGATCAAAGCACACCATTTTCCACTTTATTTCCTTCACGAGTTTTTATTGTTTGTGTAATATGTGTCTTCACAGGACATGAGAAATATGGAAATTTGTATTTCATGATAGCACTGGTATAACCTATATCAGATTACTTACTACCTTTGGGGATAAGGGGGAAGGGAGGAAGGAAGAGAATCTAAATCACAGAAGGTCATATAATACTTGTCAACAGTTGTTTCTACATATAATTTTTTTAAAGTTTAGAGTTTTAAAAAATGCATCATAATTTTTCTATTTAAATGATCCCTAAGGGTATATGATGAAATATGCTACCCACATCCAGATAGAGAAGTTATAAACTCAGAATGAACCTTTTACTGAATGAGATCTTTCATAGAACAAGAGATAGATTTGCAAAAATCCTTTTGCAAAATATGTAGCAACCACTACTTTGGCAAAACCAGATTTTTATATTTCAGGCTTACTTAAAGTAGGATGTATCTGTACAAATATTTTAATTTTTTTCTTTGGAAAGTGAATGACTGAAATAATATCTTTTCCTTACATTAATATGAAACAGATGCCTTTAAAAGATACTGTAAAGCAAGATCATCTTGTTTTACAACTTACAGAGTATGTCTTCTATGCAATTCCTTTAAACAACTTACTAATATCTCCTGAAATTGCCAAAACGTGACTCACTACTGATTACAAATGAGCAATGATAAGTTTCAACCAAAATATTGTAAAGATATTCTGTGCTTTAAAGGCAAGAAAATTATCATTTCCCAATCTATGCTTTTAAGGGAATATGACATTTATTTCATATGAAAACTTTATTTTGTCTCCAAATCCACAAATATAGCTCTTAAAGAGAACATTAAAGCATATTTACATGAATATTTTCTACAATATAAAAAAAATGACAAAAAATTATTTCCTCAATTAAAACTACTATGGCAACACTGTAATTGTTTGATAATGGCAATCCTGGGAGATTACCTAACTACACTCAAAACCACATTAAAATACTAGTCATCAGAATGCCAGAGCTAAAGGAACCTTAGAAAGTTTTTAATCCTCATATTTGAGAGAGAAAAATTTGAAGCCTAGAGGAAATAAAACTTGGGCAGAATCAGGCAACTAGGTTGGTGGCAAAGCAAACACTAAGACCCTAGGTCTCCTGTGCCAAAGGAACAGAGCCTTGGGGATGAAAAGTGCCTTAGCTCATTTAGTCCAATACTTAATTTGTAGTAAAGAAACATGGACCAGAGGCTTTGGTTAAAATAATGGTTCTCAAGGTATAGTCATGAGGCCCTCTTTAAGAAGGTCTTCATGATTAAAACTATTTTAATATGATTACTAAAATTAAAAAAAATTTAATACAGCAAATATTAGTAGATTTAATTCCCATTAACAATACCTTCTCTTTGAGGAGCCCTCAATAGTTTTTAAGAGTATAAAGGTGTCCTGAGACTAAAAAGTTTGAGAACTGCCAGTCTAATGTTATGCAAGTAGTCACTAACAAGAGAGAGTATTTAAACTCTGTTACTCTAATTGCAAACTCAGTATTCTTTTGTATCATCCCTTGCTCCATTGCTATACTCTCACCACCTAACTTTTTTCACTGCCTTTTACAAATCGTTAGCACGTTAGATATTTAGATCAAATGCCTGACTTGAAGAAGCCTGTTGTGTATCAGCCATCTTTTAAAAAAAGAGAGAGAGAGAGAGAAGAGGGAGTATGAATTCCATAAGACAGAGATAATAATGTTCAAAAGAGGAGTTTTTAATGACACAGGAGATTTTTACTTTTGCTTATAAACATCTCTAATTAGTGTGAGAAACAGGTCCTGACAAAATGGTGGACTCCTCTCAAAAGACTGTATAATGGAGTAAAAAGAAGAAAAAATTGAGTTGTTTCATGTTCCTAGCTTAAGTTTTTTTTCTCCACATCCACCTCAGAAGGACATGAGGAGGAACACATGATAGTTAAAACCTGTAAATGACTGGGGCTCTCTTGATTAGATTATAACTCTTAGTAACCCGCCAACTGTGAAGAAAGGGAGGGACCAATTCTAGTTAATAAAAGGGAGCCTGCCTGCTCCTATTCCTTGAACTTACTTGCCAGTTGGCTATGTAGCATTGGCTCATGAGTACCCATTCTCATGAAGATGAAATAAGAAAACCTTTGCCACGTTAAGGCTAAGTTTAAGATTCTTTTGAGTTGGTGGTCATTCTTCTCAATTAGTACTGAAAGAAAATTGCCTAACAGCTATTTTTGAAGATTATGCAATGCTAGACAGGGAAGATAAAATTTTTAATAGCATGCCCATAATGAACTTATACCATAGGAAACGAGCCTAGTACTCAAGGTAGCCCCAACAATGGCTCTTTTTGCATCAGGTGATCGTGTATTTTTAAGCATGGTGGAATGAAGAACTTGTTTAGACAGAAGAGAATTGAATAGGTGTTGCAATTATCAATACATGCATCTAACTAGGTGTTTATTACAAGCAGAATGTTGACATAGTTTCTCCTTGATAGACAAGTTTGGATTCATTGTTTCCCGTTTAGATAAAAACTATGGGAGTGTACTTTGGACATACTGTGTTATTATGTAATGCTGAGCACAGCTCTGATGTGAAAGATAGCTTCTTCCAATTCAATTCAATTCAATGAGCAAGCATTTATCAAGCATTTTCTAGTTGCCAGTCATGATGCCAAATCAATGATGCAAGAACAAAATGAAATAGTGTCTGGTCTCAGGAAGCATTCACAGATAAGAGCACAAAGAATGTCTCAAATACAGAACAATTTGAGGACTGAGGACCACTAAGCAATGGGAGGCAGTCAGCAAAGGAGGAGGAGCTTGAGTTGATCCTGGAAGGGAGCTAGAGCTTCCAAGAGGAGGATACCAAAAAGCAAAGTCCAGGCCAGGGGTACTGCTTGTGCCAATGTTTAGAAAGCTAGGAGACAGCATGTCAGGTAGGTGAAACATTAAGTAAGTTTCTTTGGCTGGAATGCAGCATGTACAAGACAGAATCATGTATAATCTGCCTGGAAAAGTAGGTTCGAGGAAGGTTATGAAGGGATTTAAAGGCCAAACAGTTACATTTATATTTTATACTAAAAGTAGAAGAGAGTATTTTTTGATGCAGCTTGTTCTGACCTGTGATTCCTATCAATAGGAATATTGATATGGCAGATTTTGGGAAGACAGTTTGGAGAGGGGAGAGATTGGAAGCAGGTAATGCAACTAAGAATTTGCTTGGGACACTAATGCACTGTTGGTGGAATTGTGAACCGATCCAACCATTTTGGAGAGGAGTTTGGAATTACGCCCAGAGAGCTATAAAACTGTGTATATATCCTTAGACCTAGTGTTACAATTGCTGGGTCTATTTCGCAATGAGTTCAGGAAAAAAAAAAAAGGAAAAGAACCTATATGTTACAAAATATTTATAGTAGCTCTAATTCTCCTTTTCCCAACTTCCATCCTGCAAAAATATTTTCTCCCTTCTCACATTTTTGAGAATCCTGCATGGATCTTTCCTTTGCCCCATCATATCTTACTTCCTTATTATATCCATCTATGATTATAATGTTTCTTTCCTGCTGACTGTTTAAATCCTAACTCAACTACTTACTACTTGTGTGGCAAGCCATTTAAACTCTTTGGGTCTCAGTTTTTGCTGTCAGAGGAGAGATTTTCTAAGGAGGCTTCTAACTCTAAATCTATGATCTTGTGCTCCCCCCAAAAATGTAAGCTCTTAGAGATAAGGGACTGACTGCCTCATTAAAAACAACAACAACAACAACAACAACAACAAAAACCTTTAAACCCAAGAACTTAATAGTAAATATAGTAGACACTTAATGGATGTTTATTAAATTGAATTTAAATGCTCATATTACATTGTTAAAATTGTCAATTTGGGTTCATATGTACACAGAGTGGTTTAATTTGTTGAAGTAGTATTTCTTTTTGATATCCTGGTATACTAAAATGTTAATAGATAAGAATCTATTGACAACAATTTACTTACTTTTTAATTTAATTTAAAAATTTTCCCCCCATGGTTACATGATTCATGTTGTCTCCCAGAGTTGAAAAGCAATTCCATTGAATTATACATATATTATCACTCAAAACCTATTTCCATATTATTCATTTTTTTGTAATAATCTTGTAAAACCCAAACCCCAAATCATATACCTGTAAAGATGTATAAGGGAATTTTGTCCTTGGATATTGATCACTGTTATAGCTGTCACTAGTGATTAACTATTGAGGGAATCAAGGTATTTGCTTTGGAGGAATTGCTGGAGATCAGTTATAGTAAAAGTTATTCTTATTTATTAAACTAATCAAAGTAAAAGATAGGAAATAGTAGTATTTAGTTGAGGTAATTTTGCTGCAAGGGAAACCAAGGCTAGCCTCACTCCCTCTCTTATCTATTGAATTAATTCTGACTAACTAAGCTATCCTAAAGTATATCTTCATTAAAATAAATTCCTTATCAAGAAATAAACTTCTTCAGCAACCACTTGGCAAAGATCAAGTAAAAGTTCGTCTGTTTCACACAGCAGGGGTCCATGCCTCTCCCACAGTGTCCACTCAACCGCTGGCTGAACTTGAACTTCCCTGTCTGTTGAGATCAGCTCCACCTGCCTTCTGCTTCTCTCTCTACCTGCAACTCTCTCACGACCAGACTTTCTTTTCTCCAGATCTAGTTTTCCAAACTTTTCCCAAAGAGATTTCTGGGAAAATTGAGCTGTTCCTCTTGGAGTGTCCACCTCCCAGAGTGAAGTTACTGAGAGATCCAGAGCAACGGGTAAATTTCCAACTGCTCCTTCCTTACAGGTTCTCTTGGAATTCTACCTTTTGGTACATTTCCAACTCTCTATGCTGAAACCTTTACTTTTGACTAACCATCTATTCTTAATTAACCAGATTACTTAATTAGCTCTTACTTAACTATTTCATTCCCCCTTGAGATTTTTTTGGAAGACAGAGTCTTTCCTAATGGATCTTAGTAAACCAAATGATTCTTATTCTATACCTAAACCAATATTTTATTCTAGAAATATAGTTCCTATCTTAAACTTATTCTATCCTATCACTATACTAAACTAAACCATGCTAAAGACAGAAAGAGAATTTCAAGAAAAAGAAATCATGGAAAATCCTTGCAAAACTACAAGTCAAAACATTACAATTAAAGAAATTCAAAATGCAAACACTTGCCATAACACAATAATAAAATAACAAAATAACACACTATAAGTTATACTGTTACAGAAAACAAAATTATATCTTAAATAATTCAAAATGCATCTTACAAATACTATGGAAGAAAAAAATCAAACCAAACTTTTAACTATGCTATTACAGGAAAACACAAAACTATCTAAAGATAAAAAAAAATAAATCAAAATCAACTTGCAATATTATGAAAACAAAAAACCTTGTAAGAAACCTATTTTATACAAATATACATAAATATACATAATTACAAATATACATACCATTTACATACATCATATATTTTCTTCTGCATTTCTACTCCCACAGTTCTTTCTTTAGATGTGGATAGCATTCTTTCTCACAAGTCCCTCAGTATTAGTTTGAATCAATGCATTGCTTTTAGTAGTAAAGTCAGTTACATTTGATCATCCCACAATGTTTCAATTACTATGTATAATGTTCTCCTGGTTCTGTTTACTTCACTCCACACCAGTTCATGTAGGTCTTTCCAGTTCTTATAGAAGTCCATCTTTTCATCATTCATTATAGCACAATAGTATTCCATCACCATTATATACCACAATTTGTTTGGCCATTCCCCAATCAAGGGAAACAATTTATTTACAATACTAATGACATCAAACTTGTTCAAGGTTCAAGTATGAGAAACATAGATCTAAATCAGTAGTGGGTTTCCTCACTTGAAAATTCCCTATTTATAGTAAGCATTTATTAAATATTTGTTGATTGAGATAATAGGTCTGGTCTTTTAAAGCCTATCTAGGTGGTTCTTCATAGATATCAAGGTCAGACTTCTGCTGGTTCTGGAAAAGCAATAGAAAACCTCAACTTTGGTGTGTCTTGCTTTGATTTATCACAGTGACCTTTCCCCTCTTTCTATTCAGGTTTCCTCACTTTCCTGAACATAAATCTCCATTGTTAGAGGATAGAGTATGTTGAAAAATGCATCTTAAGACTAGAACTCCTGCAAAGGACAGGTTGTCTGAATTAACATGACAGACTCTCTGTTATATTTACCTCTGGCATTCCCATTACCTCTTATTGAGCAGCTGGCATTGGTATTTTATTTCTGTCATATATACAAGTGAAAGTGCTTATAGATTCATATTTTGTTTTTTTTAAATACAGAAAAAATAGAGAAATAGAAATGATTTTAAGTTGGTCAAGATACTGTTCTCATTTGGTGAGCCATAAGTTTGTCCGAAGTGGGGTACTTCAGAAAATGAGTCTAGACACCCAGAAGTTCAAATTAGTGGAACCAATATTTATTTATTAATCTATTGATTAATAAACTGTAATGCAGGATTGATGCAAGATCTCTTGCATTTGCAAAATCACCCTAGGCAATCCTGGCAGTTAGGGGAATGGAACTTCGACCCAGCAAGTCCCTGTCTCAAGACCTGACTGTTGGAGCTGGGACTATAAATTCCCCATGAGAACCAACCTGGGGGTTCTGATTTCCTTGACCTCGCCCAGACATCCAGCTACCCTCTGGATTTCCCTTTGGGGCCCCAGGAGGTGTGATTGGTGGGTTGTGGAACGTGGGAAGGAATTAGTTAAGTTAGGCTAGCCAGGACACCCCTAAACCAAATCATTACCCTCCTTTGTCAAGCTAGTAGACCACTCTACATTGGAGAAGTGGAATTTATCCCTGGCTGAGGGGCTGGTTCCCTCAGCCCAATCCTATCTTCTGAGGCCCTCTGCCAGCACTTGTGTTTTAAATAAACCCCTTGCCTGATTCTGAGGATTTCCATAGTTCATTTATAACATCAAGCAGGGCTAAGGGGCTGAGGAGAAGGATAGCTACCACTTGTCTCCAGAGGGATTTAGACCAGGCATCCATTTTATTCAGGAAGTGAGACTGGTTCACTTCCTGTTGGTTTCTAGTTTCTCACCAGCAGGGAGGGGCTCCTTACTCCCAAACTTAAAGAAGCCTACAGACTGCAGGGAGACCGACTAGACATCTCAGCTCAGGCCCTCACATCCCTGGCTGTCTCAAATCAACAAATACTGTAGTTGTAGGCTCCTTGGCACAGGAGACTTACTGGTACCACCAGCTCCCCTATTATCAGCTTGTTTACCCCCTTATTACAAAATGCACCTAGCTGGCCAGGGCAACCTTCCTAGTGAAGGCTGCCCCGAACTGAAATTAAAATGCAGTTTTTATAGGGTTCAAGATACAAAGAGAATAATGTTCATTACATAATCTTGAAGCAAACTTTTTATTGTCTGGAAGTAGCGCAGGGCTTTCTGCTGTATCTCTTACCCTGGACTGTGAGACAGCTGTAGGGAGTTATTTTCTCATGTGAATGTTATTTTTTAGCTGTTTGGCCTTCACAGGAAGGCTCATTCCTGATTTCTACTTTTCCCCAGGGAAAAACAGCTTTTCTGGACAATGACTTAGTTTACCTCACTTCAATCCCTCCTTTTCTTGTGTGAGTGAGTCAAACCCTTGACTCAAGTTTGGTGGTCACTGGAGGGTAGTAAGGTTGCATCCTTTATCACCCAGAATGGTTGGCATAGAAACAACAGGCTTCTCCCAATGCCACACCCAGTGTCCCCTTCTATTCTGAAGTACCACGTCAGCCAGGGAGGACCATGATTGTTTTTAAGACATTAACAGAGGTATCTAAATCATTGAGGTCTAGATCAATTTGCTGTGAGAGTGGAAATATTGACTGCCTTGAGCCCCGGCAGTAGGGCCCAGGGCTGCACTCCCCCTACCCCCAGTCCTATCAAGATTGGAGTAAGAATGGGGACTCTACAAGCCCAGGGAGGTGCTCATTAGTGTGTTTCCACTGTCCTTGGGGAAAGGCAAAGAGCAATCGGTACCTCCAGGGGCTTTCCAACCCCACGCCTGGGGGGGTGGGGGGGGGGAGGTGTCAGCGTGAGAGGCTGTAATAATGCTGAAACCGTGAGGGGCAAGAAATGGAAGGCTGAGGTCCTCCTCACAAGTCACAATCAGGTGCCATTACCCTGCAAGTCCCCAAGGGTGAAGATCGGCTCATGCCCCCTTTTACATTGGGTTTTTGGCCTCAGTGTCTGGTATAAAATCTATAAACAGACCTTGGTGGGGGGGGGGGGAGGGTTGTGAGGCTGCTCTAGACCCCTGTGCCCCAATACCAATGCAATAAGGAGGTTGAGAGTTCAAACAGAGGCTGTCAGAGGGGCACTGGAGTTCAAAAGGTCAAAAACATGCTCAGTTCCCCTTGGGGGCGGGGTTCCCCTGACACCGCCAGCTTCTTTTCTGTGGCGTGTTCAGGGGTGGCTCCCACAAGGATTCTCCGTTTCCAGCCAATGGGGGAGGGCGGCAAGCTGTCTGTCAGTAAATTCAAGCTTAGGGTCTACACCGGAGATATACAGTCTCAGTTCCCAAGTCCGGCCTGTCGCCAAGGCAACATCTGCTGAGTTCTTAACAGTCAAAACCAGCCCGTCGTAGGAGCCAACGGTGTTTCCAGTCTCCCCATCTCTGAAAAGCTGGACATCGGGATCCTTCTGGCGCTATGGGGCCAGGGCTTCCCACGCCCATGATGCGCAGTGACACGCTCCAGGCTTGTAACACTGGGCTGTAGGACAGTCCCGAAGAGGGGCAGCATAAACCTTAGACAAGGAGCGCCTCCCCCGCTGGGGCTCCGCACTAGAACGGTAGCAAAGGAAGTTTCCAAGTTTTCCCCAGGAGTCCACAGAGATCAAAACGGATTTTTAGGGGCTGACGGTCCTCCAAGAGAACGGTGGTGGCCAGGTTTTTATCTGGGGAGGGGGAGTGAGCGGGTGATTGTGAGAGTAGGGCCAAGGGGAGAGGGGGAGGTTGGGGGTGGGGGAAAGAGCGCCGGCGATGCAGCCCCCTTCTGTGGAGAGGTAAGTCCCCAAACACCTTTTCTCTGCTGCGTGGCCTCAGGGATTCTGTCTCCAGGCTGTTGCCATCGCCCTGCTGATAAACAAGCATATATATGAACTTTTTTTTATTTAATATTTATTTTTTTAGGAAAATTTTCCATGGTTACACGATTCTTGTTTTTACTTTCCCCTTCCCCCCCTTCCCCCCCCCCCATATCCAACACGCATTTCCACTGGTTTTAACTTGTGTGATCAATCAAGACTTATTTACATATTATTGATAGTTGCATTTGTGTGGTCCTTTAGTGTCACCTCCCCAACCATGTCCGCATCAAGCCACGTGTTTAAGCGGTTTTTCTTCTGTGTTTCCACTCCTGCAGTTCTTCCTCTGAATGTGGGTAGCGTTTTTTTTCATAAGTCCCTCAGAATTGTCCTGGGTCATTGCATTGCTGCTAGTGCAGAAGTCCATTACATTCGGTTTTTCCACAGTGTATTGGTCTCTGTGTACAATGTTCTTCTGAATCTGCTCCTTTCACTCTGTATCCATTCCTAGAAATATTTCCAGTTCACATGGAATTCCTCCAGTTTATTATTCCTTTGAGCACAATAGTATTCCATCACCAACATATACCACAATTTGTTCAGCCAATCCCCAATTGAAGGACATCCCTTTGTTTTTCCAGTTTTTTGCCACCACAAAAAGCACAGCTATAAATGTTTTTGTACAAGTCTGTTTATCTATAACCTCTTTGGGGTACAAACCCAGCAATGCTATGGCTGGATCAAAGGGCAGGTATTCTTTTTGAGCATAGTTCCAAATTGCCAGCCAGAATGGTTGGATCAGTTCACAGCTCCGCCAGCAATGCATTAATGTCCCAATTTTGCCACATCCCCTCCAACATTCATTACTCTCCCCTTCTAACATTTTAGCCAAACTGCTAGGTATGAGGTGATACCTCAGAGTTATTTTGATTTACATTTTTCTATAAATGAACTTTAACCAATATCAATTCTCCCTCTACTAGTAGTGGAGTCAAACCTTTGACTTGGTGTCAGGGAAGGGTATATAGTGGGAGCAAAGGAATTTTCCTGTTTATAGTTTTGTTGAAAAACTTCTACACTATGGGGGTACAAGGTTCTATGCCATCCCCCCTCCTCTAAATATCTAAGGGAACAGGGGCGATGGTTTCAGTCTTCTGTAGCTTCTTCATTGCTGATAAGGGGTGCAGAATCCCTGAGAGGAGAAGGGGGTCTGCAGGGGCCTGGCCACAGGGCATGCCTTGGTCTCAAGGGCTGGGAGATCTGAAGGGCATGTCTGGGGATTGATTCCTGTGACTGGGCAGACAGGTCACAAGGGGGAACGTCAGTCTGCAAGGCAGAAGTATAGGAAGCAGGCCAGCACCAGTTATAAACAGAGGAAATTAGTACAAAAGAAATTGATATTAAACATTAACATGTGAATATCTTAGCCAATAGACTCCATCTCCAGAAAACATCCTCTGACAGGAGTTCATACTTTTAGAGAATTTGATTCTGGAGTTGTTTGCAGAGTTGACATGTGATGTTTCTGTTAAATAATATTCTTTTGGAAAGCCCACATTTACATAGTAACAATATGTCAAAGATGAATTTCTGTACCCCAGATCCTGGAAATCCAGAAAGCTTTGGGTTATTTTTCAAAACTGAAGAGCCAAACTTTAATTGTAGCAAATCAAGGTTGCATATACAAACCATTTATTAATAACTCTACCTAGTTCTCAAATTATGTTCCTTAACAATTTGATAATTTTCAATTATCAACCTAATAGGTTGCCTGGGGAAATGAAAACCTGTATTCTTATTCAATTTGCATTATGTGCCGAGTATGGGAATTTGTCACAAAAGAGAAGGCACATAGGGAAAACATTTCCTCACGTCCCAAGGGACACATAGTGAGGGGCTTCATGTACAGGCCAAAGCTGTGACTGCCTCATGGCATCGTTGTCTCACTCAAGGATTAGCAGCCCAGCAGTCAGAAAAGGTTCAATCCAAGTTGAATCCTGGCCTGGAATTGTCTCTCTAACCATCGTAGGACGTTTTCTGTCTTATGCGTAGTTCATCACTATTGGATCCCAAAAGCCTTTTTCCTTAAAGACAAGTCTTTTCCATTACAGCTCAGAGAAATTCTGCTTATCAGCAGTCCAGAAACAATTTTGCATGCCCTCAAACAAACCTTTCACATCCCTAAAAGGCTGATCACTCAGTTAGTATATATACATATATTGGCAATAAGGAACATTTTGAATTGAGTAGCTCCATAGTAAATATAAATCAGGGCTGTATCATCTCCTGGATCTAGGCCTAAGACAAGGTCAAATAGGAATCCAGAATCATTTGTGATTTTCCAAAACCACATACATCAATTTTAGAAATATCCCTAGGTCAAAGATCCAATTATAAAAGCAGTACCTCTATCCGTTCTATTTCACTTCCCCTCCCTCTCTCTATTTCCCATTCTCTATCTCGCTCTCTCCCTTACTCTTCATAAATCTGCATATGCAAGCTTTATGGACCCCAGATCAAAGGCCCTCCTTCTTCCACATTTAAACACAACACCCTTCACCTTCTTTGATTTGCTTTTACCATCATAAAAATAAACATTCCATTTGGTATAAACATTGTGTCTTTAGTATAGTGATCATCAGTTATAAATTTTAGGTCATACTAGCAGTAATTCACATAACAGCCATAAAATTGTGAGCAAGCGTTTACACATGCCATTTTAAAAATCCTGCCTATTTCTTGTCTATTGTGTGCAACATATATGTTAAAACAGGTCAATATTGAATCAAAATACCAACTAACATCTGGGGGTCTCTCAAGTTACATTCTCAAGGTTTGTGTGAGATAACTCATCAATTATATATTACTCAACACATTTTATCATTTTGGACATGGAAAGTTTGCATTAAGATTCCATAGCTTCAATCAAGTCGTCTGGTGGACACAGCTGGCAATTTTTTCCTTGCTTGAACAGCTCCTTAAGATATTCAAATTATACAATTAAAAGATGCTTATCTGTTGTCATCTCTTTGAGGATATATTCATGTCCTGTGTTGGTATTTCACTTCCTAAATATCAATGTGGGGCAATTATAAGTACTATGTTCTCCTTCCTGGGTGAAGAAGGAGTTAAATTATTTTTGAAACAAATCCAAGTTCGAAGCAGTTTTTCTGAGGGCTGCATGGCTTGATATCTTTCCATGCCTTTTAACTCTTTAATTACTATACTTATAAAATTTGCATGATTATTTTAAAACCTTGATAATTAAGTACTTCCAATTGGATATTAATTAAAAACTTCACAAATTCCAAATTGACTGATTAAAATCCCTTAATACTGTTTCCTACACACCAATTTTCCTTACAAACCTCTGCTCAAAGCAGAATAAAACCTCTAGTCTTGCCTCTTTATACCTTAGGAAAATTTTACATACCTGATTAAATATTTCTTTCATATTCTGAACTAGCATTCTTATACCTTATATCCACTAACTATATATCACACCTCATTTGGCTTCTCCTCTTAACTTTTAGTATAAATAGAGGAGAGGTGACTATTCCTAACCTATATTAATAACCTTCTACCGAGTCCTATTTGACTTCAAGACTGGTAAAATTTCCTTTGCCAATTAATTATATACAACTTTCATAAAAATTAATTTTCTATACTCAGTACACATTCATACAATTTGTATACACCCAATATAGCATTGTAACAAATCATATTTGAGTACTTGTAAATCCCTCATACCACATATATTAAAAATAATTTATAAATCCCAATTAAGTACAAAACTGTAGTCAAAATACCAAATTCTAAATACCTGTGTAAATTCATCTTTACAGATCACAATTTAAATTCCTAAAATCCCAATGCTATCAAGTAATCAGTTGTTGCTATATTTAGATAACACATGAAAGAAAATAACATCTCTCTTTAAAATCCAAAATAAAATCTTTGAAGAAGTTCTTCACAATACACTACAACCTTATCTTAAGTGAATTTTATACTTAAAGATTTTATAAAAACAAATTAGCCAGAACAGCTTTTTGCCTTTGAAAAATAAAAGTCCCTCTCTGTGACAAGCTGGCTATAAATCACACTCAAACAGTTCTCAAATTTTGGAGTAAAATCTCCCTTTCTGCTCTGAATTTTTCTCCTTTTCGTTTCCGTGGGGGCCCATCCAAGGAAGAAAGAGGAAAATTCATTGAACAGATATTTGCTTATGTCCTCTGCTGAGGATTTTTGACCATGGAAGGAACTTTTAAATCTCTTTCCCTCCTTCTCAGATTTTCTCTCTTTGCTTGGAAACCAGCTCCTGGAGCAAGCACAGCTTCTTCAAGAATAGCTGTAAATCTGCACCCATCCCAGGTCCTACCTGACATAAAGGTAGTCAGGAGGTCATGGTTGTTTTCTTTTCAGGCTGACTTACGGCTGTTTTTCCTTCAGCCTGACTGAAATCTTGGGTATAATGATTAGGAGTCCCCTTCCCAGTATGTGATGGGCTAGTTGTGGAAGGGGCCCCTGTTGGGAGAGGGGGGACACAGAGAGCTTAATTGGGGTGCAGATGGTGAAGACAGGGGATCTGGAGAAGGGGATGTTCTCCAGAACTCCCACTCCAGAGTGGGGAGTGTTCGGGGAAGAGTAGAGAGGGTGTGGGG
This sequence comes from Gracilinanus agilis, assembly GCF_016433145.1. NCBI lineage: Eukaryota > Metazoa > Chordata > Mammalia > Didelphimorphia > Didelphidae > Gracilinanus > Gracilinanus agilis. The sequence goes on along the minus strand of NC_058133.1, from coordinate 321,813,677 downwards.
GGACTAGGTTCCCCATTGACATAGTGGGTAGGCTTCTTCAGGGTCTTCTTGGAGCATAGGAGGAGAAGGATTGTTCTTTTCTTCTCCAAGAGGCCTGCTCTTATCTCCTTGGGAGAGTGGGTTGGCTAGCAGAGCAGCTTCTGATTTAGTAGCTGAAAATTCTTAAGAATACATGTTAGCGGGGTCTGAGAGTCCAATGCTGAGGACTGACCCATTATAGTAAATCACCCAAAGACAAGGATCTAGCAGACATCCACAAGACACATTAATTATGCACTCATACACCTGAGCCTTTATGGTGACCTGAAGTTCCAAGAAATGTCTCAACTTGGAACCGGGCTGGGGGCTTAATGCTGCATCAAGTGGCCCACCAGCCATGACTGGATCCAGATTCTCAGAACAGATCTCTGGAGCAAAAACAGATCTCTTAGGGCAATACCAACACCCCGAGGCACGGAGCCTCCAGAGCTCTGAGAGTGAATACCAGAGCTCCCAGGTAACAACGTGGGGAGTGAAAAAAGAACTCCCAGAATACTCTTAAAGCAATACCAGAACTCCAGGATAACGGCACCTTAAGGCAAACCAGACCAGAACTCTAGAGCAGAACAGATTACCCAAATAGATGGTTCCAATATTCATCAAAATTTGTCCGGGATATCAAATAGCAGAACCAGGGGTGAGCTCCGGAGAAGGCACCATTCACTTACTCAGCAAAAAACACCCCTGAAGGGGATAGGGTTCAAGACCCCCTCACAGGCTCCAACTTAGCGTCAGCGAGCCCAGAGATCTCTTTCCCACTCAAGCACACACGTGCTCTTTCATAACAGCCTTCTCCTAAGTCCTTACCTCCTGGTCCTGGTGTTAAGGTTCAAAATGGGTGGCCTCCAGAGGAACACACGAGACAATGCAATCAAAGCAGGAGAAAGCTTTATTGCCAGTGCGCACTGGGGGAACTCAGCAAAGAGAGTCCCGAGTGATGCATTCAGAAGAGGGAATATATATGTTTCTAGGATATAGGTGCCTTTGTCTTAGGGTTAGCTAATAGCTAGACAGAGGGAGTAGGGATGCTTCCAGGTGCCACAGGATATGATTCTTAATCTTCAAGGCTGTTCTGTCTAGGAATCTTCAAGACTGTTCGGCCTAGGGAGGAGTTGTGGCCCCTGGGGCTGTCAACCAGAGATAACTGCCCTGCTTGAGCCAGGCATGACGTTATCCAAAAACCCCCTTGCTTAATTGCCAAGTTTAACTTTTTGGCTATAATATTCTTATAAGCTATAATATAATATTTCTATAAGCTATAATATTTCTATAGGCTTTTTTGGCTATAACACTGGGCCCCCGAGATCTCTCTGGGGCCTCAATCTGAAGTGAGGTATTTCAGAAAATGAGTCCAGACACCCAGAAGTTCAAATTAGTGGAACCAATATTTATTAATAAATGTACCTAGCTGGCCAGGGCAACCTTCCTAGTGAAGGCTGCCCCGAACTGAAATTAAAATGCAGTTTTTATAGGGTTCAAGATTCAAAGAGAATAATGTTCATTACATAGCCTCGAGGCAAAGTTTTTATTGTCTGGAAGTTAGCAGCACAGGGCTTTCCACTATATCTCTTATCCTGGACTGTGACACAGCTGTAGGGAGTTATTTTCTCATGTGAATGTTATTTTTGACCTGTATGACCTTCACAGGAAGGCTCAGTTTTGATTTCTACTTTTCCCCAAGGAAAAACAGGTTTTCTGGACAACTTCACCTTCATTATGACAACAGTAATGTCAATGACAAAGAAATTGAAGAATTTTCTTTTCTGAGATTCCAGGGTATAGTTGAAAAGGGCATTTATCTGGGAGTTAAGAGGAATGGATTCCTTGGTTCTACTATTTACTAGGTATATAGAATTTACCTCAGCTGTAATTAGCATTTTCAGTATTTGGAGCAATAATATATCCAGGCAAGTTATACAAGACCCAAATTACTATTCAATCAACTTTGTAACTCAATATGTGAAAATAACAAAAGGAGTAATTAAGGCAAATTCAGTTGATCCAGCAAGGGGAACTGATTACTACAGCATTTGTATTTTGTATCCTCTAAATTGTAGTATCCTGGGGCACCAGAGTTCCTTTTTTACAGCTATACCTCTGGCTTGCTCTTTCTGGGCTCTTTTTTTTTTTTTTAAATCTGTAATATGAAAAGTTGGCCTAGATGCTTTATTCTGCTCTTACTTTCTATGAAAGAAACCAAATTAATTAACCAATAAGAATTTGTTAAACATCACCTAATTACCAGGCACTGTGTTTGTAGGGAGCCATTTGGGGAGCCACTCAGAGAAATAGGGTCTTTGACAGGGCCTTTTATCTGGATCCCCATCAAGATCAAGATGGCTGACAAGGACTTGTGTCGATTCTGGTGGCCTGAGCCTGAAAGGCCGGGCTGCGAGGTGGATGGCTAATCCAAAAATCTGACCCCTCTCTGTGGCTCTTTTCTGATCAGTTCCTTTTATTATTGAAAGTATTATAATCTAGTTTTTAGAACAGCCTCAAAGAAAAACCTCTAAGTTCCTATAGTAAACCAGTAGTTAAGGAGTTAACAATTTTTTTCCCAAATCGAAAAAAGCAGAAATTAACAGAAATTGCTATGTATCTGTTTTTATTGTCTTGGACAGCCCAAGGACATTGTAGGCAGAGCCAGACAAAATTCCATTCCCTCTTAGGTACTTTCCAGTGACTAAACACACTCTATAATCTTAAAGGCTTATTCTTTAAAGATATCTTTAGAGGTATGTGTTATGATTAAAATGGATATAGATGGAAATAGGAATATTAATATTTTAATTAGCCATGTTGGTAAAATATAAGAAGACCAAGCACCTGCTATTATTTAATTCAAATCCCCTGCCATACCTTCTGCCCACCTGGCTCCCTTGTACCAAAGAGCACCACCTCCAATGACCTCAGGAGTCTTATACTGTTCTTTTATGTAATCACACTTCCTGTCTACCTGTATTACAAGAAGAATCATGGGAAATGTAGTTTTGAAGTCCCCTAAACGTCCACAGGAAGTTTGTGACATATCTAAATGTTTAAAACTCAAATGAACTCCAAATAACCCTCAAAAGAACCTCGCAAAATTCCAAATAACACATTCTCTCCTGAGATCCAGCAAAAAGACTGGTCTTTCTCGATGGATCTTGTCAACACAGTCAACTTCTAAATTACAGGAATTTGGGGATAAAAGAAAAGAGGATAAAAACTAGCCACATTGACAAAAAGCCAATTGGGGCAACCCCCTATTGGCATAAGAGTGTACATTCAAAAACAAATGCATTCAACTCCCCATAGTTCAATTAACTGCACCCCAAAGTTCAATTTGGATCTTCATGATCCAGTGAAGGCTCTTCAGGCATCTTCATGGTGCCTTCTCCAAACAGGTTCATTGTCTGGATTCTGAGGAGATGGCAAATTTCTTATCTTGAAATTACTCTCAAAAGAATTTAAACTTTACATTATAGATTATAAAACATACATTTCCTTCTGAGGAGAATTATACATTCCCTCCCCCCTGAAATTACTCCTAAAAGAGTTAAAATTTTACATTATAGAGTATAATACAGACATTATGGTTATAAAACTTATACCCCACTGAGGAAAATTCTAAATAACACATTCTCCCCTGAAGAGGGTACCCCAGGTCAGCTAAGGATACATGGCTGAGTCACAGGGTTGTATGAAATCAATTGGCAAAAGAAATAAAAAAGAATAAAATCCAAATAAAAGAGAAAAAATTAACTTGTGAATGAAATGTAAAATGTCAAAATCTCATGTGCAAAAATGTAAGGAAAAATAAACTTAAAACGGGTTCTTGAATCAAGGCCCAATTAAAGTGACTTAAGCAGTTTGCAATTACCCATTATGGAGTCAGGACTACAGAAAGTTGCCATTTTATATATAAGAGAAATAACAGGACCAAATATGTGTGCAAGGGAAGTCTCTTTCCCTGGTCTGATTTTCCTGCACCTTCTCAGGGAATAAGGCATAATGATAGCCAATCTTAGGTGCTTTACTAGGAATTTAAGTTAAGGGGAAGTCTGGTCTCTAAAATGTTAGAAAGCTGCAACCCCAAAACTCAAACACTAGTTTCAAGCCCTTCAGTATTGGCATAGAACTTCTTCAATCCATTGTCTTCATGACCTTTTGCTCCTTGGCACTTTGCAGATTTCTCAGTTGGTCTCTATGACCTTATGGCTCTTTTTAGCACTTCTCCTGAAATCAGAGAGACATTAATCACAGTCCCATAATATTTATCAATAATTGGCAGGTTACCATAGTCTAAGGCTTTTTGGGTATGCATTAATATTATAGCAAATATATATTTACATTAAACTTATATCACCGTAAAATAAAAAAGATTAACATTGATTATATGTACTTTAAGTACAAAAATGAGAAAAAAGAAAAAGAATCAATTATTCTATTAAAAATTAAAAGGAAAAGTAATAAGAAAATTTAAAATTCAGCGGAAAAACAATGTTTTCAAGCATAAAAATGAGAGAAAGACAAAAAACTCAAATGATGTATTGCACAAAGAGGGAAAAATAATAAAAGAATGTTTTAAAAATAAAAAATATATAGCTTAGAATTAGTGAAAGGTTTTTCATCCAAAACTGAGATCCATTTCCTATTAAGCTATTGCATGAACTGTGAGTGTAAATGATTTTTGCAAAATAGCAGATTCATAATGCACATTCAAATAAAGTACCATAATTTCCAATAACACATTTAAAGACAATAGCAAACAAACCCATTATTATAACCACTTTTTATGATGTTTAAAAAAATTGTGTACTTGTCACAAATTCAACAGGTATAGTAAATCATTCAATCTTGGCTAAGATATTTTCTTAACAAACTCTATTACTGCCTCCATAGGAATTGTGGGGCAGAGCCTAAAAAAAATTCTGATTTAAAAAAAACCCTTCTGGGTCTAAATTATTCTCAGGAATTCTAGACCCTTCTGATGAGAAAGCAAGCTAAAACATATAGACTAAACATCAAGCATACAGGAGCTCTCCTGGCTTCCTGTGTTAAAAAAAAAAAACGGGTAGGAAACTTCCATGTTTCCTCTAACCCTTTAAGACAACAATTCTTTATAATAAATATATAAAACCTTATCCTTTAAGACAACAATTCTTTAAAATAAATATATAAAACCTTATCATTTTACAGAAGGGTACTAGGCATCTAAAGTCAATTCTAAAGACTTCTTATAAAATTATAATTTAAATTCTCAAGGCATTAAAATCTCCTAGGTTGTACACAATTATCAAGATAGAATTAAAACTTAAGACATGTGATCCTATAGTTGAGATGACAAATTCAGTATACATAAGGCTTGTGGGCTTTTACAACTTAAAAATGTTTAAGATGTTCATAAATGGTACAGATAACAGAATTGGATTAATACAAGTAAACTTAAAAAATGAAACCTTAAAGAAATCAGGAAACACAATATAAACAGATTACAAGCAATACGGTGAAAAACCCTTTTTACAAATTCTGATAGATTTGTTCACTATTTTGGGAGTTACAATAAAATCATAAACAGAATTAATCTAGTAGCCAAAACTTCATTAACTTAAAATGATTCAGTGCAACAGAAAAATAAACAAAACAACAAAATTCACAAAACTAATCAGCAAAATACAATAAGATACAGAGACTTTTTTTTTTAAAACAGAAACAAAACCCATTCAGTTCTGATGTTTTAAAATCCACCTCTGGTCCAATTCAAGTTCCTTCTAACTGAGCTCTGAGCTTGAGCACAGTGTGGATGACTCCATAAGGGTATATAGTTCAAACTCTTAGGCAGGCCTAGTGTATGTAAGGGGGTGAATTTCTCCCCTGAGTTTCAGGCAAGATAATCGCAAGGAATTGTTTGAAATAGGCCATGTGGCCCATGCTTGCCATTCTACTTCCTGTTTGAAGAGTAAAATCTAGGGCCCACGTGGAAGCCAACTAGGTCAGGTTTTAGAAGAACCACATGAAGGGTGGTAGTGGAGTAGAAGCTCCTTTCAGGTTAAAAGTCATTAATGTCTACGAGGATGTAGGCAATGAGAGAGAAGGGGGGTGGTTTGCATACTTCCCAAGTCATAAGTAGCAGCAGCAGTCTCTGGGATCAGCATCAAGTGGTGGGCAGGAAGCAGCTCCAGAAGCGGAGGCTGGGGTTCGGGATTAGCAGCAGAAAACAGCAGCAGCAGCAGCAGCAAGGCAGGAAACTGGCATTCAGGTGGAGCATTAGGCATTCAGCTTAGCAGGAGTAGGGATAAGCACTGGGGGCAGGAAAAGGCTTGGGAACCCAGGGAGGGTCTGGCAGAAGAGGCTCAAACTGGCTGAAGCAGCTTTTGAGGTAATTGGCAGGCAAAAATAAACTGCTGCTATCCACAAAAACATGGCATTTAAAGCCACTTTCCCCTTTCCCTGAAAGGCAGCCATGGCGCTGGAGAGAACAGGGAGAAGAGAAAGAGTGAAACCCAAAACTACAAAGAGTTGCATGGCTCAGTAGGTTATCAGAAAAATTGAGAATTACGTTTCCAATGTGGTTAGCCAAACTGTTATGATTAAAACTGATATAGATGGACATTAAAAGAAGTATTAATATTTTAATTAAAGCCATGTTGGTAAAATATAAGAAGACCAAGCACCTGCTATTATTTAATTCAAATCCCCTGCTATACCTTCTGCCCACCTGGCTCCTTCCTACCAAAAAGCGCCATCTCCAATGACCTCAGGAGTCTTATACTGTTCTTTTACGTAATCACACTTCCTGTCTACCTGCATTGCAAGAGGAATCATGGGAAATGTAGTTTTGAAGTTCCCTAAACGTCCACAGGAAGTTTGTGATATATCTAAATATTTAAAACTCAAATGAATCCCAAATAACCCTCAAAAGAACCCCCAAAATTCCAAATAACAGATATGGAAGCTTTTTACTAAGATAACTTTTAGATAAAATGAGGCTCCTTTTTAACCTTAGGACTTTTCTCATTCAGGCATAATCTTCATGGGAGAAATTTTTGTAAGTCATATGCTAATCATGATGTAATTCTGTAACCTTCATGTGTCTGCACAGATGCGAACTCCATTGTGCTTTGTAAGAAATGGCTCCTGAATACTGTATAAAATAAACCCCAAGTTCCATGTCTGACAGAGTGGCTTTGGACTACCATTAGTCTGGCTGTTCTCAATTTTCTGCTTCATTCTTATTGTCTAATGCCATAAAGCACCATTCAAACCCTGTCAATATAGAGCTGGTCCTCTATATGTGTTCATTTCTGGAGCTAAAAAAAACAAAAGTGAAATAGTGCCTATTCTCAAGGAATTTACTTTCTAATGGTGAGATAACATGCTTACACATCTATATGGGCATAGACAAAACAAATACAGAACAAATAAGCTTGAAGAAGAAGGTAGAGATCTGGAAAAGGCCTCATGCAAAAAGTACTACATGAGTTGAATCTGGAAGGAAATCAGGTATTTCAAGAGGAAGAAATAAAGAGGGAACATATTCCTTGCATGGGTGACAGCACAAAGCACAGAGTTGGGAATACTGGAATGTATAGGGAGCAACAAGAAGGCCAGTTGATTAGACCATAAAGTACATAGATGAGAGTAATGGGAAAAAAATGTCTATAAGTATAAGGCGCTAGATTGTGAAGAGCTTTGCATTAAACAAAAAAGTTTATATTTAATTGGAAGCTGGATCTGTACTTTAGAAAATTTCTTTCGCAGCTTTGTGAAAGACAGATTTAAGTGGAATGAAGATTGAAGCAGGGAGAGCAGTTAGAAGACTATTAAGATAGTTGTAAGAGCAAAGTTTCAAGCATGAAATCTTTTAGAATGTTGGGAAGCTGGCTTGATTTACATGGACCATTGGTTGGAAGAAAGCAAGGCATCCTGGGAAGGAGGAAACTGAACCAGGGGTTTTTGGTCTAGGATTCTCCAGGAGAGAGGAAGGCTTGCCTGCCTGGGACCCATTGAAAGTCAGCCCAAAGGGTTTCCTTTAATGATCTATACCTCAAAGCCTTGTGTTTCCTGTCAGCTTCAACTACCAACCTAAAGAGATTGAGGTTTCTTTACTCCTGAGGGGTCTGCATAAAGACCCTATCATACTTCCATTAATATAGATTTTAGATAGGATAAGAATAGGGGAAGGGAAGGAGAATCTCTGGGTTCAGCCATTGGCTGGCCAGGGAGAAGGACCTTGTGGGATCAGATAACAGAGATTCCTAAATACCTCTTCCTTCTCCCCACCTTCAGCAGTCTTTATCTCAATAAATAATTTAATTGGCAGTCATATAAGGAAATTTTATTCATAGGACACAGAGGGACCAAAGGGGTTTGAGAGAATAACAGCTCAAGCCAGACTTGGTCTAAGCAAGCCCTCCTTCCCCCCGCCCCCCAAACTGTGCATTTTACCTAGGTGGGGAGGCTTTAGCTTGAAGAGGATCTGAGCTTACCCAGTCAGGAGTATTATCAATATTACCCACTATTTGGGACTCCTCTCAAGGTACCCTCACTGGCTTTTCTTTGGACATTCATCTTTACCAGTGAACTTTCCCTCTATTTCCCTAGTAATATTGATATACAGAGAGAAGACTCCTGACAGACATTCACACACCAAGCCAGTTTTCCCTTACCCAACTAGAGCCTCCCAAAATATATCAACATTACATAGTCCAGATGAGAGATGGTGAGTTATGCAATTAGGGTGGTGGCTATATGTGAGAAGGGGATGTATATGTGGAATGTTGTAGAAACTATTAAGACTTGACAACAGATTGGATATATATGGTGAGGCAGAAGGATGACTCACGGTTTACACTGAAGAGGATCTGGGTGGAAAAATGATGGTTTCTTCAAAAGGAATTAGGCATAGGGGCAGCTGGGTAGCTCAGTGGAGTGAGAGTCAGGCCTAGAGACAGGAGGTCCTAGGTTCAAACCCGGCCTCAGCCACTTCCCAGCTGTGTGACCCTGGGCAAGTCACTTGACCCCCATTGCCCACCCTTACCAACCTTCCACCTATAAGACAATACACCGAAGTACAAGGGTTTAAAAAAAAAAAAGGAATTAGGCACATTTAGAAGAGAGGACTATATGGGGGAAAAGATAATTAATTTAATTCTGGATATGCTGAATTTTCAATGCCTATAAGACACACAGACCGAAATGTCCAATAGGCAGAAAATGCAGGTTTTTAGCAAAATGGGGACATTATTGGTCTGGGATTCATCTGACTGGAGATGATTATTAAACCCACTTGTAAAAGTGAATTCTTTGTTCTCTTTGAGTTTGCACTTGTGAAAAGGAATCCTTTATTCTCTTTGCCTAGTTGGAGTTAACACTCTGGTTAACAATAACTTTGAATCAACACAAGCTTGAACTATGGGGAAGAGCTCACAAACCATTTAGTAAATTCACCCTCTACCCAGTGCTAGGTGAGAAGCCAGCAAGATACTTGGAGAGTTCCACCTCTTTTTTCCCCAACTCAAACAGTCAGAAACTTGTTCATGTCCTCAGAAAGTGTGAACCCTTTTGATGAGTATTCACCCCACCAGAAGGTGCAAACTAATTCCCACAAACACTGCTCCCTGGGCAGTGTTAGACAATTTGGAAGCTGTGATTGGCCCCTGTGAAGAGGGGAGGAGACAAGAAGCCATTATAAAAGGCTCTGAATTTCTGAGGCTGAATAAAGTGGACTCCAAGAAAGGAGTGGGTTTCAAGAAGGTCCTCTCAAAAAAGAAAGTTGGCCTCAGGAGTCACCTCAGGAGCTCCAGTCATTGTCTTGACCTGCCTCTTGGAGAGAATTTGGGTGAGTGGATAGCTGGTTTTCCCTTCCTGTCTTCTGGAGAGAGTTTAATTTTGATTAAAGATTAACAAGTCCTGGCTGAGCCAAGCACTGGAACAATATTTAGTTAGACAGGTTAATGTCTCATCTACCCTTTTATATTCTTCTGCCTTCACTCTTTCCACCTCTTTTGTAAATAAAAGATTTATAATTTTCACATATTTAACCAAACCATTAATTTTAACACTTACACCACCCATAGGAATTAATGGTACCATGAAATAAGAAATTATAATTGAAAAGAGAAGAGAGCCCAAAATGTAGTCTTGGGACACATTTTCAGTTGGGAGCATATATAGATGATAATCGAGTAAATGAATGATTGGATTCATAAGAGAACAAAAGGTAGAAAGGTCTTGAAAATCTAGAGGGAGAGATTATTCAAAAGGAAAGGAAGGTCAACAGTGTCAAATGCTACACAGGTTAATCAAAAAAAATGATTGAAGAAAAATGTCATTGGATTTGGTAATTAAGAAACTATGGAGAGAAAAGTTTCAAATGAATGAGATGTGGAAGAGAGTTAAAGAAGAGAAACTAGAGCCAACAAGTATAGATGGATTTTCAGGGAATTTGGCTGAGGAGACAGAGGACAATAGTTTGTGGGAATGGTAGGATATTACCAGTGATTTTTGTTTGTTTGTTTTTTAAGAAGAGAGGGTCCTGGGCATGTCTGTAGAGAGATTTTTGTTGAGGTCTTTTGTTTTCAAGGAAGTCTAATGACATCATGATTTGGGGGTCAAGGTACAATATGATTGGCTGAGACTTATCAGTCCATTACTTATAGGACTGATCAGGAAAGTACATAAGGAGAGGGTGAAGATGAAAAAGGAAGCATGATAGTGAGAGCAATCTGAGGAGAGGATGGAATAAAGAGTACTTGTAGGAGGATTGGTCTTGTCTGGCAGAAGAGTCATTACATCATCAGACACTTGAGTGAAGGAGATAGTGGGAGACAATGTCAAAGAGTTGTGGGATGAGAAAAGGGAAGAACAAGGAGCCTAGAGTGAATGAAATGGTCTCAATTTTCTCAACTGTGAAGCAATGACCTCAATTGACTGATTTGGGAGCAGTGCATGGGTGTTATGGGAAATGGTGAGAGAGAATAGAAGAGTTGAAACAGCCACTGTGATGATAGTGATTAAATTAGGAAGGATTGCCTTGTTTTAATGAAGACGCAGGTGAGATTAGATAGCATAATTTTTTAATGGAACAAAGTTGGATGACTTCCTATAGTTCCATTTAACAGCAAGGAAGGAGAAACAAAGGAAGCAGATGGCAGGGATTGGTGGTATTCTAAAAATCAAATAAAAAATAATAGGTTACTTTTTCTTCAAAAAAGAAATTGAAATTAATTTTGAAAAGGATAATGTATGCAGAGAAGAGTAAGACTCTAGAAACTGTGGACCATATAAGTTAAGGATCGGTTGGAGGAAATGTAAATATTTAGCCTAGAGAATATTTGTTTGGGGTGGAGGAAAATGAAATATGGCTCGAAGTTTTGAAGGTCTATCATGTTGAAAAAGGATTAGATTTGTTCTCTCTGGGCCCAGAAGGAAGAACTAGAATAATGTTTGAAAGGTCCTGGGACCTGGATTTCTGTTCAGGGCAATGAAAAACTTGCTAACAATTATAACTATTTAAAAGTAGAATGGGCTGTCTTTGAAGATAATGAATGCATCATCTATGGTGGTTGGGACAAGTCGTAACTGTCCCTGGGAGACCTCAGAGGAAGTGGAGTTGTACCCTGATTCCCTGGGATCGTGGAGAGTGGTGAAGGTTGAAAAGGCAGAAGACATCAATCCTGCAAGTCAACTCTGAGTAGGGCAGTGGCCTGTGATCTGTTGGACAGTTTGCAGACATCTCACCCTACCTGCTTACTTTGGATCATCGGCTGTGGAGGAGTTGGTTCCTGGTATCCTGAAAACATCTCTGGAACAGTTGTGAGACCCCAAATTCAAGCCCTCTTCCTCTGGTCCTTAGCCAAGCTGTCAAAACCTGGCAGAAGCCAGGTTGGCTAAGGAATTTACCCCTTTTGACTCCAGTCCTGGGTAGTTAGTCATAGCTTCACCTAACCCCCTTTCCGATCCCCTCATATTATAATTAAACTGTTTCCTTGTGAGTTTTCTAGTACTTTAAAGTCCTCATTGTGTGTATGTAATACTCTGAAGTCATTCCAGGCTGGGTGGGGCAGAGTGACATTCCAGGCTTAACTGCCATTTCTGTCAACGGTCATTCCCCTTATAGTTAAACCTGGTTCCCTGGCTTGTAAAATCTTACCCACTGTCCCTTCCTGTCTCCTATCCACCCCACTGAGGCCACATTTAATATTTAAGTCAACTCCCCTGGTTTTCCCCATAATAGACTAGAGATAAGTAAACAGCATGGCGGCTGGATTTGAACCTTAGTTATGCCACTTTTTAGTTGCATGACTTTGGACAAGCAGCAATCAATAAGCTTTTTTCAAATACCTATTATGTGCCAATTTCTAGAGACCTCAAAACAGAAGGGAGACAGTCTCTGCCTTCAAATAGCTTACATTCTACTAGAAGATACAATATGATTGTGGATAAGTCAATACAGGATATATTCAAAATAAATATACTATGATTGGAAGAGAGCATTCACAATGGAAAGAATAAAGAGCTCTCTCTCTGATCCTTGAACTCTGAACTGATCTTTGAAAGAAGCTACATATTTGTAGATGTGAGGATGGAGAGCTTTCTAGACTTTAGGTTAAAGTGAGAGTAAGTCTTGAGCAAAGGCATGAAACTAGGAAACAGAGTATCATGTAAGGGATATAGCGAATAAGTCAATTTGATTGGAGTACAAAATGTGGAAAAGAAAGCAATGTGTAATAAGCCTGGAAAGATGGACTGACTGAGAGACAATGTGATAGAGTAGGTAGAAAATTGGACTTGGAGTTAAAAAGACCTAAGTTCAAATCTCCCCTCCGATATACACTATTTGTGTGATCTTAAGTGAAAAAAGATAATATTAGGAATGGGGAATTAATAACTTAACTTCTCAGTGCCCCCATTCAATGTTCTATGTTTCAGAGCAGGTATGTTGGTACAGGGACCATTTTACTGGAATTTCACATGGGAAATTGTGTGGCATATTGTGAAGGGCTTTAAATATCAAACAACAGTCTGTATTTTATCCTAAAGATTATGGGGAGTCACAGAAGCCCCTGAGCCTGGAGTGGTAGAGTTAGATTTGATTCAACAGTATCATTCTGGAAGTTATATGGAGATGGCATAGTGAACCTGGATCCAAGACCATTTATAAGGCTAATTTTTTGTATCCCTAGTATCTAGCACAGTGTAGACATATACTAGATATATACTGGAACATAGTGTAGACACTGAAGAAATGCTTTTTGATTGTTTAATTAGTGAAAATAATAGGTCAGGTGAAATATTCCTAAAAGGGCTAAAAGAGGATGGGAGTTATGTAAGGTGAAATAGGCAAATCAACTGAAATAGTTGAGTTAAACTTGGGATAAATAAATTGTTTGTGCTCAAAGGTTTAGACCAGTGCTGAACCAGGTGGTAGGTGTTAACAGGCTATAGGCCAGATGATAGGCCTCACCTGCAGTTGATGAAGTTTAAAAACAATCTGACTGCTTCTTTTGATGGTATAAACCAGTGGTTCCCAAACTTTTTTGGCCTACCGCCCCCTTTCCAGGAAAAATATTACTTAGCCCCCTGGAAATTAATTTTTTAAAAATTTTAATAGCAATTAATAGTAAAGATAAATGCACCTGTGGCCATCACTGCCTCCTTAGATCGCTACAGCACCCACCAGGGGGTGGTAGCACCCACTTTGGGAATCACTATAAACTATAAACAGTAAATGGGTTTTTTCATTAACTCAGGAAGAGCAGAGGACCAGAGAGAAAGGTGACCCTAATCTTCCTCTCTAATCTCCTCTCAAAATCTATGGACTCCTCACAGAGTCCTCTTCTGGATCTTGATGCTTCCTAATTTACTCTCTCTGACTATTTAGACCCTCTATCCAACTTCCTGATCTAATCTGGTCCTCAATTGTTATTTTGAAGAATTAGTCTATCAGTAGCAAATAGGGTGAAGCAGACTGGGAAATTCATCTTCTTGGATTGAGCCTAAATCTCAGACCCGTCACTGGGCTTTGATTAGGTTCTTCTTAGTTGGCACCGGATCTCAGGACTATAGTGAAGAAAGACGGATAGGCTATCTCTCACTTGATGACTCTATAGCAGAATTACAGGCTTCCAAGGAAAGTCAGGTAGCCTCCCTTTTGGATAGACCAATGGCAGGAAGTGCTCCCTCCAAACTCCTTGAAGAGACAGGAACACTTCCCCAAACTGTTTCTGTGAGTTTCCTTTTATACAGTCCTCACAATCTAGAATCTTCTCCATTTAGTCCTGTGCATGTGCCAGCCCTCTTCTGTAAAGTCCTGCATCAGACTTTTGCAGAAGCTTTCACCTGTCTCTCTCACTCTTACAAAGGGAAAGAGAAGGGGATGTGAGACATATTGAGAAGGTGGAATCAACAATACTCAGCAACTGATTTAATTGGGGTGTGGGGGTGGTGCAGAGTGAGTAAGAGTGGTGAATCAAGGATGAGTACTAGGCTGTTAGGCTAGATGATTTCAGTGGCTTCCTATTGGTTCCAGGTTCCAGTGGTGGCTTTGAGTGACATAGGGAAGTCAGGAGGTGATGAGGTTCTAGGGGAGACAAATTCTGTTCTAGACTTGTGAGTTTAAGACGAAAATGGAACATAAAGGTGGAAAGGTCCTGCAGGTAGTTGTAGTTTCAGGAGTGGAGCTTGGAAAAGAGACAAAGGTTGGACTGATAAGTATATGAGTCATTTGTGTGAAGATAATAGTTGAGTTGATGAGAGCTAATGAGATCACTGAGAAAGGAACCAGGACAGAGCCCTGAATTACATCCAAACATTGGGGGTTGAGGGAAGGATGACATAGAAACCAAACTCTCTAGATCTTGGTTTTCTCCTCTTTAAAATGAGGGGTTGGACTAGATGACCTTCTAAGGTCCTTTCCAGTCCTAAATCTATGCTCTCATGAAATCTGAGTGCTGACTGATGTTAGCTAGTTGTTACCTTGTGTGTGGTGCAATGGATAGACCTGAAGGAGAGAGGACTTGAATTCAAAGCCAACTTAAGACACTTACTAGCAGTGTGACCCCAGGCAAGTCATTTAACCTGTTTGCCTTAGTTCCCTCCTCTATAAATTGAGGGTAATAACATTTTATCTCCCAGAGTTTTTGTGAGGACAATATTTGTAAAGTGTGTTTCAAATTTAAAAGAGTTACATAAATGCTAGCTATTATTGGGTAAATTATTTTACTATTCTGAGCTTCTTTATCTGTAAAATGATAGTATTGGAAACTAGGCAGTCTTTAAGTTTCACTTTCACCTTTGGGGTCTTTTTTCAGCTATGTGATTCTATGATTAACCAATACTTAATAAAAAGTAATATAATATTGGACTTATTTAATATAAATAATCATTTTAATTCAACATTCATCAATCACTTAATATGGATGACATCAAGGTCTAATT
Source organism: Gracilinanus agilis (assembly GCF_016433145.1). Classification (NCBI taxonomy): domain Eukaryota; kingdom Metazoa; phylum Chordata; class Mammalia; order Didelphimorphia; family Didelphidae; genus Gracilinanus; species Gracilinanus agilis. Next base: position 321,798,215 of record NC_058133.1, on the reverse strand, counting down.
TTCCATTCCTCTGTGTCCATGTCCTAAACCAGTGGCAAACTTTTTAAAGAGGGGGCCAAAGGAAAGGAAATGATCATCTGTCAGTGTGTTTCTAAGGCAACTTAGAAGTTCTCTTTTGAAGTTTCATTGTATTGTATCCTACTCATTGTACTAGCCAGATTAGGAATAATGTTGCCGGGCCACATAGAACATTTCAGGGGGCTGCATCAGGCCTGAGGGCTGTAGTTTGCTCATCACTGTCCTAAACCATTATAATTTTCTACTTTTCCCCACTTTCCAAATAATCCTTGTCACTTTTCCTTTTCCTAAAAACTTTCTTCTTATTTTTTTAACAGCGAGATATATATTTTTATTTTGTTATTATACACTTAGTAATCACCACCATTAAAAAACCACCACCACCACCAAAAAACATTTAACTAAACAAATTTGTAAAAAAAATTAAATGCAAGGGGACAGCCCTGTAGTTCAGTGGATTGAGAGCCAGGCCTAGAAATGGGAGGTCCTAGGTTCAAATCTGGCCTCAGACACTTCTCAGCTGTGTGACCCTGGGCAAGTCACTTAACCCCATTGCCTAACCCTTACCACTCTTCTGCCTTGGAGCCAATACACAGTATTGACTCCAAATGGAAGGTAAGGGTTTAAAAAAAAATTATATGCAAAAATACAAATTCCACATTGTTCACAATTTGTTTAAAATTTGTAAATAGTACATATATGCTAATAAACATCTGTTTTGGAGTTCCCTTTGGATCTGTTTTACTTGGTTACTTTTTTTGTGGTTGTTATTTTTTTTTTAACGTAATCATGGCATGTATTTTTTCTTATTCTCTTTTTGCCTCTTCACATATTTCCCTTGTTTTTTTTTTGTATTTCCAATATTTTCATTTCTAATAACATAATACAATCCATTACATTCAAATGTCACAATCTATTCAGCCATTTCTCCCATTCATTGCATTGTGTTATTTTCAGTTATTTTCTACTTCTAAAATTATTCTTCCTAAAAGTTTGTCATCTAGGTAACCTAAACATCACCCTGTATTTCTAGCACCTAGTAAAGAATCTTGCACATTTAAGCACAGCAGGTGCTTAATAAATGTTTGTTTAACTTAATTAAATTCCATACACTTGTTAACTGCCTATCACAGTAGTTCTTAAAGGGTGTGCTATGAGTTTCACCAAGTGTGCCACAAAATTTTGGATGTTGTATTACTGAAGATAAAAGCAAATTTATAATTGGGTTCAATCCAAACTTTACTTACCCAACACATGTGGTCTGGAAAGTGTAAGGAGAGATATAGGGAGTAGACTTGAGATTTTAATGATACAGAGAACTCATGGATGAATACACTCCCTCTACTATTGCATGTTGGCAACTTAAAGTTTTAGTAGAGTTGCCCAGAGTAATGATCAACAAACTATAGTACAAAAACAGAGGACCAGATTTGGTCCTTAGGTATCAGGTGAGAAAAGGAGCCAAAACTTCATCTGATCAGGCTTTTATCTTCTGCTGTATGTATCAACTAAGGGAAGGAGGCAAGGGGCCAGATCTGCCAACTTTCATCAGTGCCAGCACTGATGCCAGCACAAGGTAAGTTTCACTTCTTGCTGCCAGACTAATCACTGGCTGCCAGCCTGATCTCCCAGCCTAATTCCATCTCCTGATGAGCTGTCTTCTGCCTAATTTCCAGGTTTGAGAGGGAAGAGTATTGAATTTTTACCCCTGACCATCTGACTGTACCTTCCATCTTGTGCTACATTTGTCTAAAACTGGATCTCCACTCTCCTTTGGGAAGAAGAGTGGCACCCTCCACATGATGATGAATAGTCTCACACCAAACCATATCCTCATTCTAGTGATTCTGAACCCCTTGTAGGTCATCATCCAAACCCTATTCTCTATATTTTGCCACCTAATTCCTAACTTCCCACCCCAAAGTTTCAAACTAAGTTTACCCGCTCTTTCACTGTGCCTATGCCATAGGCTACAAATTTTCTTTCATCCTAAATCTTTTTCCACTCCTTCCATCTTGTAGTTATTATAGAAACCTGGGTCCCCAGTAATGACACAGCCTCCATGGCCACCTTTTCTAGTACTGGTTATCCATTCACTCAGTCCTCTTGGTTTGTTAGTTGAGGTGATCCTCCATGAAATCTCCAGGTTGTTGCCTTACCTCCATCACTCAATAATTTCTCTTTTTTTAAGGTTCAGGCAGTTCATATTTTCTACCCAGTCAAAATTCTGGAAGCTGTTATCTATATACCTCCAGGTCACTCCCCTCCATCAGTGAAATTAGTACATGGCTTATAATTTTCCTCTCCTCCCCAACTTCTTTCCTTTCACTAGGGAACTCCAGCATTCACACTGACTCTCAGGTTTCTCAACCAACTCACTTGCCATGGACTAATCTATTTCACATTAGCCACACACAAAGATGGTTATTTCTTTGATTTTGCCATTACCCCAAAATATACTACCTACATGTTCAAGAATTCTGAAATCCCCTCATCTGACCAGAATCTGCTGGATTTTCATATCTCTTTCTTTCTGCCTTCTCTTTTCTAACCCCACTCTTCATTAACTCCATGACCTCCAATCCCTTTGCTTCTCAATTCTCTCCCAGACCATGTCTCATACTCTACCTATTTTCTCCACTTCTGCCCATCTTGACCTTGTGATGAACCAGTTCAACTCCACACTTTTTTTGAATCTCTTATCATTTCACAGACGGTGTCCTGCCAAGCCTCAGTCTCATATCACTCCCACCATCTACTTACACCTCCCTTATCACCTCATTATGCCATTCTCAACAGCAGCTATCCCAAACTTTTCATCCATTCTCAGACTTTCCATGGCTCTTTCTCCTCCCACTGCCTTTGCTGAGAAACTTGCCTCATAAATTACAGAAAAAAATTAGTTCTCTCTTCTCCCTCATATTACTTATATACCTTCTGCCACTATCTCTTTCTTTACCCTTATCTCACATGATGAAGTGACCTTATTCTTTACTAAGGCTAACTCCTCCATCCCATCTCCTCTAAAAGATTTCTCCTTCTATTTTCTTTAGCCTAGGACAGTTTTAATCTCTCCCTGTCTACTGGCTCCTTACCTATTGCTTACAAATATCCCCATGTCTCTCCCATTCTCAAAAAATCCTTATTTGATCCTTCCACCTCTGCTATTCCCTGCTATCCTCTGCTTCCATCCCCACATCTCTTCTGCCTTTTATGGCTAATCATACTTTCTCTACTTTCACTCTCTTCTTTAACCCCTTTAAATCTGACATGTGACTTCATCAGTCCATTAAAACTGCTCTCTAGAGCCACCAATTATCTCTTTCCCTTTTAAAAATAAAAAGCCCTTACCTTCTGTCTTAGAATTAGTACTACAACTTCCGGGTTAAGATGGCGGCAGAGTAAGAAGCAGCTCTTAACCTCTCCTGACCAAAACACACAAAACTCCTCAAGGGGACATAAAAACAAGTCCAGACGAACGGAGGAACCCCACAACAGGGCACAGCGTGGAAGGTACGTGGAATCGAGACAGTTCCAGGCTAAAAAGGGCTCTCACTCAATTGCGAGCTGAGCAACCGCCCCACCCCCACCCCCTCCACACTCACCTATAGCTCCGAACCCAGATAAAAAGAAATAGAGCAAGTTTGGGGCACCCATCGAGTCATCGGCAGCTCCGGGACCTGTTCCTGAGAGCAGCAAGACTTAGGACCCCATTAAGTCAAGAACGCACGCGAAATCTGAGCGCGCGGGAACAGAGAGTGGACGCTGGGCGCGCGCCCGCTGAGCCGAGGCGTGGGTGGAGGCAAACACAGCCAGGAACTAAAGCCTAAGTGGGGAACCAGTGCAGACGGGTATACGACTGTGGAAGTAGCTCCCTGAGACTTGTAAAGGATCCTCCTGCAGAGGATCAAGCAAGGGAATCCACCAGGGGGCTTGACCTTGGAAAAAACTGGAACTCAGACCTCAGGAGCCAATAGATCTCAGACAGACACAGAGAGCGAGGATAAACCTGAGAAGCTGCTGGGCTAATGATGGCTAATCAGTTACAGGAAATTCAGAAGAGAAAGAATAATAACAAAAAAAAGAAGTCTTTAACACTCGACAGCTTCTACACAGAGAAAATCCAGACAACCGAGCAAACAGAGGAGGAGAACAAACAACCATCCAGACCCTCCCCAAATAAGGAAAACTCCTCACAAGCTATGGAAGAGTTCAAATCTGAGATTCTGAGGAAAATGGAAGAGATCTGGCAAGAAAATAACAGCTTAAAAGGTAGAATCTTGCAACTGGAAAGCGAGGCTCAGAAACCAAATGAACTGATAAGCAAATTGAACACAAGAAATGACCAGATTGAAAAGGAATACCAGAAGATTATGGCCGAAAACAAGAAGATTATGGCCGAAAACCAAAAGATTATGGCCGATTACCAGAAGATTATGGCCGAAAACCAAAAGATTATAGCCGAAAATCAATCCCTAAAGGCTAGAATTGAGCAAGTAGAAACTAATGATCTCTCAAGACAACAAGAACAAATAAAACAAAGCCAAAAGACTGAAAAAATAGAAGGAAACATGAAATATCTCAGTGAGAGAGTGACAGACCAAGAAAACCGGTCTAGAAGAGACAATTTGAGAATAATTGGTCTTCCAGAAAAA
>NC_058133.1:321751797-321793453 GCF_016433145.1 Gracilinanus agilis | reverse complement strand
TAAAATAGACAAAGTACTGGTCAATCTAATAAAAAAAAGGAAAGAAGAAAACCAAATTGATAGTATCAAAGATGAAAAGGGAGACCTCACCGCTAATGAAGGGGAAATTAAGGCAATCATTAAAAACTATTTTGCCCAATTATAATCTTTTGGTTTTCCTTTTCAATCTGGTCATTTCTGGTCTTCAATTTACTTGCCTCACTTTCCAATTGTGAAATTCTGCCTTAAACTGTTATTTTCTTGCCATATTTTGGTTTCCAATTTGCTTACCATTTCATTTGATTTTGGGGCATCTTTCTCCAATTGGGAGTTTCTGTCTTCTAACCTGTTTATTTCCTTTTGAGCTATTTCCCACTTCTCTCGCCAAGTCTCTTCCATCTTTCTCATCATCTGAGATTTGAACTCTTCAATGGCTTGTGGCCAGTTTTCATTATTTTGGGAAGGTTTGGATATGATTACTTGTTTGTTCTTCTCTGCTATTTGCTCTGTTGTCTGGATTTTATCTGTGTAAAAGTTGTCGAGTGTTACAGATTTCTTTTTGATGATATTTCTCTTTTGGGGTTCTTGTCTCTGGCTTGCCATTGTTAGCCCTGAGCCCTCTCAGGTTTATCCTCACACTCAGGGTCTGTCTGTGCTCTTTAGGCTCCTGAGGTCTCAGGTCTAGTTGTTCTCAGGGTGAAGCCTCCTGGTGGTCCCCTTGCTTGTTCCTCTGCCCGAGGGTCCTTTAACAGTCTCAGGGCACTTATTCCACAGTTGTGCACCCCTCTGCACTGGGTCCCCATTCAAGGTCCACGTCTGTGCTCAGGATCCAAGTCTTCACCTACACTCAGGATCCGTGTCTGCTCTTGCTTCCGCGCCCGCACTCGTGCCTGTGCTCAGGGTCTGCATTCAAAGTCTACACATTCTTTAGCCTCTTGGGGTCTTAAGTCTTGCTTCTCTCAGGGGCAGGCCCTGGTGACCCCAGGTAGCTGCCAAGGACTTAATGCATGCCCCAAATTTGCTCTAACTCTTGTGTGCTGGCTTTGGCACTGTAGGTGGTGTGGGGTGGGGGAGGGTGTTGCTCAGCTCACATTTTAGTGAGAGCTGTTTCACCCTTTTATAGCATGGAAATGCCTCGATTCCACATACCTCCAATGCTGCGCCCTGTTGTGGAGTCCCTTCGTTCCTCTGGATTTGTTTTTATGTCTTTTTGAGGAATCCTATATGTTTTGGTTAAGAGAAGTTAAGCAGCTGCTTTTTACTCTGTTGCCATCTTAACCAGGAAGTCCCATCATTCTTTATAGAAGGCTAGATTAAAGAACTGAAAATTTAAATGATTTGTCCTTTTATCTTCTTGTATCTGAGGTCAGTTCTCTATTACTATATAATATCATCTCTCATTATAAGAAGAGAAGAAAAAAATCTATATTGTAGGAAATAGTGGAATAGTATACACAACCGTCTTAGTGGTAACCCACATGAAGTATTCAGAATAGTTTAGGAACAAATGTTGACTAGATAAAAATAAACAAATAATAAAAATAACATCATTTTAAAATTGTCTGCTACAAACTAACTTCACCACCTTTCATACCTTGAACTTGTAAAGAACTCAACAGAAATAATTGCTATTATTCAAGGAAAGTAGCATGTTAATTGATCTTCAGACTCTCTAGAAGGCTGGGTAGCTTAAATTTTCAATTTGTCTCAATTCCTTGAGATAAAAAATATCATCCCATATACAAAATGTTAGAGAATCACTGGAAGCAGGGCCATAAGTGGCAGAGAAAAACAAGTATGTACTAAGGGCATCAATGTCTTGGGTATTTCACATCTTTCTCACATATTCTCCCCTCATAGTCCTCTACCACATGGTACAACTACTTCTGGGATTTCAGTGCTCCTAGTGTTTTGGTACCCCCATCCTAGGACCTTATCACTACCAACATGGTGGAGACTTGAGTCTCTAGGGAACAAGATAAACTGTCCTCAGGTCTGCCAGTGCTGTTCTTCTCTGCCCCATCCCTCAACTGAATTTGTTCCAGAAAGAAGAAATCTTAATTCCTAAATAAGGTCCTATATTATATTGTAGGGATACACAGAAAGAAAGAAGGAAAAGAAAAAGAAGAAATAAACATCTATATGGTAGGGAGTGGTAGAATGCCACACACAATTGTCTCAGTGGCATTCTGCATGTGGCAGACAGAATAAATAGTTTTTAAATAAATGTTTACAAGACTGACTACCCTGTACTACTCTCTAGATTAACAGTGTTCTAAGGAAGCAAAGTTTAAAGACAAATAAATATCTCCTGCCTAGTGCAAAGAATCATTAAAGGAACAAAGAATATGTTATAAGACATGGGGACATAGAGTACAAATTATACCCATCTCTTCTAGGGAAATGTGAGTATAGGAATGACTTTAGTGAGAGGGGGAAATAGTTGTGACATATGAAGTAAAAGAGGAAAGAGTTGTGGAAGTAAGATCAATTATGCCTAAACTGTGGATGGAGTGGGCTGAGACCAGTAAGACTTGCATTTCCAGTTTCCCATCAGAAGGTGTAGTCAGATAGTCAAACCCAGCAAGTTAGATTATCAGGATTTTTAATTCCAGTTAGATTTGCCAGTGTTGGCTGGAGGCAGAAAGGAAAACAATAATAAAAAAGATAGTGTGATAAAAACTAATAGCCATCTATTACATTATTTACAAGTAGCATCTCAAAGAAAACGATATATATTTAAAATGAGATGGAAATTTTGTTTCCGTAAGGTATTTTTGGATCTATTTTATTTAGCTGAAACAACTTCCTTCAGAAAGTTTTCATTCCAGAGGAATTCAAAACAAGGTTAAACTCCACCCAACTCCTCATGACTAGGATTGACTCATCAGCTTTTCCACACTGAAAGTGCTATTGATGTCATTCAGTGTGTGTTATTTTATAACAACAGGCTTCAAAACTAGGAAAGGAATTTATATAAATAGAGGAATAGACAGTATTTAGGTTAATAATGGATTCTCATTACAATATAAAAGGCTAAATTATGAAAGACTAATAGTCTAGTGCAGGGGTCAGCAACCCTTTTGGCTGTGAGAGCCATAAATGCCACATTTTTTAAAATGTAATTTCGTGAGAGCCGTACAGTGCTCACAGTGAGCGCTCCTGTAACAGTGCGTGCTCCTATAACCATGCCTGAAAAAAAATTGACTTTTTGGCTTCTGCAGAAAGAGCCATATCTGGTCCTCAAAAGAGCCAGATATGGCTCGAGAGCCATACGTTGCCGACCCCTGATCTAGTGTAAAGAATACTGACTCTGGAGTCAGAGACTGTTGAGGCATGATTGATCTTAATTCTACAAGTCTTTCCTCTTTTATTTCATATCTCACAACTATTTCTCCCTTTCACTAAAGTCATTCCTATACTTACATTTTCCTAGAAGAGAGGTACAATTTGTACTCAACATCTGTATGTCTTATAGCATATCCCTTGTTTCTTTAATGATTGTTTGAACTAGGGTTTGAAATCTGATTCTTCTACTTACTCTCTATGTAAACCTTGGGCTTCAGTTTCCTCATGATGTCCCTCTGAGGACTTATGAGAAAGAAAACTAGCCACATTCAAAGGAAGAACTGTGGGAAGAGAAACACAGAGGAAAAACAACTGCTTGAACACATGGGCTTGTGGAGATATTATTGGGGATGAAGATACTAAATGATAACTCTAGTCCAACTATCAAGAATATGGAATTAGGTCTTAAGCAATGATACATGTAAAATCCAGTGGAATTGTGCATCAGCTAAGGGGAGTTTGGGGGGCTTAGGGAGAGGGAAAGAACATAAAACATTAACTATGGGAAAATAATAAAAATATAAATAAAAATAAATTAATCAATAAAAATTTTTTAAATTAAAAAAAGATGTCCTTCTGATCCAATGATCTAATTAAATGTCATCAAAATTACAAAAATTTTAAAAGGAAATTAAACCACCTTTTTTCTTGTGTTTGCTATTTCTACCTCTTTTCTTTCTAACTGTATTAACGTTTAGTAAACTCATTGAACTAGTTTTCTGGTTGGTGAAATTAACTTCATAGGTTCATCAGATCATAGAATTAGTACTGGAAAGGACCCTAAAAGTCATCCAGTACAAGTCCCTTGTTTTATAGGTGAGGAAACCAAGACCCAAAGAGGAATAATGTTTTGCTCCAGGTTCCACAGGTTGTTGGTGGCAGAGCAGAGATTTGAACTCATTCTATAATGCCAAATTGAGCAATCTCTCACTGTCTTCCCTGTAGGATTATGATGGGGAAAACATTGTAGACTTAGGAGATGTTGCTGACAATGTTCTATTTGGAACATGTATCATAACCCAGAAGCAGCTAGATGGCTCATTAGATAGAGTGCTGGGCCTGAAGTCAGGAAGACATGAGTTCGATTCCAACCTCAGATACTAAGCTGTATGACCTTGGGCAATTCATTTAACCTCTACTTGCCTTAATGTATTGGAGAAGGAAATGGCAAACCATTCTAGTATATTTGCTTAGAAATATACTTCCATGGGAAGTATGGCCCACAGGATCACCAAGAATTAGATAAGACTGAAAGACAAGTACAACCCTGGGTGGAACTTTATTGCTTTCAAATTTCCCAACCATTCCTGATGAGGAGTCAGAAAGAACATCCTTGAATTTTTGGCTCTCAGTCTTGCAGGTCCCAACTTCATTCCAAGATAGGGTGGTTCCTCTCCATCTAAAGGGGAGTGTTTAAACCTGAACTCCTGCTTTATGTGTTTGGATAGCATTATCTATAAGATACAAAAGAAAAATGCAGCTATAGAGTGTACATCTTTCAGAGCCTCTTAAGTAAGACCTAAGATTTTAAAGACAATTAGATGCTAAAACCAAACATCACCACTCCTAATATGGTTATCAACCCTGTAATTGTATCAAAGGCACCATGGAATGATGGGTTTGGCTTTGGAACAAAGAAGACAAAAGATCACATCCCATCTCTGACACACACTGGCTGTGTGACCCTGATGAAGTCACTTCATTTCTCAGTGCACTAAACAACTCTCTAAGACTGTAAATTACAGAGGAAAATGTCAACCTATACTGAAAAAGGGAATTTTTTCATTTGCTAGTTCCCTACACCAATGTAATCATAGGTAGATTTTGTCCCTAATTATGGAGGAAGGTGAAACTTGAGGAAGGTTAGAGCATCATCCCAGAGAATCCATAGCAGAATGGATGACTTCCCATTTCTCAATAACTTATTTTAGAGGCAAACAAATTAAAATATATTTGAACTTTAAGAAACAAGGGCAAGAAACCATGGGAGCTAGAAAGAGGCCATAATCAATAACTGCCTCCTAGACTTGGTGGACTAACCTTGCATTGGATTAAAATGTCTTACTTCAAAAAAAATCTTTAGTGTTTAACTTCCATGCTCAGGTAGAAAGCTTTTTGTTGTCATTGTTGTTCAGCTGTTTTTCAATTGTGTCTGACTCTTCATGACTCCATTGGGTATTTTCCTGGCAGAGATGCTAGAGTGGTTTGCCATTTCCTTCTACAGCTCATTTTATACATTAAGAAACTGAGGCTAACTTGTGTTTGTGACTTAAGCATTAAGTAACTTGCCTAGGGTCACACAGCTAGTGTCAGAGGCTAGATTTGACCTCAGGAAGTTTAGTCTTCCTTACTTAAGGCCTGCTACTCTATTCACTGCACCACCTAGTTACTTAGGTTACTGATAGATAATGGGATGTGAACTGTTTTATTTTTGTTCCTTTGTGCCTTGCACATAAATAATTAACGCTTGTTGAATTTGATTGAATCAATCCTACTCAAAAGAATCCTGTGGAGAAATGATAAGGGGGGGCAGCTGGGTAGCTCAGTGGATTGAGAGTCAGGCCTAGAGACAGGAGTCCTAGGTTCAAATCCAGCCTCAGACACTTCCCAGCTGTGTGACCCTGGGCAAGTAACTTGATCCCCATTGACCAGCCTTACCATTCTTCCACCAAGGAGCCAATACACAGAAGTTAAGGGTTTAAAAAAAAAAAAAGAAATGATAAGCAGTTGACTAGCCCTTACCACTCTTCTGCCTTGGTACCAATACATGGTACTGATTCTAAGACAGAGGGTAAGAGTTTAAAAAAAAGAAAGAAAGATAAGCAGGATAATTTCAGAAAAAGCTGGAAAGATCTGCCAGTACTGATGCAGAGTGAAATAAGCAGAACTGGGAGAACATACACAGTAACAGCAATATGTATGATGACCAAATGTGAAAACTTGGCTACTCTCAGCAATGCAATGATCTGAGTCAATCCTGAAAGATTTATGATAAGGAATGCTATCCACCTCCAGAGAAAGAACTGTTGGAGCCAATTTTCACATCAGTGTATTTATGGTTTTATTTTGAGGTTTTGGTTATGTATGAGTTTGCTCTTAAAACAGTGACCAATATGGAAGTGTGTTTTGCATGACAATAAAAACAAAATTAAAAAAAAAAAGAATCTTGTGGTCAATCTTGTACCTAAAAGTGTTCCCTTTCTCCTAAGTCTTTCATAAGCACTTTGTTCATATATATCTCCTATGCACATTATAATTTGTAGCAGTTCTCTGTGTTCTTGCTTTATCTCTGCTAATGGACTATGAATTACTTGAAAGCATGACTACATCTTATATTCATCTTTATATCCCCAGATCTAGTAAAATACCTTCTATATAGTAGTGTTTAAATCTTTATTGTTTTGCATTAAGTTGATTTTAACCTTAGCACAATACCTAGCACACAGTGGGTACCTAATAAATGTTTTAAAGTATATCATTCATTTCTTTCTCTGTCACCCTCTATCTCTTTCCTTACTGATTTATCTGAAAAGTATGGGATGTTCAAGGAGAACTAGCACCTCTGGAGTGAGGGGCTTACTTGCCAAGCCTTTGGTGTCTTCCTTTCTACCTGTGGCTCCAAGAAACTATAGCATGCCTGCGCTATACCCTAGCAAAACCATTCTGGGCAGACAGGTTAGACCAGATAGAGGGTAACTGAGTGAGTTAGGGATCTGTCTACCCCAAGCATGTGAAGACTTTCCCCAGCACAATGGGTGAATGAAAACAATTTTTTCCATTAGTCTCGAAGGCAAATGAACTACCCAGTGGAGTGCTTGGAGCTCTTTCAAACAACAAAGATGTGCTAAGGTCATCCATTGCCTACAGGACCATCACCATATGTCCTGACTTTTGACCTGGACTTTGATAACTCTGAAAAAGAGAATGAGGTTGATGACTTTGCACAACTCTGCCTCACTTAAATCCAATTCACATTCAAGTCAAGATACCACCCCATGATATCACTGGTTTTCTTCAAAAATGAAGGACAAACAACATCTGAAGGCCAGCTCTGAGAAAATTGACAGAAAGTCATGGAGATAATTCACTCACCCAGGTTGGACAATAGATCATTTGAAAGCTTGGATTGAGGGGCGAGAGTAGGGAGAATGGCATGAACTCTTTTACTAGTACTCTCCTCCTGTAATGACTCCTAGGAGACCCCTACTTTACTAAATGAGGAAGCTCAAAGGATGCTCAAAATCCTTAAGTCACCTAGGCAGAGTAAGACCAGCGTTACTGGCCCAATTTCTGAGAAATCATACCATTTTCCTCCTTCTTCAATTAGTGTGAATGCACACTAGTCCCCAAGTCCTTGATTCCTGTCCTCAATGTTTAATCTTTCTGAGCTCTGATAAGAAACCTATAAAAACCCACCAGACCTTACTGATTACTGATACCCTCCTCCACCTGAAGCCCCAAAAGGATATCCAATTCTACCTGGTGTCTGTGGACCTGAACTATTTCCACTCTCTTCCTTGACTGCCCTTCAAATTGTGTGTCCCTTCAATAAGATTGACATGCTTTGCTGCCATTTTGTTTATATGCTTGGTGCTCCAAAACCTTCCTTAATTAATATTAAGGTATCTCCCCTTTCAGATTCTTTCAAATTCTTTCAAATTCTGTTTTTTGGGATGATCATGTTTGGGTAGGAGAGAACTTTTGCAAAATTCCAAGGAAGCAGTTTTATGGACTTCTGGTCTGGCAGTGATGACATCTACTTGGGTTGTCAGAATCATTACTAAAATGGTTCTTCAAGGTGAAGAGAGGAATGAGGAAGGTCAGTGGTAGCATACTTGCTTTTTAAGGGTCTAGATTTGTCAGCTGATGGTGAGAGAGATTTCCATGAAATAGATTTTATCTTTCTTTCTTTTTTTTAAATCCTTACCTCCGGTCTTAGTATCAATTCTAAGACAAAAAACAAAACAAAACAAAACAAAGACAGCTAGTTAGTCAGGGTTAAAGTGACTTGCCTAGGGTCACACAGCTAGGAAGTGTTTGAAGCTAAATTTGAACCCAGGACCTCCCATTTCCAAGCCTGGCTTTTATATCCACTGAACCACCTAGTTGCCCCCTCAAAGTAGGTTTTGATAAAGGGTTGGGGAGGTGGGGAGAAATCCAGGCCTAGTCCTTTGTGCTCTTTGTCTTGGAACCATTGTGTAGTATCAATTCTAATTTAGAATGTAGGGGATTAAAAATAAAGAGTTAGGGAGGAAGACAACCCAGGGGAATTGGGTACCAGAGTCTGGTGAGAACCAGGGCAAAAGGTCAAAGAGGGGCAGAAAGGACCCAAGAAAACTCAGACTCACAGTTTTCCCTAGGGCCAGTCTGGGTTATTCCATTTCCCTCTTAACCTCAGGCCAAATATCTCTTCAGAGGATTACCTTAGAACTTTCCTCTGGGTGGAACAAACAACTTTGCTGTACAATCACCAGCCCTCTGCCCACACCTTTGTGCAGAAAGACTCCTCCACACTTCTTTCTGCATTCCGAAATAAGGAAAGGGTAAGAGACTGGGGAGTCAGGAATCACTGCTTCTGTATAGGAGACAGAACTGTACCTGCCTCTAGTGTTCTGGACTTTATTTCCCAGACTCTAAACTTCTTAAGGGGAAAACAATTATACACACACACATACACATATACATATAAAATTATGATATACATTCTATTTTATATAATACACAGTATGATAGATTCTCTCTTTCATATATACATAATGTATAATGTATATACATATATGCAATGTTTACACATATACAAATACATATATGTGTGGCTATGCATGTAATATTCTTTGCATATGTAATCTCCTTTCTTCTTCTTCTTCATTCCCATCATCCCTGATCTGACCCCGAGATCTCATTGGCTAGGAAGTGAGCCCTGCAAACCCAGGGATGGTGCTCCCTTCACCTCTGTGAAGAATGCATTGCGGATTGTAGAAATATTTTTATTAGTGTTGTAAACACTCTCTTTAAATGCATTTAGCTATCAAAGCCATCAAAAATGCTGATGAACTCATTTCTTCGGTGACCAATGTACCCAAAAATGTTTATGAGATGAGATGCTAATAGAAAAAGTCTAATTACATGAGACTAAAAAGCCTGCCCCCAAATGGAAGGTTAAGGGAAAAGATTTAGATTTTATTTATTTTATTTTAATATATTTATTATTTGATTAATTTATATTTAGATGAGGCTCTTTGCTTCAGAAGGGAATCTGTTTCTGAACCCTGGGCTTCCAACTTACTAGCACATGTTGAGATTGCTTTGACCACATGCTTTCTCACTAGAAGAGAGACTCTCACTGAAGAGCATCATATTAGGCAGCTAGGTGGCTCAGTGTATAGAATACCAGGCCTGAAGTCAAGAAGACTTTAGTTCACATTTGGACTTCAGACACTTCCTAGCTGTGTGAGCCTGGGAAAGTCACTTAACTTCTGTCTGCCCTAGTTTCTTCCTCCATAAAATGGGAATAATAACAACAGTACTTCTCAGAGTTTCTGTGAGATTCCAATGAAATAATAATTGTCAAATTCTTAACATACTACCTGGCATGTAGTTAATGCTATATAAATGTTCTAGTTTTGTTCTACTAGTATACATTAAGAGCCTATTGTGTGTCACAATTTTTCTGTATTGTGTATTCTGTGCCACAAACTTTGCTAGACCCTAGGAATATACAAAGAGAAAAATAAAACTGACTCTGCTCTCAAGGACCTTATAGTCTATTGTGAGGAAATATGTACAAAGACAAGTAAATAGAATATATACTATATCGGGAGAATTGCTTTCAATTCTGGTTGCCACAGTTTACAAAGGGCATTGATAATGTGGAAAGCATATCTTCAGAGGAAAGCATCCAGGTAAAAGGCTTTGAGATCTTGTCAGAGAGGAACAGCTAAAGGAATTAGGCATGTTTAGCCTAGAGAACAGAAGACTGGTGGTGGGGCTCTGGGAGGTGGAACAGCATGAAAGCTGTCTTTTTAAGTATGTAAAGCATCGTTGAAAGAAAGGCAGTTAGATTAGTCTATTTTTCTTACAAGGCAGAAGTTGGAGCAATGGGTGGAAGTAGTACCAAGTTTACTCCTGATGCCAGAAAAAATCTTCTTAACACTAAGAACAGTATAAAAATGGGATAAGCTATCAGAGAAAGAGATATTCAAGTCAAAGCTGGATGACCACTTGTTAGGTAACTTGGAGGGGAGATTTCTTTTTGGTTATGGTTTGTAAGAGTTGAGTTCTGATGTCCTGACTCTAAAATCTGTTTGGTAGTTCTATGGAGCCTGGATTGGAGAAGAGAAATATTTGAGAGGAGATAAGAAGGTAGTAATCATATGAATGAAGAAAAGAGGCTAAATGCAAGATATTTTGTGGATGAAGAAATGACAATTCTTGTAAATTTCTTTACTAGGTAGGATCAGGGAAAGAGATGATGTATGGAGGTCTAAGATTATGAATCTGAATGACTATAAGGTTGATGGCTACCTCAAAAGAAATATAGAAATTAGGAAGATGGGGTTTGAGGGAAAATAAAATAAGCGCAGTTTTTGACATGTTGAGTTTGTGATATCAAGACCATGTCCAATTGGTAATTTCTAATGATACTTCGTGATACTATATTGGAACTTGAGGCTAGTCTTGATATCTAGATATTAGCATTGTAAAGGGGGAAATTATTATGGTTGGTTAGACTGAATATTCAAAAGGGTGGTTGTCAGGAATGAATATATATCAATTCCAAATGATTTTTTAGCAAATTATTTATAAAATATAGGGAAAGTGTGAAAGTAGAGAAATGAGAAGAAGGCAGAGTAAGAGATCTAGCCTAATGAGCTAGACTATGTGTTCAAGCCCTGGCTTTACTCCGGTAGGGCTCCAGAGGCCCCAACCAGAGAACCTAAAGGTCAATTAACAAGGGTTTTAGCCACAAGGCCTCCTCCCAGTCAAGGAGCCTCCGGAAGCTAGTTCCTCCAGGGGAGCTAAGGAAGGGAGTCAGCCTTTTTTCACTCACCCATGTGATAGTTTTAAGGAAAAATATAAAGCAGTCCAAGGTCCTCAGTCAGAGCTCCTCCAGGTCCAGTTCAAGGTGAAAGAGAGAGCTTTCCAGGAAGTTCTTGTAATTTATAAAGACTATTTCTTTTGTCACTTCCTGTGCCTTCCTCCTATTTTACGTGTACCAATCACAACAAAGGTTTTGCTTAGGACTGCCCAGGGGGCAATCAGTTGATTCTGTCACTCACTCTTGCACATGTGGATTAAAGATTAAGTGGAGTGTTTATAATTCTGGTGATTAAATATAAAAATGGGCAGAGTAGGATTAATCCCATCTTCACAACATCATTTGCATAGAGATGACAATTGAATCCATAGCAACTGAAAAGTTCATAGAGAAAGAAAAAAAGCAAAGGTGAGAAAAAAAAAATGGCATACCTGTATATAGGGAGAGGTTTATAGATGATGATTGTAGGATTTAAATTACTGTCCAATACTCCAAGTGTTATATTTTATAAAGTTTATTAATAATCACTAGAAGTAAAGGAATAAAAGGGTAATTATCTAACAAAATAAAATTACGTGACTAAATTCTCTTGCCTGTTTAAAAAGACCATCAGCCACCATTACAGGAAGAAGAGAGAGTGAGAGGTGGAGCTACACCAAACATATCCTCCCTATGTCAGCACGCAACATAAGCAGGAAAGTGGGGTGCTGGGAATCTTAGTTGAAGGGTACAGAAATTAATTACACATGATTCAGTGAAAGAGATTAAGAAGGCAGAATTATTGGAAGAGAACAAGCAGAGTACAGTGTCATGAATGCCCCAAGGAATATCCAGAAAGAGGGGTCAACAGTGTTAAATGCTACAGAGAAGTCAAGAAAAATGAGAACTGAAAAGAGGCTATTGGATTTGACAAAAGGAAATCACTAGTTACTTTGGAGAGAGTTATTTCAGTTGAATGATGAATTTGGAAGCCATAAGGGACTCAATAAGTTAAAACTATTTATATTTTGAAATGGGAAGATGATACATGTAACTTCTAAGAACTATTATTATGTGTAATTAGAAGAATTTTATAGAAACAGAGGGTCTGGTAGTTGTAAGGAATTAAATTTAAGGGTTTAATTAAATATATGAGAATTCTAAGATAATACTATGGTTGCCAATTTAAAAATATTATATCTCAAGTCAAATTGACTTTCAATAGTTTTATTTACAAAAAGGCGGAAAGAGTGAAAGTAGAGAAATGTAAAAGAAGGTAGAGAAAATATGTCTAGCCTATCACCCTAAATCTTGCTCTGGTCCCCAGCTCAACCCAGGTAGGGTTTGTTAAACCCCTTAGCTGTAGGACTTGGTAGTGAATTAAACAAGGGTTCAATCCACACGGCCTCCTCCAAGAAGGACAAGGCTCTCCAGAACTAATCTCTCCAGAAGTCAGGAAAGGAGGGTCAGCTTCTCACTCACCCAAGCTGAAGCTCCAAAGGAGAAGGTCCAGGAACATTCGTCCAGAGCAGTCCAAGAACCAGAGTCCCAGGTCAAAGTCCCAAGTCGTAGCTCCAAGTCCCAGTCCCAGTCCAAGATCCTCTAAGCTGAAAATTTAGGCAGAAGACCCTCCCTGGACAGGAAGTTCAGGACTTTTATAGTCCTTTTTCCATGTACCTTCCTGTCCCTTCCTCCACTTTATGGGAGCCAATTGCAGTCTTTAAATTTGCTTAGCACTGCCCAGGGGGTGGTCAGTCACTTCTGGAGTTGATAACCACTTTTAGCAAATGGCTTGTGGACCTCCCCTTCTTAGTGTTAAGTAAGAGTGTTTTCAGTTTTTGTTGATTAATTTAAAAATAGGCAAGGGGAAAGTTAATCCTATCTTCACATAGTGAACCAAATTATGGGTGATGGAACAAAAAATAAAAGGTTGAGAAAGAAGAAATATATGAGTACATATAGTTAATATATAAATTATTTGAAAAAATAGGTCCTGCCAAATTCTTTTTATGACACAGATGTGGTTTTGGTACTTAAACAAGGAAAAGAAAAAAGGGAAAGAAAAGTATAGCCCAATTTTCTTAATGAATATTGATGCAGAAATTTTAAATAAAATACCAGGAGGAGATTATGGAAATATATCACAAAGATCATACACTATGATCAGTTGGGATTTATACTAAGAATGCAGGGAAGGCTCAGCATAGGAAACTATAAATATGGATATGAACAGGCAACTTTCAGATCAGAGAATTAAAGCTTAATAATAACCTGAAACCATTCTCTAAATCCCTACTGATTAGAAAAATGCAAAGTAAAACAATTTTGAACCAGGAGAACATTGTACATAGAGACTGATACATTGTGACATAATCGAATGTAATGGATTTTTCTACTAGCAGCAATGCAATGACCCAGGACAATCCAGAAGAACTTATGTGGAAGAACACTATCCACATCCAGAGAAAGAACTGTGGGAGCAGAAACGCAGAAGAAAAGCATATGATTGATCACATGGTTCGATGGGGATATGATTAGGGTTTTGATGTTGAAAGATTACTCTACTACAAATATGAATAACTTGGAAATAGGTTTTGAACATGTATAACCCAGTGGAACTGCTTGTCAGCTCCAAGAGGGGAGAGGGAAGAGTGGTGGGAAAAATCATGAATCATATAACCACAGAAAAATATTCTAAATAAATAAAAAAGAAAGAAAAAATAACTCTGAGGTACCACTTCATACCTATTAAATTGGCTAACATGACAGAAAAGGAAAATGACAAATGCTGGAGAGCATGTAGAAAATTAGTGATGTTAAGAACTATTTATGAAGTTATGAACCAGTCTAATCATTCCAGAGAATAATTTGGAGCTATGCCAAAAAAAGCTAAAAAACTCTGCATTCTCTTTAACTCAGAAATATTGCTATTAGATCTGTATTCCAAAAAGATTAAAGAAAAGAGGAAAAATGCCTATTTTTTCAAAAAATTTATAGCAACTTTTTGTGGTAATAAAGAATTAAAAAATGAAAGAATGCCCATCACTAGGGGAATGACTGATCAAGTTATGGTATATAATTGTGATGGAATACTATTGTACTATAAGAAATGATGAGCAGAATGACTTCAGAAAAACCTGGGAAGACTTATACATACTTATGCAAAGTGAAATGAGCAAAACCAGAAGAACATTGTGCATAGTAACAACCATATTATAAGGTATGAAAAACAAATACTCTAAGATCAATAGAATGATCTAACAATTCTACAGAACTCAAGATGAAAAATGCTTTCTACCTTCAGAGAGAGAACTTATGAACTCTGAATACAGATTGAATTATACTTTAAGACTTAAATTTTTCTTGTTTTGTGTATGTATGCTTGTGTTTTCTTTTGCAAAATGACTAATGGAGAAATGTTTTGCATGACTTCATATATACTGATTGTCTTCTCAAGGGGAGAAGGAATGGCAGAAAGGAGAAAAAGAAAGGAAGAAGAGATGGAAGGGCAGAAAGGAGAAAGAGAATTCAAAAATGAATGTTAAATTTTTTTTTCATGTAATTGGGAAATAGTTAATGAAATACATTTTTTAAATTTCCCAAAAACAATATTGCTGAACCCACATGTTCTTTGCTTTGAGGCAAGTTTTTTATTCACTACATCATATTATCTCTCTTCAGAGTCAATAGATCTTTTAAATAGGTCAGCTTGCTATAAACTTCATCCTTTCTTCCAAATTTGTGTTGATCTGGACTGTTACCTTAAGTAGTTAATGATCTCAATGCCCAGATAGCTAATTCATAAGTGATTGGCAGTTAACCACTGTATTTTGTAAAATAACTTTTTATTTTAAAGTAATATAAAACAAACTATTTCAAAATGTTCAAAACTGTCTTTTTAATTTAAAATTAAATATTATTATAAAATTATAATAAATATATAAAATTATTACATCATAAAACATAATATAAAATACTCATAATTAAAATAATTGTTAATTATAATCAATTAATTTTACAATTAATTGATTATAATAGTTGTCATTAATTCATTTAATTTTTTAAAATTTGTGTACCAGGAAACGTTTCTCAAGAAGTATTAAACAAGATTGTTAATAAATGCAAATCTCTCTATCAAGAAGGGTACAAAGGTAGTTCCCAAGATGTTCTCTAATGTGAGAAAGTGCTGTGATTTTCACTTCCTGCTGTGTCTAAAGGAGTAATATGCTAGTTTCAAAATACATCATTGTGAATCAAATTGTCACAGCATCATCAAATTGTGGCTCAAGAGCTGTAAGGGATCTCTCCTCCCCAGGCTTAAAACCAAGGACAAAACATTGCTAACCAGCCTCTACTTTCTACTGCAATGCCTTTTTGTCATTTCTTCCTTATTTACTTCTTGGGTCACCTTTTGCATCCTTTCTCAGGCATTTACACCCCTTGGATTCCATAGGTAATTGTGATTTTCTTCCTGAATCCTTACCCAACCAAGTTATACATATTCAATTCTCCTTATGTTATTCCACAGCCAGGATTCAGCCAAATGCATCCTGATCCAATTTATAGAAAATGTGGTTATATTCTTGAATTAACCTGGTGTTCAATAAATTCATCATTTTGATATAGTATTTCCCATTTCTAACCTTTCCCCAACATTGTCCAATGAGGATACTGATATATCACCAGCTCCAACATTTAAGAAGAATTTTTCTGTCAAACTTGTAAAGCTGGCATATAATTAAGAAGTTCCTTTGCCTTTGGCAAAATGGAAATTGTGTTAACACCTCTGATTCATTCACTGAGCAACCCTGAGTGTCTGATAGAACAATAACAAATACTCATCATGATGAAAACCACACCAGGTAAATTGCAATATAACTCCTCAAGGCCACTGAGAGATGATGTCTCTGATTAAAGGAAGAAAAAAAAAAGAATATTCAAAGGTAACAAGGTCACTAGAGCTAGAGACTCAAGAACCTTCTCT
This sequence comes from Gracilinanus agilis, assembly GCF_016433145.1. Classification (NCBI taxonomy): domain Eukaryota; kingdom Metazoa; phylum Chordata; class Mammalia; order Didelphimorphia; family Didelphidae; genus Gracilinanus; species Gracilinanus agilis. The sequence continues at coordinate 321,777,125 of NC_058133.1, read as the reverse complement.
TTACAGAGACCTGAATCTTTACAGAGACCTGAATTGAGTGATACATCATGGTGTAGTGGGCAGAGCCCTGTTCCTGGCAGCAGAAGGGCTGGTTTCACATAATTATTGGTTGTGTAAACTTGGGCAAGTCACTGAACCTTTATAGGATTCCTCTTCTCTAAAAAGAGAAAACAATAAAGTGGTCTCAATGATCTCTCAGATTCCTGCAAGCTCTAAATCTGTGATCATAAGATTTATTTTCACAATATGAATATTTTAGTGTTATTCTTTAATATTTATTCAGTTATTTCTGTGTCTTTAGGTTCCAGTCAGATGATAAATATTTATTAAGTACCTACTAATTATGTTCCAGACCCTGAAATAAATGCTGGAGAAAGGCAAAAGAAAATTTCTGACTTCCAAGAGCTCACAATCCTACATCACTAACTGTCTAGTGGACATATCTGATTGGATGTCTTATAAGCATCCAAAACAACTTTCCATCCAAACTCTTCCCTCTTCCTAATATCTCTTTCTGTTGAAGGCACCACCTTCCTTCTTGTCACCCAGATTTGCATTCTTAGAGACATCCTTAACTCTTCCATTTCCCTCATTACCCTCCCCTCTCTCTCACACCCAATGAATTGCCAAGACTTATTAATTGTTTCGCCTTAACATTTCTCACATTGTCCCTTTGTCCTCATTCAAAAATCTACCACCCTAGGTCAAGTCTTCATTACATCTTATCTTCTAATTTCCAGTCTCTCTTCTCTCTAATCTTTCTTCCAGAGTGGCTAGAGTAATCTGGTTAAAGCAAAAGTATGACCATGGCTTCCTTCTACTCAAGAAAATGTAGTGGTTTCCCATTGTTTCAAGGACAAAGTATAAACTTTAGAGCGTGGCATTTATATTCTTACGTCAACCTATTTCTGTTTATTTATTGTCAACTACTCTCCTTCATGAACCCCATGTTTCAGTCAAATTGACCCACTTGTTATAGTTCCCTGAACTTGGTGTTCAATCTCCTATTGATGGCTTCATTGCCTGGAAAGATTTATTTTTTCTTAGCAACCTTACATTCCTTAAAGGTTCAGTTTAAGTTTCACTCTCCATGGGAAGATTTTTGTGATTTCCTTAATTGTTAGTCCTCTCTCCATCCTTCTCAAACAGATAATACTTTTCTGTCTACAAGTTGTATCTTTCTAATAGAATGTAAGCTCCCTGAGGGCTTTATTTATTTATTGGTTATTTGATTTACTACTGAATTTTAATTTGTACTTATGTAAAGGGTAAAATTATGGGTGGACTGACTATTTAAGAGTATGGTCACCAGGAATTAATTACTTAATTCCAAATGAATGACTCAAGTCAGAATGAGGTTTATGGTAGTTTATTTCCAAATAGAAAGAGTGAAAGTAAGGAAAATGAGAGAGAGAGATAATCACTCTGTCCTGGTCTAAAACAGGCAGGGCTTCAGAGGCCCCAGCAAAGGGGGGGAGCACAGAGGTTAATTAAACAAGGCTTCTTAGCCACAAAGCCTCCTCCAGGACGAGGGGCCTCTCTGAAGGCTAGTGCCTCCAGAAAAGCCAAGGAAAGGGAGTCAGCCTTTTCACTCACCCACATGGCAATCCAAAAAGAAGCAGTCTGAGGTCTCAAGCCCGAGCTCCTCCAAGGCCAAGTTCAAAGAGGAAAAAACCTCTTACAGGAAGTTACCACCATATTTAAAGACAGTTCTTCGTGTCACATCCTGTGGCTTCCTTCCACTTTTACATGGACCAGTGGTAGCTTTAACTTTGCCTTGGACTGCCCAGGGGACAGTCAGTTGTTTTTGATTTGTCTCTTGCTAGCACATGTTGGTCATAGACCTCCCCCAACCCCCATTTAAGGATTAAGTGGGAGTGTATACGTCTTGGTAGCTAAAATCTAAAGAATAAATAGGGGAGAGTTAATCCCATCTTCACATTTATAACAGAGCATTGCACATAATAAGTGCTTAATAAATGGTTGAGAGACAGCTATTCTAATGCATAGTTGACCTTGGAGCCAAGAAGACCTGGATTCAAGACCAGAAGAGTATATGGTGGGTAAGTGACCCTAGGATAGTCGCTTAACCTTTCAGCAATCTAGTTAACTTTCTAGGAAAGTAAGTTGCAGAGAAAGTACCAAGTGGCATCAGAAAAAGGAGTTTCCTTATCTAAAAGGTCCCTATGTCAAAGAAAGCATAAGTCCAGTTCCTAACCCTAATATATTATTATTGTATTGTATTGTATCCTTTATAAGTTGTTGCTTTCATATTGGTTTAAACTGGGTTTCCCTTTACAAGCTGGCTCAGTTTGGACTAATTAACTAGTTAGTAACATAAACTTGTTATTTTAGATAGTCTAGTTAAACAATGACTCGAGTAGGTATGAAATGGTTAAATAGACATCCACTGTTAAATAGATAGACACAGTATCATATTGTTTTCTACTAGAAGCAGAGCTGAAATAATAATTAGGAATTGTTATACCTAGTGTAAGAGGCAGGAAAGGTGCCTTGATTTGGTGTAAAGATCGAGATCACAAGACCAAATTTCATGAAGAGAGTAGAGAATGCCTCAATTGGTCACTTGGTAGCTTTAAGTTTCCTTTCTTTTTCCTCTCTTGAAATTTTTAATGAACACCAAATAAAATGAGTATTTACATATACAAAGTAGAGCAAGTGATGAGGGTTGCATATGAAATCATGAATTTTTATTACTTATAGCTTGATTTTCCTTTTATGTATATAACTAATACAATGTTTTCAATATTAAAATATAAATATAAAGTAATTCAATAATTACTTTCAGGAATAATGAACTGGAGGAATTCCATGTGAACTGGAAAGATTTCCAGGAATTGATACAGAGCGAAAGGGGCAGAACCAGGAGAACATTGTACATAGACTGATATATTTTGGAACAATCAAATGTAATAGACTTTTCTATTAGTAGCAATGCAATGATCCAGGACATTTCTGAGGGATTTATGAGAAAGAACACTATCCACATCCAGAGAAAGAATTGTGGAAACAGAAACACAGAAGAAAAACATATGATTAATCACAAAGTTCAATGGGTATGTGATTGGGGATTTTGACTTTAAATGATCACTCTATATAGTAATAACATGGAAATAGTTTTTGAACAATGATAAATATATGACCCATTGGAATTGCTCATCAGTTCTGGGAGGAGGGAGAAAGGAGGGGAGGAAAGAACATGAATCATATAACCATGGAAAAATATTCTAAATTAATCAATAGAAATTTAAAAAAATTTTTTAAATTATTTTCAAAGCTGTTCTGATCATGTTTCCTTTGAAACTTACTTCTGTTTACTTCTATACATTTTTTAAAAGTTTCAATAAGCATTTAAAAATTCTTCTTTACTTTTTTTTAGCATTACTTGTGTTCATCTTCCTCACCTCTGGTCCCCCTCTCCCCCCATCAAAACAAGTAAGCAAAATAGTTACAGTCATGTATTGGCCATATCCAAAACTTTATCTATAGGGCAGCTAGGTGGCACACTGGATACCTAACTTGCTGAGTTAAAATCTGACCTTAGACATTAATTAGCTATGTGACCTTGGGCAAGTCATTTAACCTTGTTTGCTCAAGTTACTCAACTTTAAAATGAGCTAAAAAGGAAATAGCAAACCACTCCAGTATCTTTGTCAGGAAAAACCTAAATGGGGTAACAGAGAGTTGGGTATGACTGAACAACAACAAATACCTTATCTGTATCAAAAGTCTACCACCTCTCTGTCAGAAAAAGGGTGGTATGATTCCTCAGCATCTTCTGGAGTTGTGGTCAATCATCATTGATCAGAGTTTTTAAATCTTTTGAAGTTGTTTTCCTTAATAATGTATGTGTTATTGTACAATTTTTTCTCTTAGTTCTGATCACTTCACTGCATCAGTTTGTACTTTGCTGTTAGTAACTTTAGCAACTTATTCTTCTCGTGCCTGACTAAGTGTAAAAGGAGGGGCACTCTAAGTTCTTGATTGATTAAGTTAAAATAAGCAAAGGGAGTTAAAAATTTCCCTTCACAATTCCCCCTGTGATTCTAATGGGAGACAAGCATGTTGAAATCTCCCTGATTTACAAGCTTAGTCTCCCCAATGAATCATTTCAAACAACTCAGTTTATACCTCTAAAGATCTTCTGGCTAGAGGTGCATACAATATTGCACTTTCTAAGGGCAAATTACAATTTGGGGATAAGAGGGAAATAAAAGAGAAAGAAAACAGAAACAATGATTGATAGGCCCATTGACAAAAGGATTGGGGGCATTACCCTTTGGTGTAAGAGTTTACATTCAGAATAAATTATATGTTCAACCCATTTTAGTTCAGTTCATTATATTCCAAAGTTCATTTTGGTTCTTTTGAGGCAGTGTATGGTTTCCTCAGGCTTCCTTATGGCATCTTCTTCAAAAGATCCACTTTCTTGATTCTGGGTGTTGACAAGTTTCTTTTCCTGGAATTTCTCCAAAAAATTTTAAACCTGGGATTTTAGGATAACTATACAACAGAGAGTATGGGAATAAGTTGACTGATGACATGATATCTAAAAAAAAAATCAAGGGATGAAAAAGAGGATTGCAATGAGATAAGAAGAAAGGGAGTGGTAGAATGAGGTAAATTATCTCACCTGAAGAGGTGAGAAAAATCTATTACACTAGATCAGTAATTCCCAAAGTGGGCACTACTGCCCTCTGGTGGGTGCTGCAGCGATCCAGAGGGGGCGGTGATGGCCATGGTGCATTTATCTTTCCTATTAATTGCTATTAAAATAAAAAAAATTAATTTCCAGGGGCTAAGTAATATTTTTTCTGGAAAGGGGGGCAGTAGGCCAAAAAAGTTTGGGAACCACTGCACTAGATGGTAGTGATGGGCAATGCTAAAATCTTACTCATTGGAACTGGATCAGAGAGAGAATAACATTCACATTCAGTTGGGCATAGAAACATCTCTTGCTCTATAGGAGAGTAGGAAAGGAATAAGAAAAGGGGATAGGTTAATAGAAGGAAAGGTGAATTGGGGGTGGCAGTGGCTAGAAGTGAAATACTTGTGTGGAGAGGCAGAGTGAAAGGAGAGAGAAAACAGGATAAAAAAAGGTAAAATAGGATATAGGGGAACACACAATTAAAAATCATAATTGTGAATATGAATGGGACATACTCATAAAACAGAATCAGAGAGCAAAGTAGATTAAAAACCAGAATCCTACAATATGTTGTTTACAAGAAACACATTTGAGGCAAGGAGATGCATACAGCGAATAAAGCTAAAGGGCTAGAGCAGAATGTATTATGTTTCAACTGAAGTAAAAAAAACATGGGTACCAGTCATGATCTCATACAAAGCTAAAGAAAAAAAATTGGTCTAATTAAAAGAGATAAAGAGGAAATTACATTTTGATAAAAAGTACCATAGACAATGAAGCAATATCAATGCTAAACAATAGATGTACCAAATGGCATAGTGTCCAAATTTTTAAAGGAGAAATTAAATGAACTAAATAAGCAATAAAACTATACTAATGGGGGACCTCAATTCTCCCTTTTCAAAACAAAATAAATCTAAACAAAAAATAAACAAAAAAGTTAGGGGGAAAATGGAATTTGAGAAAATTTAGATTTAATAGATTTCTGGAGAAAATTGAATAGGAACAAAAAGGGACTATACCTTCTTAGTGGTTCATGGTACCTACATGAAAATTGACCATGAATTAGGGCATAAAAGCCTCATAACCAAGTGCCAAAAAGCAGAAATAAAAAATGCATCCTTTTAAGTTCATAATGTGAGAAAGATTATAGTCAATAAGGCCTCATGGAAAGATAAAAATTAATTGTAAACTAAATAATCAAACTCTAAAGAATGAATGGGTCAAAGAACAAATCACAGAAATAATAGAAACAAAGAGAAAGACAACAATGAGACAACATATCCAACTTTGTGGGATGCAACCAAAGCAATACTTAGGGAATTTTTATGTCTCTAAATGCTTACATCAATAAAATAGAGAAAAGTAGATGAGTTAATTTGGCAGGCTACTAAAAAAAAAATATAGAAAAAGAACAAATTTAAAATTCCTAATTAAAGACCAAACTGGAAATTCTGAAAATCAAAAGAGAAATTAATAAAATTTAAGAAATTTTAAACTAATAAATAAGACTAGGAGTTTATTTAACAGGGGAAAAAATGAATAACATGGTGAGACCATTGGTTAATCTGATTTTAAAAGGAAAAAAGAAAAACAAATTACCAGTGTCAAAAATGAAAAAGGTGAACTCATCACCAATGATAGAAGAAATTAAAGTAATCATTAGGAGTTATTTTGCCTAGTTATATGCCAGTAAATCTGACAATCTAAGTGAAATGGATGAATATTGACAAAAATATAAATTGCCCAGATTAACATAAAAAGGAAACTAAATGCTTAATTAAACCCATCTCAGAAAAATTGAAATTGAATAAGCCATCACTGAACTCCCTAAGAAAAAATCCCCAGGGTCAGATGGTTTCACAAGTGAATTCTATCAAATATTTAAAGAACAATTAATCTCAATACTATATAAACTATTTGGGAAAGTAGGCAAAGAAGGGGTGCTACCAAATTCCTTTTATGATGAAAATAGAGCAATGATACTTAAGCCCAGGAGAACAAAAACAGAGAAAATTTAACTGCCCTTCAGCCTCCACTCCTTCACCTTCACCTTCACCTTCACCTTCAACTTCTGCTGGCAGGTGGGAAGACCTGGCCTCAGGGCTCATCAATACAACAGGTCAGCTGCATTAGCCTAATCCAGTTAGTCAGCAGAGCAGAGAAGAAGCCCCTTCAGGACAGAATAGCCCAATCCCACAGATCCAGCAAATAAACAGAGGAGTAAGAATTTAGTCAATGACTGGAGGAAAAGAAGGAAAAAATATGAATAAACAACAGAAAAAGAAAAAATAATCAATAGCTTCTAGCCAGATAATGAACTGTAATAGGATATTTGTTAATTAAGAGTTAATTAAGAGTTTACTAGAAAATAGTTAAGTAACATAAGTTATTTTATAGATGCATAAGAGGATTAAGTTGGGTTTCTTTAAATGGAATCTTAGAGACAGACTGTAGGTAAGAGAATTTTCCCAGAGTACCTTGAGAGACAGTTATCCAACTGACTTTGCACTCTTTGGAGCTGATCCTGTTGCGATAGAAAGTCTCAAGAATGGCTCAACTTCTAGCTGTGTGACCCTGGGCAAGTCACTTGACCCTATTGCCTAGCTCTTACCACTCTTTTGCCTTGGAGCCAATACACAGTATTGAATCCAAGACGGAAGGTAAGGGTTTAAAAAAAAAAAAACTAGACTGGGAAATTCTCAGTTGTTTTTCTACATCAAAAATTCATGTAGCAGACCATAATAGCGAAGAAGATCATTGGGTGAAAATTCATTGCAAGCCTAGCTGGTTTGCTGTGAGGAAGGCTGTGAAGATTCTGAACTGTTTTTTTCCAACTATACAGCTAAGAAGAGAAATGAACTTACTCTTTGTGTATAAAGTTAAGAATTTAGATAGGATAAGATAGATTTAGGTATTTGGGGATAAGAGAGATAGGAAGAGACTATAGCCCCAACTCTATTGGGGACTGAAGAGACCCTTGAGGGTCAGACTGATTTGATAGTTAGATAAGAATTTATTAGATTTGGGATTAATATATTATAAGAATTTCTTTCCCACTTAATTTCCTTTTTATTTCTCTTTTTAAGGTTTTTTTTTTTTTTAAACCCTTGTACTTCGGTGTATTGTCTCATAGGTGGAAGATTGGTAAGGGTGGGCAATGGGGGTCAAGTGACTTGCCCAGGGTCACATAGCTGGGAAGTGGCTGAGGCCGGGTTTGAACCTAGGAACTCCTGTCTCTAGGCCTGACTCTCACTCCACTGAGCTACCCAGCTGCCCCCTTTTTAAGGGTTTTTTAAAAAATTTATGATAAATATATTTTTGCTGTAACTGGTCAAGCTGGAATTCTTAACACTGCTCTGAAAGACATTTTTCTCAATGGTCACAACACTGCAACCTATCCACATAGGATAAATGAATAGTGATACCACATTATATAAACATATAAACAGGCTGATGGGGTGGAGAGCAATAAAAGGGAGGGAGAACATGGTCATTTAAAAGGCACTACATTAAGAGTGGAATCAATAAGAGGGGAGGTGCTGGGAAGGGGAGTAACATTAGGGAAAGGAAAGGGGGGGAAACTGACTAAAAGCAAGGGGAGGGTAAAAGGGATAAGAGAAAAGGCAGAATTTAAAGAGGAAGTCAAAATAGAAGTAAATAGACAGACAGTTATCATAATTGTGAATGTGAATGAGATGAACTCACCAATAAAAAGGAAGCGGGTAGCAGAATGGATTAAAAATCAGAATCCTACCATATGTTGTCTACAAGGAACACACTTGAGACAGGTAGACATATACAGGATAAAGGTAAGAGGGTGGAGGAGAATTTACTGAGCTACAACTGAGACAAAGAAGGCAAGAGTAGCAATCATGATCTCAGACAAAGCTAAAGCAAAACTAGATCTCATTAAAAGAGATAAGGAAGGTAATTACAGCTTGATGAAAGGTGGTATAAATAACAAAGACATATTAATACTCAACATACATGCACCAAAAGGTACAGCATCCAGGTTTCTAAAGGAGAAACTAAAGGAGCTTAAGGAGGAAATAGATAGTAAAACCATACTAGTGGGGGACATTAACCTTCCTCTATCAGAATTAGATAAATCAAACCAAAAAATAAATAAGAAGTAAGGGAAGTGAATGAAATCTTAGAAAAATTAGAGTTTATAGGTATCTGGAGAAAAATAAATAGGGATAAAAAGGAGCATACCTTCTTTTCAGCAACACAAGGCATATATATAAAGATTAACCATGTACTAGGTCATAAAAACATTGCAAGCAAATTTAGGAAAGCAGAAATAAAATGCAATTTTTTCAGACCATAATGCAATAAAAATCATAATAAGGGCTTGTAGAAAGGCAGATTCAAAACTAGTTGGAAACTAAATAATCTAATTCTTCAAAACTGGTTGGTCAAAGAACAAATTAAAGAAATAATTACTGATTTCATTGAAGAGAATGACAATGAAGAAACGACTTACCAAAATCTATGGGATGCAGCCAAAGCAGTACTCAAGGGAAAATTTATATCCCTGAGTACATATATCAACAAATTAGAGAGGGAAGAGTTCAATGAATTGGGCATGCAACTTAAACTAGAAAGAGAACAAATTAAAAGTCCCCAAATTAACACTAAATTGGAAATTACAAAAATCAAAGGAGAAACTAATAAAATTAAAAGCAAAAGAAGTATTGAACTAATAAATAAGACTTGAAGCTGGTACTTTGAAAAATCAAATAAAATAGATAAAGTACTGGTTGATCTAATAAAAAAAGAAAAGAAAACCAAATTAACAGTATCAAAGATGAAAAGAGTTCTAATGAGGAAATTAAGGTAATTATTAAGAACTGATTTGCCCAATTATATGGCAATAAATATGACAATCTAGGTGAAATGGATGAATATTTACAAAAATATAAATTGCCTAGAGTAACAGAAGAGGAAATAGAATACTTAAACAATCCCATCTCAGAAAAAGAAATTGAACAAGCCATTGAGGAACTCCCTACGAAAAAATCCCCAGGGCCAGATGGATTCACAAATGAATTCTATCAAACATTTCAAGAATAAGTAATCCCAATACTATGCAAATTATTTGACAAAATAAGCAAAGAAAGAGTTTTAGCAAATTTCTTTTATGACACAAATATGGTACTGATTCCAAAGCCAGGCAGGCTAAAAATGGAAAAAGAAAGCTACAGACTAAATCTCCTTAATGAACATAGATGTAAAAATCTTAAATAAAATACTAGCAAAAAGACTCCAGCAAATTATCACAATGATTATTCAATCTGATCAAGTGGGATTTATACCAGGAATACAAGGATAGTTTTATATTGGGAAAACTATCCAAATAATTGACCATATCAACAACCAAACCAACAAAAATCACATGATTATCTCAATAGATACAAAAAAAGCCTTTGACAAAATACTACACTCATTCCTGTTGAAAACACTAGAAAGTATAGGAACAGAAGGGCCTTTCCTAAAAATAATAAACAGTATATATTTAAAACCATCAGCAAGGGGGCAGCTGGGTAGCTCAGTAGATTGAGAGCCAGGCTCAAAGACAGGGTGTCCTAGGTTCAAATCTGACCTCAGACACTTCCCAGCTGTGTGACCCTAGGCAAGTCATTTGCCCCCCCCCCCCATTGTTTACCCCTTACCACTCTTCTGCCTTGGAACCAATACACAAGATGGAAGGTAAGGTTTTTAAACAAGCAAACAAACAAACAAACAATAAACAAACAAATAAACCTGTCAGCAAGCATCATCTGCAATGGGGATAAATTAGAAGCCTTCCCAATAAGATCAGGAGTGAAGCAAGGATGCCTGTTATCACCTCTATTATTTAACATTGTGATAGAAATGCTAGCAATAGCAATTAGAGAAGAAAAAGAAATTAAAGGTACTAAAAGAGGCAATGAGGAGACTAAACGCTCACTCTTCGCAGATGATATGATGATCTACTTAAAGAATCCTAGAGAATCAACTAAAAAGCTAGTAGAAACAATCAACAATTTTAGCAAAGTTGCAGGATACAAAATAAACCCACACAAACCTTCAGCATTTCTCTATATTTCCAGCACAACTCAGCAGCAAGAGTTAGAGAAATTCCATTTAAAATCACTCTAGACAATATAAAATATTTAGGAATCTATTTACCAAGACAAACACAGGCTATATGAACACAACTACAAAACACTTTCCACACAATAAAAACTAGATTTAAATAATTGGAAAAACATTAATTGCTCATGGGTAGGACAAGCTAATATGATAAAAATTATAATCCTACTCAAATTAATTTACTTATTTAGTGCCATACCTATCAAACTACCAAGAAACTTTTTTAATGAATTAGAAAAAATTATAACAAAGTTCATTTGGAAGTGCAAAAGATCAAAAATATCAAGAAAACTAATAAAAAAAATGTGAAGGAGGAGGACCTAGCAATACCAGATCTTAAACTGTACTATAAAGCAATGGTTATCAAAACAATATGGTACTGAGTAAGAGACAGAAGGGAGGATTGGTGGAATAGACTTGGGGTAAATGACCTCAACAAGATAGTGTATAAACCCAAAGATACCAGCTTTGGGAACAAAACCCTACTATTTTCCAAAAAATGCTGGGAAAATTGGAAAACAGTATGGGAGAGATTAGGTTTAGATTAACATCTCACACCTTACACCAAGATAAATTCAGAATGGGTAAATGACTTAAATATAAAGAAGGAAACTATAAGAAAATTAGGTGAATATAGAATAGTATACTCTCAGATCTTTGGGAGAGGAAAGATTTGAAGACCAAGCAAGAGACAGAGAATATTACAAATTGTAAAATGAATAATTTTGATTACATTAATTTGTAATTTGATTACATTTTGTATAAACAAAACCAATGCAACCAAAATTAGAAGAGAAGCAACAAATTGGTAAAAAATCTTCATAACAAAAACCTCTGAGAAAGGTCTAATTACTCAAATTTACAAGGAGCTAAATCAATTGTACGAAAAATCAAGCCATCCCCCAATAAATAAATGGGTAAAGAACATGAATAGGCAGTTTTCAGATAAAGAAATCAAAACTATCAAAAAGCACTTGAAAAAGTATTCTAAATCTCTTATAATTAGAGAAATGAAAATCAAAACAACTCTGAGGCATATAGGAATGAAATAGAAAATAGATATTATTAGGTTTGATAATTTAAGGAATTTTGGAAAGGTATCTATGAAACTGCAGAGTGGATGAAGCAAGAGACAGTGCTGTGCATGAGCTTGGAACTTTGAAGAGAGGAAAGCAAGGAGAGTTCTGACAGTTGGCTTCTGGTTTCTGAGGAGACGGACCAACTGAGATCAAATTCTGCTGCTGATAGGAAAGAGAGAAAACTCTGAGACCATCTTGAAGGGTTTTCACTTTCCTTACTGTGGAATTACGTCTAGGAGAAGAACTTATCAGATCTGTTGTTTGAGAGCTGTTTGTGAGAGGAGAAAGACTGAAGGCCTGCTTGCCTGAGCTCTGAGAGCCATCTCAGAGCTGAACTCTGGTTAATTAGCCTCTGAGACATTGGGCTAACTCACTCTGTTTACTTGGAGACACTTTTTACTATAAATAATGTATTCTCTTATATAAGGATTTAATTAAATTTAATCAGATAGTGTTTTATGGGTTTTTTTTAGGTAGTGGTAAGGAGTTCAGTGTAGCATCAAGACCTGAAGACTTTGCCTTGCGGTAAATGTACAAGAGTGGGTGAATGTTTAGTTTCCCTGTAGTGTTAAGATTTCCTTGTTTATAATCCTTATATTCATATCTTTTAAAATACAAATAAATACATTTTATAGAGAAAATACTCTCCAAGACAATTTGTGTGCACTGAGCCCAGTGGAGGAGGTCCACAAATTGAACCTCCTTCTAAGGTGAACAACTGAGGTACTTTGCAGTCATCGAGCAAAGTATCCCATAGTATGTCACCTTAACACTTCATTTATATACTTTATTATTTCAGGTGCCATCTCACCCCTAGCAAATTGGCTAATATGACAGCAAAGGAAAGTAATAAAGGTTGGAGGGGGTGTGGCAAAATAGGGACACTAATGCATTGCTGGTGGAGTTGTGAATTGATCCAACCATTCTGGAAGGCAATTTGGAACTATGCCCAAAGGGCATCCAATAGAGAAGCCTCCAAAACAAAAAGGTGCTTAACATTCAAATCAAAATAGGTGTGCTTAGTACTGGGGTTTCTCAAAAGTAAGGGTAAATTGGGGGCAGCTGGGTAGCTCAGTGGATTGAGAGCCAGGCCTAGAGACGGGAGGTCCTAGGTTCAAGTCCGGCCTCAGACACTTCCCAGCTGTGTGACCCTGGGCAAGTCACTTGACCCCCATTGCCTACCCTTACCATCTTCCACCTATAAGTCAATTCACAGAAGTTAAGGGTTTAAAATTAAAAAAAAAAAGTAAGGGTAAATTGAGTCATCCAAAAAACCACATTGACACTACTCTCACAGTTCTTTCTCTGGATGTAGCGGTGATGGCCACAGGTATATTTGGGATTTAGAATGTTTTAACTTTTTTTGTATTACATTCTATTCTGAGTTCAATAAATAGTTTCATAATTTCAAAGTTCAATGTTTCTAATTTACACCTTTCTTTACTATATTTTACAAAAAAGGTAAAAACATTAATACATATATCTTTCCTATTAATTACTATTAAAATTTAAAAAAATTAATTTCCAGGGGGCGCAAAGTAATATTTTTTCTGGAAAGGGGGCGGTAGGCCAAAAAAGTTTGGGAACCACTGCTTTAGATCAACATCTCACACCCTACACCAAGATAAATTCAGAATGGGTGAATGACTTGAATATAAAGAAGGAAACTATAAGTAAATTAAGTGAACACAGAATAGTATACTTGTCAGATCTATGGGAAAGGGAAAATTTTAAAACCAAGCAAGAGTTAGAAAAAATTACAAAATGTAAAATAAATAATTTTGAATATATTAAATTAAAAAGGTTTTGCACAAACAAAAACAATGCAACCAAAATCAGAAGGGAAACAACAAACTGGGAAAAAATCTTTATAACAAAAAACTCTGACAGAGGTCTAATTACTCAAATATACAAGGAGCTAAATCAATTGTATGAAAAATCAAGCCATTCCCCAATTGATAAATGGGCAAGGGACATGAATAGGCAATTTTCAGATAAAGAAATCAAAATATCAAAAGTGTTCTAAATCTCTAATAATTAGAGAAATGCAAATCAAAATAACTCAGAGGTACCACCTCACACCTAGAAGACTGGCTAAAATGACAGCAGGGGAGAGTAATAAATGTTGGAGGGGATGTGGCAAAATTGGGATATTAATGCACTGCTGGTGGAGTTGTGAACTGATCCAACCATTCTGGGTGGCAATTTGGAACTATGCCCAAAGAGTGATAAAAGACTGCCTGCCCTTTGATCCAGCCACACCACTGCTGGGTTTGTACCCCAAAGAGATCATAGATAAATAAACTCGTATGAAAATATTTATAGCCACGCTTTTTGTAGTGGCAGAAAACTGGAAAATGAGGGAATGTCCTTCAATTGGGGAATGGTTGAACAAATTGTGGTATATGCTGGTGATGGAATACTATTGTGCTCAAAGGAATAATAAACTGGAGTAATTCCATGTGAACTGTAAAGACCTCCAGGAACTGATGCAGAGTGAAAGGAGCAGAGCCAGAAGAACATTGTACACAGAGACCAATACACTGGTACAATTGAATATAATGGACTTCTGTACTAGCAGCAATGCAATGACCCAGGACAATTCTGAGAGATTTATGGAAAAGAATGCTACCCACATTCAGAGGAAGAACTGCAGGGGTGGAAACATAGAAGAAAAACAACTGCTAGAACATGGGTTGATGCGGACATGATTGGGGATGTAGACTTGAAACAACCGCACCAATGCAACTATCAATAATATGGAAATAAATCTTGATTGATGACACATGTTAAAACCAATGGAAATGCTCGTTGGATATGGGGGGAGTGAAGGAGGGGTGAAGGGGAAAGTAAAAACATGAATCATGTAACCATGGAAAATTTTTCTAAAAAATAAAATATTAATAAAATAAAATAAAATAAGAAGGTAATAGAAAAAAAAAGAAGTGACTAGGCAGCAAGTAGTCAATATATACACAAGGCTCTTCCCCTCCCCATTCCCCTCTACCCACACTAGGCTTTGACCTACAAATCAAAACACCTGTGCTTCCACCTGTGCTTCCAATCCAACTTAGGGGAGGCAAGGAAAGCAACCAAGCTGTTCATTGCCCCTGCTGTCCTTCGTCAGTCTCCCTCCCAAGGCTGTTCTGGAGGTCTCAACCAACTTTTATAAGCTAAATGCTGATTTTGAGAATAGCGTACTCATTTCTGTCCCACCCATTGAGCATCTTTCATCCTACCAGACTGAGACACTCTGTAGAATTTTAGTCCATAGGTTCCTATTAATCCTTCCTCTGAAACCTTTGAAATCTACATTCCCAGTATTTGTGGTAGTTGTCAGACCACTCTTTCATTCTCTGTCTCACACTGAAGGAGAGAGTGGTCATTTTCCTCCTGTGGCTCCCATCATTTCTACCAAAACAACCAGTTCCTTGCGGTTAGTGAGAATCAGATTCTCTTGCTTTTTGAAGGATGAAATTATCCTTAAGGCAAGTTAGAAGGTAATAGTTTCTCTGCTTTGGCAGGGAGAGTTCCAGCAGAGTTCATGTGGCAAGACTGAAAGATAACAGGATATCTTATCTAAGGGGTAGAATGTCCTTTTATTTTGGCAGAGAGTAGAGCGTCTAGACTTGTGGTTTTATCAATGATGTAACTACCAGTGTAGAAATTCAGTTCTACCACTGCAAATCAACAAGTCCTCTGGAACTGGTAATCCTAGAGCTTCCTGAGACACCAAGATCTTATCCAGGTTCACACAGATAGTGTATATCTGAGGTAGCACTTGAACCCCCATCTTCCTGCTCCAAGGCCAGTCTTATAATAATCTTTGATCCAGTTGCCTCTCAGAATATATTCTTCTATAGATTTAAAATTAAAATTTAAATAAAGTGTTCTTAACTTGGGGTCTATGAATTTGTTTTTAAAAATGTTTTGATAATTGAATTTCAATATAATTGGTCTCCTTTTTATAAAAAAAGTTTTGTTGATAGGTTTTATTATAACATTACTAACATTTACATATCAAACTTAATCTTTGAGAGGTCTCTTGTAACAAAATAAAACACGAAGCAAATCTAATTATGTGACATTTGAAAGTGCGAGTTTGCAAACAATGTTCCACATCTATTGCACACACTATTCCCATCCTCTTAATTAAAAATACTTTTAAAAAAATGAACAGAAAATTATTTTATCTTCTCAACCCTAAGTGGATAGAATGCTGACCCTGGAATATGCCTTGAGTTCAAATCTGGCCTTAACCACTTACCATCTATGGGACACTGAACAAGTCACTTGATTCCTGTTTGCCTCAGTTTCCTCATCTATTAAAATGGGGATGACAATAGCATCTATCTCCCAGGATTATTGTGAGGATCAAAGGATAATAATAATACTAAATAATTTTAGTGATTAGCACAGTAGCTGGCACATAGTAAGTATAGCATATAGTAAGTCATCTATTATTATCTTGGTTTCATTCATTTCATTCTTCATCAGTTTTTAGAGTCTTTTGCTCCTTTTTATAATTGTTCTTTTTTTATAATCTGATTTTATAGGATGAATTATTCTTCTTATTCTACTCATCACATCCCGTATCAGTTTCCATAAATCTTTCCATCTCTTTGAAAGTATTTGTTTCTTCATTTCTTCTTCTCCATCACAGTTATTAGCCATTCCTCAATTAATAAGAATCCCTTTTGTTTTCTTTTTTTTTTTTTTGCTATTTCAAGAAGAGTTGCTATAAATATTTTTGTATATATATGACCTTGTCCTTTTTCTTTGAGCCTTCTATGGTTATAGTTCTATGTAGTGTAATCCTATGTATTTTTTTATGCATTCAACAATATTATTATGAGAAAGGTTATACAGATTTTACCACACTGTCAAAGGGGTTTGTAATATAAATATGGCAAAGAACTCCTGTATGTAATATGTAAAATAATTTATTGTTTGAAGAGTAAGATTAAGAATTATTTTCTTTTTACCATCATTAAAATATAAAACTTTGAGAAGTGAACATTTGTTTGAGTCCTGAATTTTTGTCCTAATTCCTTTTTTACTAATGACTTAATGAGGCTCTATGATACTGTAATGAACCTTTTTGATGTTTGTTATGTTTGTTTGTTTTTACCCCTTACTTTCTGTCTTAGTAGCAACTTTAAGACAGAAGAGTAAGGGCTCAGCAAAATGGAGTTAAGCAGCTTGCCTAAGGTCACATAGCTAGGAAGTATCTGAGACCAGATTTGAACCCAGGTCCTCCTGGTACTCTATCCACTGTGCCACTTAGCTGCGCCTTGTGATGTGCTTGTTAACAATCAGTTAGATTCAGAAGGACTTGTGAAGAAAATGCTATCTACCTTCAGAGAAAGAACTCTGAGTGCAGATTGAGGTAAATTTTTCTCACTTTATTTTTCTTGCAACATGGCTAATATGGAAATGTTTTGCATGATGTATAAATGGAAATTTTAAACCTCGGGCTCCATCCCCCATAAGTCCCTTAGTTTTTCCAAAATTCCCTTTAATTTCTCCTGTACCTCCACATTTGCATGGTCAAGTTATTGTTTTATAGTTGGCTGTAACTCCTCCCTCTCTCTTTGGTTCTTGGGAGTGAGCTGGTTTGTACCTTTTAATTAGTCTCTTTTATTATTTTATTATTAATAAAAGATTCATAAATATAATATTTAGTATTTTGCATATTAATTTTAATCTCAACAATGATTTCATGTGTATAACTGACATATTACTTGCCTTCTAAATGGATAGAGGAGGGAAAGAATTTGCAACTCAAAAAAAATTTAACAAAATGTAAAAAAAATAATAATTTGATTCTAAAACAAATGATCAGTGATGGGGTGGGATGGGTGGGAGTTTACAATCAGTTAGGACCTGGATTTCAAGTTAAAAGAATCAACCTAGTTGGCCATGAGAGAATATGGCCTAGGGCAGTGATTCCCAAAGTGGGTGCTACTGCCCCCTGGTGGGTGCTGCAGGGATCCAGGGGAGGCAGTGATGGCCACAGGTGCATTTATCTTTCCTATTAATTGCTATTAAAATTAAAAAAAAATTAATTTCCATGGGGCTAAGTAATATTTTTTCTGGAAAGGGGGCGGTAGGCCAAAAAAGTTTGGGAACCATTGGCCTAGGGTTAGGCATAGCTAATACACTCTGCCTTGAGCTGTTATAGGAAGATACAGGCTCTAGCCTGTATTTTTAATTAAAGCCAAGTGAGAACTAGATTTAGCTGATAGAGAACAGGTTGTTTTGTATTGTGATGGAGCTCAGGAAAAAAAGAGATAGGCATCGGTCCCACTACACCTAAGGCAGTGGGGCCAAAGGTTATGCTGTTCCTATCCATGTGTACAGCAGACCCAAGGATTGAGTACATATGACTGGTCCTACAGCGCTGCAGAAACCCTCTGTAGTGGCTCCCCTCACCAATCAGCTAAGAATACCCAGTGGTCACTGTGGCTTTCCAGCCAGTTTGGGATGTAAATTCCTTGCAAAGGCACTAGAGGGAGATGGAAGACTGAGATAACAGCCCAAACTGAGCAGAACCAGACTTGAAATTAAATAATGAAGAAAACTGAAATGGAGGTTGCTCACTAGAAAGCTTCCTATCTGGAAGACTAATGGGAGGGTGTCAGCTTGCTAATTAGACTAATTTACATTAACTTCAAAATCCCAGAAAATAAGAAAGTGAATGAGGAATTTTGGAGTTGAAAGGGCATGGATGTTGTTCTTTAATTCCCTTCCCCATTACTTCCTTTTTTCTTTAATATAATAATGCTTTAGGTTCACAGATTTAGAGCTAGAAGGGAAATTGGAGGCCGTCTAGTCCAATTCCTTCATTTTACAGAGAAGGAAACTGAGGACCAGACATCAATTAGCTTGCTCCCAGTCAAATAGATGGTAGGAGTTAAAAACCAAGGTTTTTTGACCCATCCTCAAAATGAAATCATGAAGAGTGAAATGAGCAGAACCAAGAGAACATTATATACAGCAACAGGAATAATTGTTTGAAGAATAACTTGTATAAGTCAACCTCCAGAGAATAATTGAAAAAAAGGAATAATTATATATATATATGTATATATATATATATATATATCTTTATTTAAATATTTTATCCTTTTGAATAATGCCTTCTCTAGTGCAGGGACGGGAGTATGGGAGATATGTGGGAATTGTAATATAACAAACAAATAAACTAAAAAAAATTTTTTTAAAGGATACAAGGCCAGGAGCAGCTGGGTGGCTCAGTGGATTGAGAGCCAGGCCCAGAGACAGGAGGTCCTGGGTTCAAATGTGACCTCAGATGCTTCCTAGCTGTGTGACCCTGGCCAAGTCACTTGACCACCATTGCCTAGCCCTTACCACTCTTCTACCTTAGAACCAATACACAGTATTGATTCTAAGACAGAAGGAAAGGGTTGTTTTAAAAAAAAAAAAAGAAAAGAAAAAGAATGCAAGGCCAGCCAGCCCTCTTTTCCACTGAAATACTCTGCCTCCTTTCTGGAAGGCCCCAGAATTCTTTGTTTTACAGTATAGCCCTAAAGGCAATTCCAATTCCTTTTTTTTCCGATGAGTTTGCAGTTGGCACTAGGTTGGGAAGGTATATGGGTATGAAAGGATTTCTGTGGGACACTTATTACCTTATTATGTTTGCTGTTTATTCTTTCCCAATAAGTTGAGAAACTCTTCTCTCCATAAACTTCTTTTGACATCGTTGCTCTCAATAGGGAAATGTTGCTGTGCTAATCACTTTTATCTGAAACATTGCTGAAAAGCCAGATATCAGGAGCCTCACTAATTTGTAGTTGTTCAGAGGTTTCAATCATATTTCCACTCCTGGGGTTTTCTTGGCAAAGATACTGGGATGGCTTGCCATATGCTTCTCCAGCCCATCTCACAGATGAGGAAAGTGAGGCAAACAAGGTAACATACCTAGTAAATATCTGATTCTGGATTTGAGTTCAGGTCTTCCTGACTTCTGGTCTGGTTTTTTAATGCTTTCCCCTCCCCTTTCCAATCACTTAGCATTTATTTTGCATATATGCAGTATTTACTTGTAAATAATATTACTTGCTTGTAAACATATTGGATCTCTTCAATAGAGTGTAAGCTCCTTGAGGGGAGGGACTCTCTCACTTTCATTTGTTTATCTTGTGATACACACCCCATTGTCTATGTAGCACAATGCCTGGCACAAAGCAAAGGTTTAATAATTGTTTATTAAATGATTGATTAGGACCCATCTCTTATAGATAAAAAAAAATAACAGCAGGGTCATTTTGTTACCTCATTAAGCGAAACTCCAGAATTATGGTCCAAGTTCCTTCTACCTGCCTAGTCTCTACTTGTGGCACTATTCAAAGAAAGAGTGTTGAGGGATCGTTCCAGTGGGACACCTGCCCATCATCAGTGGATAAACTATAATGCCTAGCATCCTTGGGGAATTGCCATAACCGTTACCAGCCCAACAGAACAGTAGCAAGAGTGCATATTAGCAACACTCTATCCCTGACAATGCAAATCATTGGATCAAGGATCCAAACTCCCCACTTGAAAATGTTACCATTTGCAATGGCTCCATATCTCTGCTCTACCCTAACCTGGACAAGGGACACTCAGTTATGTTTTCCCTTTTGGAAATAATTTGTTTTACTTTATATTTGATATTTATGTCTCTGGAAATATCCCAGTAGATGGGATAAGGATAAGGATAAGCTCCTTGAGGATAAGGCTAATTCCTTTTTTGCCTTGTCTCCTGGGCACCTGGCACACAGTAGAGTGCTTAATCAATGTTTGTTGGCTTGAATTAAATTGAATTGCAGCTTTCATTCCATAATGTCTAGTGGTTTGGTTAATTCATGGAATATGCTTTGTCACCTTACTAAGCTAAATGATTTCCAAGTAAGTCCAAATTCATTAGTCAGTGTCACCTACATGATCTGAGTAAAGGGCATGGCTTCTGCCTAGGTATCCTTTCCTTGTTGCTGTGACAATATTTATTCTTTTGGACCTTGAAGGCATTCTGATTTCAACTTTGTATTTAAATACAAACCCCCTTCTCCATAGCTTTCTAATTTTAAGATCACCCAATCCATAACGATATCAATGACAATTCTTACGGTTATCATTTATATAATGCTTTAAGGTTTATAAGGGACTTTACAGGGTTTTTTATTTTTTGTTTTAATCTCACTTGGTCATCATTTACAGCCCTATGAGGGAGGGATAATAGATTTTATTATCTAATTAAATGAATATTACTAAATCTATTTTATGAATAAGGAAACTGAGGCTCAGGGAGAATAAGTGACTTGTTCAGGGTTGCATAGCTGATATACTTCCAAGGCAGGATTTCAACACATATTCCTGACCCAACATCCCAGTACACTCTGCACTAGAGCACACTGCCTTTTAACAGGTGCCTCTGGTAGTGCAGTTTGTAATTCATCTAAGCCTTTTCATTTTGTGTGGGATTTTATCCATGTTCATACATGGGTTTTCCATAAAAGAGTCATCCATCATGTTGAGGGCCTCCTTCCAAGTCTCTTTATGTATCATTATGTTTTTCATACAAGATACTCTTTTCACTGGATGGATCCCATGCCTGGAATTTTCTCCCTTCTCATTTCTACCTCCAGGATTCTCTGGCTTCCTTCAACATCTCAGCTAAAATTCTCCCAAGAAATTTTTCCTGTCCTGCTATAATGCTAATGCTTTCTTTCAGTGATTACCTTCATAATATCAAGTAGATATTTATATATAGTCAGTTTAGTGCCTGAGATAATAAATACTTGTTGGGGCAGCTGGGTAGCTCAGTGGATTGAGAGCCAGGCCTAGACACAGGAGGTCTTAGGTTCAAATCTGGCTTCAGACGCTTCTTAGCTGTGTGACCCTGGGCAAGTCACTTAGCCCCCATTGCCTAGCCCTTACTGCTCTTCTGCCTTGGAACCAATACCCAGTATTGATTCCAAGATGGAAGGCAAGGGTTAAATAAATACTTGCTGACTTGACTTGACCTGACTCATGTTTACTAGCAGGTCACTCAGATTGCCTAGCAGTTATCTCTTAGGACTGGTCTATCTTGTTCTTGATCATTCATTTCCTAGGATGTTATCTCTAACAATTCTAATTGAGAATAGGCAGATCATTCTTGGAATACACTACAAGTGACTCATGTCCACCAAGTCCATAGTGCCCAGCACATAACCTGGTACATGCTACAAATGTTACTCTCTCCTTCTCTGATTCTTTGGGTCATCCACTCAGTTGGAAGGTAGGGGTGATAAATTCCTTCCTCTCTTCTTCTTTCTCCCTCACTGCCAGCATTTCACTCTAATAGATGGAGTTTTTCTTGTAGCTGGACTTGGCTTGAACTTTTCTATTCCTAGTACTAACTCTAACCTCACCTACTTAAAGTCTTCCAAGGGTGTGGCTAATTTTCAGCCCCTTCCTAGGTAGTGCCCATTTGATTAAATTAAAGTGTTCCCATTTTTGGAAAGGGATAAAAGGGTGTTAACACCTTGGGATGGGCTGGAAACCAAATCCTCCCTCTAATTACCCAGAGGTAACAACTGAAGTTATTATCAAAAAACACCCCAGTGAGGACAGGTAGAAAGCTCTCTGGGGAGCCAGGTCCTATCACCCAGGAAGAAGACCCAAGATATGGGGAGGGAAGCTGGAGGGAGCTGATTTGAAGGACATTAAAAGAGGAGGCGTAGTTTGCTGAGCCAAACTCTCCCTGTGACAGTCTTTGCATAGGACTGATCTGTTTGCAAGGGTGAATTAGAATCTTAAATCTAACTCTTGTCATGTCAATAAAATGAATTCTGACCCCATGAGAAACATGATGGTAATTACTATTCATAGGTAATAATGCTTTATTTTTTTTTAGACTGAATATTCACAATCAATTTTGATGAATATCAAATCTATTTCTTCTGGTGTTCTGAAAGAGTTCCAATGTTCTTTGCATTCTAATAAGCAGAGAGCATTCTAATAAGTTCTGTAAGCTAGGACCTTTCTCTGCCAGCCCTTCTCTGCCCACGTTCATTTATTTCTGGCTCTCCTCTTAAATTCTGCCAAAGGCATGAAGAATGATGAGGAAGTCCTTGGAACAAATGTCTCTACCAAGCTGTACAATTCGTCTTTTTGCTTTCCTTTAAAAAAAAAATCAATATCCAGCATATTATTTCTAAGGTCGAAAAGAGGCGGTTTTAGCATCCAGTCTGACATCTAAGTTACTGACCTTGAGTACCCCTCACCAACCCAGAATGCCTACAGCCACTGGGTGTAGCTGATGGAGAAATTCAAAAATTCATCAGCAAGCAGGGCACTTTCTTCAGAATGCAGCTCCCTTTTCTCCTGATGAAGCACTGGCTAGGGCTGCCTTTGTGAGAGCCAGCATTTGCCTTCTTTTACCAGCTACATAGGAAATAGAAATACAAATTTTCCATAGAAGGGTGGCTCACATTCATACCATTGCCCAGTGAATCATCTTCACTGCTTTGTCCATAATTCCTTATTCTGATCATAGGTCATCAGGGCAGGGAGATCAGGACCTATTGGAGCCAAGGGCTGCAGGGGAACCTGTGACTGGTATCTATTTAAAGGAAAATAAGCATTAGGGTTTTTTTTTGTTTGTTTGTTTCTTTGTTTTTAAAGCCTTACCTTCCATCTTGGAATCAATACTGTGTATTGGTTCCAAGGTAGAAGAGTGGTAGGGCTAGGCAATAGGGGTCAAGTGACTTGCCCAGGGTCACACAGCTAGGAAGTGTCTTAGGTCAGATTTGAACCCAGGACCTTCCAACTGTAAGCCTGTCTCTCAATCCACTGAACCACCCAACTGCCCCCTGGAAGGAATTTTAGAAGTCATCTCACTTTATAGATGGAGAAAATGAGGCTCAGGAAGGAGAACTTACCTAAGATTACATATAATAAAAATTTTTCCTTTGGGAGACAAAATGACAGTGGTTTCAATAATAGCAGGAAAATAGGTAGAAAAATTGATTCTTAAATAATTGACTTTAATAATTTATAATAAATTTTATTTTGTACAAGTCTTGCAATTTCATTGGGAGAAGGTACTCTGGTTGAGGAAACCTTCTCTGCCAATGAAGATCAGTATCTGGTCTGAAACTTATGGCATTGGAGAATTGTAAGGGTCATTGAGATGTTAAGTATTGAATGGTCGAGCCCAGGGTCACACAGTCATTCTGTGGCATAAGCAGAATTTGAACCTATGTCTTCTTGAATCTGAGTTTAATCCACTGCTCCCTGCTGCCACTTCTAATGATAACTGCTTAGGTCGTTAAACCTTGCAAATCTCTTTACATGTTACCTTAGCAGATCATCCTCACAAGCCTGTGAAGTAAATTCTATTATTGTCCTCATATCTCAGATTGGGAAACTGTCACTCATGGAGCTTTAATGATGTGGTTAATAAGTGTCTAAGGCAGTGGTTCCCCAAACTTTTTTGGCCTACCGCCCCCTTTCCAGAAAAAAATATTACTTAGCTCCCTGGAAATTATTATTTTTTAAATTTTAATAGCAATTAATAGTAAAAATAAATGCACCTGTGACCATCACCGCTCTCCTGGATCGCTGCAGCTCCACCAGGGGGCGGTGGTGCCCACTTTGGGAATCACTGGTCTAAAGCAACTGGATTTTATTTTGGGGTGCTCTGTTCCTTAGTTGTAGTGAACAACTTCTGCATCTGTGATACTACAGTCAAACTCATGACCTTCTCTCAGGGTGTTGCTGATAAATGTTCCTCAGACTGAAAAACAAACCTTGTTTTATAACCTTGTCCTTTGTAGAATGGAGTAAGCTGCAGGATTTTTAAGGCTTTCCTCTGGTAGCTGCTTAATAAATAATCTTGAATGAATCGACTGAGTGAAATCACTTTACTCGTACCTTCAAATGCTCCCTACCTTTAAAAGACTTTCTGTAGCAAAAGAATATTATAAGAATTAATAAAGTTATGCCAGCGGAGAATTTTCAAAGTTGTCTGTGAAAAAAACCAACAACAACCAGATTTATTACTGAGTGGAGATGGATTGCCAGACCTCCGCGTTCACATAATATCAAGAAAATTTAGCTACTTCCACATTTGGTGGGAGTTCTTCTGTGGTGAACTTAGAAGGGGATATATATTAAGATCAGCAGTTGTGAATAGGTTGTGATATTTATTGTTCAATAAATCAACTGGGAGCATTTATCAAGGGTCTAGTATGTACTAGGCACTGTTCTCGGCCCTAGCAATATGAAGATAAAAATTAAACAATCTTTGCCCTAGAGGAGCTTACATTCTACTTGAGGATAGCAGATATTCATTTTTAAGTACATGTATAAATATGGTGTACATGTGTACATATATATATTTATTGTTGTTATTTGTCCTTTGTTTTTGAAAAGGGCTAGTGACAACC